>NC_056003.1:77031188-77346482 GCF_018446385.1 Zingiber officinale | reverse complement strand
CCTCATTCTCTCCTGGCCCACCTCGTAATCCTGTACGAACCCCGCCACCTGACTATGAAAGTCTCTAGTGAACTGAAAATGATCTCGCACCTCCCTAAACTGGTTGTCAGATAACTTGAAGCGACCCTCCAACAATTGTTACTGGGTATAGTGCTTCTCATGAAGGGATTCTAAAGAGGTGCGGAAGTCAGAAAAATCGAAACTAGAGGGTCTCGTACCGTAAGCAAAAGAGTGTCTAGGAGGATCCGGATGTTCGGAAGGTTGCGAGACACCAGATAACGAAGGTTCCTGGTGGTACTTGGTCTCTGCAGAAGTGGAAAAAATCTCAGGGGTTGGCTCACTATCACCCAATTCGTAAGGTTGCAAACTGAAGTGCGCTCGGGATAAGGAAGGGGTAATGGAAAACCAACATTTCTAGGAAAGGAAAACTCATTCTCATCCCGAAAATCATTTTCATCACAAGACAAGAATCGATGTCAATCTTGTCATTGCCATGAATAACCTCTAATCCATCAAGCTCACAATCTAAATTAAGTGCTATTAGAGTGATCAATCCACCAAACACTATCGTCCCTGAAGATGCCTTAGCTGCCCTTACCAGAGTTTACAAGAAATGGAATCCGGAATCAAAATCAACTTTCTTCAACATCACCCAAAGAGAATAGAGTTCTATTTTTCTAACCACCCCGTCACTTTCTCCTCGACCAAAGATCATGTTGCTCATCACTCGGTGCAGATACCTAAAGGTCGGGTTTTGCATACGGGACGCCTTGGCTCTGGAGGGTTCATAAGGGCCATTTGATCCGGTTATCGACCTCCAAAATTCGTTCCATCTAATTCCACCATCAAATCCTCGGGCACCACCACTAGGTAAACCAAAACAATCGTTAAAATCACTAAAAGTCCATCGAACTTCTTTGTTCATCATTCTAAAAGTTATTATCCCTATGTAGTCCTCTTCGGATGAAAATTTAACATCAATCAAATTCAAAAATTCAAGGACTAGACGAGGGTAAGTCAGTGCATGGCAATACATAATATTGTTCCAAGCTAAAGAGCTAATCATCCAATCAATGTCATCCCTAATTCCTAGCACATCCATAGTGATAGGATCCATATATTTGGCGCAGACAATTTTTCTAGCAACAAGGTTATCATATCTAACTTTTTGATCATGATTTCTAAAAGCAATATTAAACTCATTTTCGTTACCTTCGTCGCGTGCCACCCTCTTTCCTTTGCCTTTTGATGATGAAGCCTTCCCCTTGCCTTTGTCACCTCCCGGTACGTCTCCTCCTCCAGATCCACCGCTTTCTTGACGAAATATGTTCAAGATCTGCGACATGGTGAGCTTAGAATTCCGTGGAGATAAGTCCTTGAGGATAGGAGCAGGGGAGAGGAGGAATAGTGGGTTAGCTTCTTTTTCCAAAGTTATGGCTTGGGAATGTGTTAGATCTAGATGTAGATCTAAGGAAAGGTGGACTCTAGAGGGAGAAATTAGGGTTAGATGAGGTATAATGGGGAGGGGAAGGGTTTTGGGAGAGAAGAAGGTAGGGGCTAGGGTTTCTTGGAGGAAGTAGGCGGCGCCGCACAGGCTAGGGCACGGCTGTGTCTTATAGACACGGCCGGGTTAGATCAGACTGCACGGCTGTGCCAAATGGCACGACCTCTTCTTTTCACCCCTCGGCCGAGCTCGCAAGGCAGTGCCGAATGGCCGAGCTCGCACGGTCGTGTCAAACGGCACGACCCAACTCTTCTTCTTCTCTGGAGTCTTCTGCACGGTAGTGCCAAATGGCACGGTCAATTCCTTCCTCTTCTCTGCTCAAGCCACATGGCCGTGTAAAGTCGCACGGCCCGTGGCTTCTACTTCTCCGCACAGCTCTACACGGTCATGTGAGGTCACACAGCCACCTCCTTTAAGTGCGGGATGACTCGTCCTCTATTGTTTTGGCTCCTCTGATTCCTCCACGCCAATGAAACGCTCACGGCCAACTCGTGGAGATTATGCACATCCTGAAAATGAACACGAAATAGGTAATGCTACTCGACTAAATCTACTTAAAGAAATAAAATAAATGATGGAACACCCTTGGGTTGCCTCCCAAGAAGCACTTGTTTTAGGTCTTTAGCTCGACCCTGTTTCAGTCAGTGTGGGCTGACCCCATGGGACAACGACTCTTCTTCTAGAGTTGATGCTCCAGCCTGCTCCTTCAATTTCGCTCGTGCAGGACAAATGTATTTCTTGCTGCTTGCTGGAGGGGAACTCTCATGGAAATTGCACTCCCCTTCTTTGTATATTCTGATTCCGCAAGAATTTCCCTGAGAAGAGGGGTTGCATATGGAAGAATTAGACAAATCAAATTCAATCTTTCCCTTATCGATCTCTAAGGATACTTATGGCTTTTTACATCGATGATGGCTCCAGCCGTGGCAAGGAATGGTCTTCCAAGGATGATCGGTATCTTGGGATCTTCCTCCATGTCTAAGATAATGAAACCTGTAGGAACTATACATCCACCCACTTCAACTGGCTCATCCTCCACTATTCCCATCGGGTACCTGCATGAATGGTCAGCTAGTTGCAGTACCATCGTGGTCAGTTTAATGTTCTGAAAACCCAGCTTCTTGAATAAAGAGTATGGGAGCAGGCTGACACTGGCTCCCAAGTCGCAGAAAGCTCGCGGTATAAGTTCAGAACCAATTTTGCACGGTATAGAGAAACTTCCTGAGTCCTAAAGCTTGGGTGGAGGATTCACCATAAGGAGGGCGCTTCAATTCTCTATTAGTGCTACAGTCTCGAAGTTGCCCTTCTATCTTATGTTAGATAAAATTCCCTTTAAAAATTTGGCAAACTTTGGCATTTGGTGCAGCGCATCTATCAATGGTACTTCTATGCAGATTTCTTTGATATTCTTTAGGAAACGGTTGAACTCTTCATCTCTCTGGGATGATATAATCTTCTGCGGAAAAGGGATCTTCAGATTCTGTGGCATAGCTTAAAGAGTTTCTTCAACCCATTTAGTAGCCTCTTCTCCATCCTTGTTTGGAGTCTGACTGGGCATTAGAAGAGAGGGCTCCTTTTCTGGGTCAAGCTCCTTCTAAGTAATGATTTGGGGGCCACCCACAGTACGTTCGTTCCTCAGCTCAATGTGGTTGCAATATTCTACTGGATTTAAATCTAGTTTCCCTGGGAAGGTACCCTGTGCTCTTGAGACGAACTGAGCTATCTGGGCTATCTGGCTGTCTTGCATCTTTTGATGCTTCTCAGAATTTTCCAGCCTCTGAGTCAGTTGTTTGATCTCACTTTTCATCTCCTTCTGCTATGAGAGGGCTTCCTCAAGCATCTTTTCAATTCTGGATAGTTGTGAAGGTGGCTGTTGCCCAGGTTAGTAGCTCTGTTGTCCAGGTTGATAATTCTGATGTGCTGGTCCCTGTTCTTGATTATTCCTGTATGAAAAATTGGGGTGATTCCTCCATCCAGGATTGTAGGTATTGGAGTTCGGATTATTTTGCCTCTAATTATAGCTAGTTATTATATCGCATTGCTCAAGTTGGTTTATCTACGCTTGCATCGGCCCAAGGGGGCAAGTGTCTTGAGTGTGGCCCATGCTCCCACAGATGTCGCAAATATAGACTATGGCATTGGCTGTGTTGCTTCCCATTGCTTCAAATTTCTTAGTTAGGGCATCCATCTTTGCAGACATGAGTGTGAACGCATCCACCTCGAACTTTCCTGATGTCTTCATCTGACTCCCCGAGAATGCACCGCTGGATCTTTCAGATGCCCATTGATGGTGGTTCTGTGCCACATTCTCTATAATCTCTTCAGCTTCATTAAGGCTCTTGTTCATCAACGCTCCTCCTACTACAGAATCCAAGGATACCTTCGTGTGATAATTAATTCCATTGTAGAAGGTGTGCAGAACCAGCCACTTCTCAAAACCATGATGGGGGCATTGTCTCAGCATATTCTTGAATCTGTCCTAGGCTTCAAATAATGATTCTGAGTCTATCTGTTTGAAGCTGGCAATCAGGTTCCTCATGTGGGCAGTCTTGCTTAGTGGGTAGAACTTGTCTAGAAATTTCTGTTCACACTGCTCCCAAGATGATATGTTGTCTGTTGGAAGAGAGTTCAGCCACTGCTTGGCCCTGTCTTTTAGAGAAAATCTGAAAAGAAGCAGCCTCACTGGTTCTGGAGGGACACCGTTCACCTTCATCGTACCACATATTTCATAGAACAGCTCTATATGATGGTTTGGGTCTTCGTGCGGTCCTCCTCTGAATTGATTCTGCTGGACCATGTGAATTACTGCAGGCTTGATCTTAAAGTTGTTGGCTTCAATAGGAGGTCAGGTGATGCTGGATCGAACCCCTCATGCATATGGTGTCGCATAATCTTTCAGCAGTTTGTCGGTCATTTCTGAGGGTTCCTGTGCAGCTTGGAAGGCCTTCTGTAAATTCCTTCTCCGCAGAAAGGTCCTGTCAATCTCTGGATCAAACGAGAGAAGCTGCCCTGAAAGGTTAGCTCTTCGCATGCAAAAACAAGGTGTAGAATATTACAATACGAAATAAGGGATGATAGAGGAAAGAATAAAAATGCAGTAAATAAAGAAAATAAAACCTAGTCTAATCCAATATGAATATGCTAATGTTATAGACGCAGTCCCTGGCAACGGCGCCAAAAACTTGTTACGATTCCGCAAGTGCATGGATTCGTCGTCAGTAATAAAAAATATCGATCCCACAAGAACTGGTTATAAGCACTAGCAATTGTTCACTTAGGGTTAGCTAAGTTACCGATGGTTTTGAACAATCTAAGAAGAGAGGTCGGGAAAAAGAATCAAAAGATGGAAAGTCAAAATGTTCACTTGGTTATGAGGTATTCTAGGAGGTTGGTTTCGTTGTGGTGGTATTGATGTGCCACGATTTATCCTACTCTCGCTGTCCTTTATCATGCAATTGTTGGGAACTAGAGCAACTATACTTAAGCACCAAGAGGAGGAATATCCCTGAGAAAGCCTGTTACGGTTTACCCCTGTCACTAGGGTGCCTCGGCGAATCTAGAGGACATAACTCTAATTGGTAAGTTAAGAATAGCGGTTAAGAGCTGAGTTCGGTCTTTCATTTCCTTGAGGAGAATTTGCCTCTCCTTTCAAGGAAGTGCCCTAGATGTCCGTGAACATATTACCCCTGTCACTAGGGCCCCTCGGGTGTACGATCTAGGGACAATTCCTATGCGAGGTCAACAAGTTCTACACAATCAAGCGGTAAGCGATTGAAACAAAGCATAAAAGATCATCCAACGTGAATAAACAAAATGCGAGTTTTACATCAATCCGTGCCACAACTACTCCCTACTCCTAGAACAGAGGATCTACTCCATAGTTATCGGAGAAACACCCAAAGACATAATGTAGATAAACATACAATCTTCAGATAGAGATAGGAAGAAAGAGTATGTTTATCCGATGACGACAAGTGGCCTTCAGATCCGATTCTTTGCTTCTGGAGTCGATGTGATGGTGGAAGATCATTGGACGGGCATCTAGAATGGCCCGAGATGGCTCCAAAATATTTCTCCAACTGACGGCTCGCCCCCCCCCCCCTCGCGAATAAGGGTTAAAACTCTTATATAGACTAGGGATCGGCCGCGGCGACACGGTCGTGCCAAGATGGCACGGCCGTGTTCATCTCCTTCTCTGGCGGGGTTGCACGGCCGTGCCAATTGGCACGGCCGTGTGGTCTCTGGCCTCTGTTCCCTGAGGCACGACCGTGCAAGGAGGCACGGCCGGGCGTTTTCTTGTCTTGGTCTGGGGTGGCACAGCCGTGCAAGGGTGCACGGCCGTGTGTTGCTTTGCCTCTGCCTCGACCACACGACCATGCGCTGCTTCGCCTTTGCCTTGGCCGCACGGCCGTGCAAGGGTGCACGACCGTGTTCTTTGGCTTGTTTCGGTGCGTAGATAATCATCATTTTTGCTCCAAAAATCATTCCTATCAACACAAAACCAAACAAAGAGCAGATATCCGAACAAAAGAGTATATATGATGAATATAAGATGAAAGAGGCAATCATGCAACAAATACATATGTATAAAGTACGTGAATGTACGCTAAAACATGCGTAAATGATCATAATATTTGCGCACATTAGTGACCCAGACCTAAGAGTTTAGACTAGGTCATCCTTTAGAAATTTAAGTAAAATATCCTTGATCTCAAAAATTGAACCCAAAATAATAGAAGAATCCTTACTTGACCCAGATTGGATCATAGCCATGTAGGAAGAACTAGCCCAATTTGAAAGAAACGAAGTCTAGGACTTAGTACCACCACCTAACAATAAAAATGTAATAGAAACAAAATGGGTATTCAGAAATAAACTAAGTGAAAATGGGAAAATTATTAGAAATAAGGCTAGACTAGTGGCTAAAGGGTTTAGTCAAGTCGAGGGACTTGACTATGATGAAATCAATGCCCCAATAGCTAAACTTGAATCTATTAGAATGCTACTTAGCTATGCAACCCATAAAGGATTTAAACTTTATCAAATGATTGTTAAATCTGCCTTTTTAAATGGGCTAATAAAAGAAGAAGTGTATGTAGGTCAACCACCTGGATTTAAGAGTCTAGATCATCCTAACTATGTCTTTAAGCTAAAAAAAAGCCTTAGCTTGTATGGTCTTAAACAAACACATAGAGCCTGGTATGAATGGTTGACCTCCTATCTAATTTTCAAAGGGTTCAATCAAGGATAAATTGACCCAATCTTATTTGTAAAGGCAACCAAACAAGATATATTTATAGCTCAAGTATATATAGACGACATAATCTGTTGGGGTTCCATTAAAGTCCCATATTGGAAAGATTTGGTAAAGATCATGGGTTTAAAAGAATGTAGAATATCTCCATTGGCATGAGGCCTTTTAGGGAGAGGCCAAAAGTAAAGCCATAAGGGTCTAGGCCCAAAGTGGACAATACCATGTCATTGTGGAGATATGTGGACATCCTTTGGGCACAACAATTGGTATCAGAGTCATGGTCCAGATCAGATGCAATGTGAGGCAGCCTTAAACTAAGTTGAGGGTGGGCCCAGAGTAGGTCAGGATGACCGGATGCTTGCGAGGAGGCCCAGAGTAGATCAGGATGACTGAATGCTCGCAGGGAGGCTCAAAGCAGGTCAGGGTGACCGGATGTTCGCGGAGAACCCAGAGTAGGTCAAGGTGACCAGATGTTGGGGGTTGGCCTAGAGCGGGTCAGGATGATCGAATACTTGCGGGGAGGCATGTAGGTCAGGGTGATCGGATGCTCGCAGGAAGGCCTGAAGCAGGTCAAGAGTGACTGGATCCAGCTGCTTGCGGGGAGGCCCGGAACAGGTCAGGGTAACTGAATGATTACAGGGCCCAGACCATGAGAGTAATGACGGCCCTTCATTTTGGGGGAGGATTGTTGGGATTCAATCAAAGTCCTACATTGGAAAGATTTGGTAAAGATCATGGGTTTAAAAGGATGTAGGATATCTCCATTGACATGAGGCCTTTTGGGGAGAGCTCAAGAGCAAAGCCATGAGGGTCTAGGCCCAAAGTGGATAATATCATGTCATTGTGGAGATGTGAGCATCCATTGTGGAGAAGTAAATCCCGTGAGTACTAATCCTAAGTGAGTAGGGCTTCCTCGTGGTTAACAAGGAATCCTAAGGATGTGTCAGGATAAGGGAACACCTTATAAAAAGCTCGATATAAGTTTAAAAATTCTTTCAAAATTCATTTGCAAATCTTTAAAAACTCATTTAAAAATTCATTTTGAAATTTTTTGACAAATATTTTTGAAAAGTTACTTTGAAAACTCTTTGAACTTCTTTTTGGAAAACTCTTTGAAAAAATTAGTCTGAAAACACTTTTGAAAACTTCTAAAAATACTTTCTTTAAAAAAGTTTAGAAAATATTTTTAAAAAAAATACTTTAGTTGTTCTTTTAATTTGGATCAATGATAATCATGATTTTACTGCATTATTTTGATTCATATATGCATGGTTTGATGTTGATTTCATAGTTTAAATCATGGTTACATCACATTTTGTGCATAGTGTGTATTTTTGGACTTAATTGCAAATTATCTTATTTTTGTACTATTTGATGCTAATATTTGATTCTTATTTTGTAGGCATCAAAGGATCTTGGATTTGGATCTATTTGGACCGGAATTTGGCTCGAATCGGAGTTCAAACGAGAAGATAAAGCTTTGAAGCATTATGGGTCGTTTATCAAGAATAGGACAGATCTGGACCATCCGTTGAAGATCTAGCCGATCCAACTTAATGGGGAGGAGATCTAAGCCATTGATGAAGATCCAGAAGTTTTGATCCAGATCTGAGTTCATCTATCCATTCATCAAGCCGAATTAATCTGGGCCGTTCATTGAAGACTAGGCGGATCTGGGCCATCCAGTGATGATCTGATCGATCCGACCTACGGGAGGGTAGATCCAGACCCTAGATCAACATCAGTACCTTCGGATCAGATTTTGGATGACTTTTCACCGTTGATTTAGCCCGGAATCATCTCAACCGTCCATTCCAGATCTGATTTAAAACAGAAGCTACAGTCCCTTTCTTCTTCGTCGACTCCACAGCGCGCAGCAGCCTCGTCCTCGTGGCAATCTTCCGGATTTCGGCCCTATTCCTTCTCCGATCAATTTCCCGAGCTTCAATCTCGGTGGAGAACTTCTCGGCGGTGTCATCCCGATCATCTGGATCCATCGGAGAGTGTTCTCTCCGGTGGAAATCTGCTCACGGCGACTTCTCTGTTTTCGCCAGATTTGGAGGTGGTCTTCCAAATCTGCGCTCCGATTCCATTCAGTGACACTTGGAGGTGGTCCGCCGGCGTTATTGAGCTTCATCCGACGCTCATCCGCAGTCCACATTTTCACTTCAGATCCAGAGAGCTCCGGGATGTAGATTTCCATCATTTTCGGCATTTTTGGGTTTTGGGATGTTCTTAGCTCGTCGGGGGTGGTCCGTCGGCGTTGCTGAGTATACCTGGAACTGAGACGCAGCTGAGATGCTCCACTGAGGTCCGAAATTGGGTAGTCTCGATTTTGGCCTCTTGTGTGACGGCTTGAGTGTGAAGTTTTGTGGAATTGGTTGAGGGATTGGATTGGTTAGGGTTTATTTCGTTTTGTTATTGTTTTTACAGCTTAGAACAGATTACTTTTATGTTTTGTTATATTTTTATGCAAGTAGTTAGCATTTCTTTCCTTGTTGAAGCTTAGTTTAATTTTAATTTGTTGCTTGGTTAAGTGTTTAGAGTTTAAATTCAAGCTAGGGTTTAATTGGTGTCGTAGATCAGATTTATTTGCATCTTGTATTTCATTCCTTAGTTTATAAGTGTGTCAATGATTTAATCTCAATGTAGGAGTGACAATGCGTTAAAGTTTGATTGTTGGCACATAGGTAGGTTTTAGTTATGCTTTAGATTAATTTCTTTACTGTTGTGTTTTCCTTTGTAGATTTATATTCAAAGCTTTAAAACCCCCAGCTCCATTTTTATATCGAAAACCCCAAAAATAGGAATAAAAAGACAATCCTAGATTACATCATACTGTTGATTCCTCGAGAGCGATCCTGGGCTCGTTACTACAACGTTATTGCAAAATTAAGGGGTTCAGTGGAAAATACATTTATTAATTTGATTAGCGGATGTGACAGATTCGCTATATCAAATTTTGGCGCCGTTGCCGGGGAAACATTGTAGTAATTTTAGGATTATTCTTTATTTTGGAAAACTTTTTTTAAAAAAATTGTTGTTTAATTACTTTCATGATTATATATCCATGTGTTTGATTTTATTTGTTCCTGAATCTTCTGATTTTATTTGCTAGTGTTTCAGTGTAAGAACAGGAAATTCATGTGACCATGGATCCATATCATCAGTATTTTGGAGATGGGATAGAGAATCATTATTATCAGCCTCAGACTGGGATTTATGCGCCTGAATATCAGTATGAGGAAGTACAAGAACAAATTAAAGAATCAATGTGGAAATGCAATGAAGTTATGCAACAAATGAGAGAGCATCAAGAGCAACAATTTGCAAGGATACAGAATATACAGAGTCAGTTAGATCAGATAGCATCATCTATTAATCAGTTACAAGCACAAAGAGCCAGTGAAGAGGTGGATTGTGGAGATCTTGTCAGGCATGACACTACTTCTATTTCTTCACAAGAATTTTCTAATATTATTTGTGATGATGATGTAGTTGTTAAAATTTCTGAATCTACTGATGATGTTGCTTTAGATGATGTGAGTGATGCAGGTCTTGTTGCAGAAGATGATATAAGTGTAGGGGAGTGCTTACTGGAAGCATTACCTCAAGAATCACCAAGAATTGAAGATGTAAGTGTAGGGACTTGTGCTATGGAGCCAAGCACCCAAGAATCACTACATGAAGTTGAACATTCGCCAGAACTGGAGTCTGAGCATTTATTTGAGGAGAAAGAGGTAACAAACACCACTCCAGGTACCTCTCAAGATGACAAGGTGAGTATTTTGTGTAGTTTTTCAGATAATTTTATTGAGGTACCAATTGTTGATTTTATTAGTTGTGATGCAATTCTTGATATATATTTTACCCACACTAATATTCTCCTATTTTCTTCTTATCCCATATGTGTATGGGAGGTGTTTTCTTTTATTGATTGTGTAGGAGAAATTAAGCTTCCGGAGTGGGTGCTTACACTGAACCGCCTTAGACCTCCAGAAAAAGCTTTCGAAGGAAAAATGATTAATAAGAAGAATTCGAGTGGAACCATGATTACTCCACTTTCGGGGTGGATTCTACTTCTAAACCTTCTTCAACCACCGGGAATTAAAGGGGAGTTGGTTCTAATTTCGCTTTCTTTTGCATTTTAATTCAAGTTTTGAGTCTAATAAATTCTTTATACGTGTCTTTAGTTTCATACTTTTCATTTGCATTTTATTTCCATACATTGCATTTTGTTTAGTATACATAGCATGTCATTTGAATAAAATTCTTCATGGGAATTTTCTAAGTAATATTTTTAAGATGGTAAAAGTTTTTTAAATTTGATCATCAACTTTAGGTCATTTGACATGATTGAATGCTCTACTTACATGATTTTGGTTAGTGTGGTGGTGGATTCCATTTTGATTAATTGAGTTTGATTGCATAAAAATACCTAGAAAGGACCACTACAAGCCTAAACACTATTTTATCTTTGTGTGACATGCACTTACAACAATTGAAACTCTAGAACTTGCTTAGTTTCTTTTCAAAGTCACATAGCATATGTATGCATGGAAATGAAGGATTTTTCTTATTCTTGTTCCCTCACACTTTCTAATTTCTTCTTCCACAATTTTCTTGAAACATATTTCTCTTGCATTTTAACCTTTGATCATCTTTGCTCTATTTCGTTGAGAGTTATGGATTAATTGCTTGATGAGTTAACTTGACCAAGATGTAGATAAAGGTTAAGTGTGGGGGAGAATTGCCTATGCCTGAGATTCATGGAGGAATTTAATTGTTTGGAAGTTCTTGAACTTGTGAAGTTAAGTTGATGGTTGCATTGCTTGAAGTTAAGGAAGTTAAGGATGCTTAACAATTTTTGGAGCAGAATTCTTAATTTTTATTGCAGTTTAATTGAAATCTGAGAAGTGCTGTTGAAAATGCATTAGATTGAGCAATTTTGTGCCAAGTATAAGTTGTAAGAGTATGTTCAGTCATTTCTGCAAATAGGAAGAGAAAGAACTGAATTATGGAAGTTTTTGAAGTGTGCATTAGTGGAATTCTACAGCTGCAGGGAGACTAGAATTATGTATCACTGCCACTGGAAGCTGAGTTTCAAAGTTGCTGTTGGTGTATTTAACCTTGTTTGGATTTCATTACTGGTGTAATATGAATGTAAACTTCAATTTAATCAAATTGTTGGACAGAAATTAAGCCAAATTGAATTTTTTATTGTGATGTAGTTTGAGGAAAGAGGTTACTTTAAAAGTGCAAAATCTGAACAAATAAGGCTGATTTGCAAAAGTTGAGAAGTTAATATTGTGTAATTTCAGAGAATACATTGTTGAAGATTGAGTTGCCATTGCTGTAAAGAAATCTAAGCCGGACAGAAATGAACAAACTGCAGATTCTGCAGAAATGAATAGTGAGGAAATTCTGTGCCAAATTTGGGAAGAGGTTTGAGATGAGCAAAAGATGCTGGAATAAGGGAAGCTTTCGGATATGCATTGTAAAGGGTCTATATAGACAAGATGAAGGAGCATTGAAAATTTTTTGTGGCTGAACATGATAGGTTGATACAAAGTCCAGTATTGAAGAAACACTGAAATCAGTAGTTGGCTGGGCAAAATGGAGTTCAAGGGCTAATGGTTCATGAAGAATCTGAAACCCAGCTGCTAGTTTAGTATTGATGAATGGTTGTCTTTCTTCTATAAAGTTTAGAAGACTTTTAGACAAGGAATTTGATACCAAACAGAAATACAAAACTGAGAACTGGAAAATGAAATGATTCTGCAGTCTGGGAATTGGTAACTGTAATTGAAGCAGAAGAAAGTTTAAGTTCAAGATGAATTTTTGTATCATTGCAGTAAAAGAGGTTAAGTCTTACTGCAGGTCAAGTTCAGAAGAGGATGTTAAGAGGAAAGAAGTGTGCATTTGCAAAAGGAGCTGAATTCTAGTTTAAATGCAGATCAGTTTTGTGCCAAATGAATGCAGAATCGGCCTTAATGCTGAAAATTTTTAGAAGTTGAATCCCTAGCACCTGAGCTAAGATAGAAACTTTGCTTCCAATGAAGATTACTTGATAAGCAAATGAACTATCAGATTTGAAGGGTTTCTGATTTACCAGCAATGGAAATAATTAGAAACTGAGGTGTTGCTGTAAATGAGGTATCAGCAGCAACATGTTTGTTCTGTGATGAATCAGTTCTTATAAGTTATGTGCTAGGCTCCTTATGTAGCTTCGTGATCAATGGCACATCTAATTGCATTGCAAAGAGGTCTTCCAATAACTGGAAATCCAGATCAACTTAGAATCTGAATTGAGTGCAGAAATTAAGGAGGATGCAGGATAAACAGATTGCAATTCAGAATCAAAGTTGTATCAGAGGAGCAACATATAAACAAGGAATTAAAGTTGCTCATTTTGCAGATTGGTTAAATTGCTGAATCCATAATTATTGATGGTATAAACTGCAGCTGAATATGAAACAGGAGTTTGAATCTGATATAGATGCAGTAACTGGAAGCTGGAAATGTCTACGGTTCTGGTTGAAAATTTTCAATAGGAAACTTTTAGATTGAGCAACTCCATTAGCTTCAACTCATCAACTCCACTAATGAAGGCAACAAGCATCTGATCAGTGAATAACCAGCGTGTTGTGATACTGAAATCTGTAGCAGTAGATTGCATCATCCATTTCCAGAATCCAACAGAACTCTCTAATATTTCTGCAAATCTGACTGTGGTGTTTGAATTTATGATGGTGAACCTATTAAAAACAAATGTCCGTGTTAAATATGCCATGCAGAAAGCTGGAAAGTAGAAACAGAGGGCTGAAAGCTGGAAATCTGTGGAAATATGGGGAATGTAGTAGTGGCAGCAAGGAACAAAAACAGGATTCAGCTTTAGAGTTGTATCAAGTTGTATCAATCTTTTATCACCCGCTGTCAAAATAATGAGGAAAGACAGAGAAGATCTTGCATTTGCAGTGACAAATGGTGTTTCATTGTTTACCATGTCTTTACAAATTGCATTGGACAGAATAACTGATTATAGAAGAATTCTAGAATCCAGAATTTAGACAGTTCTGAAATGCTGATGTTGGAAACTTTAGATCCTTGTGCAGCTACAAATTGGATTGGAACCTTATTGTATTAAGTTTCTAAATTGTTGTAATACAGAAATTTAATTGAATCTGATTACTGGATATGAATTGTTGCATCCTTGGAGATATCTGCTGAAGGGAAATCTGATTAATGGAATTCTGTTTAGTGCCAACAAAATAGAATTTGAAGAGAATTTAAATTATATTACAGCTGGAGCTGTCGGTGCTTAAGTAGATTGTAGTGGAAGAGAACAAAGAAGGAGAGCTGGAAATTCTGTTAAAAGTAGATGGATGTGGTACGATCTTGTTTCTGGGTAAGTTTTAGAGAAACCAGTAAGTTTAAAGGTGGTTCTTCAAACCCTGTTCAAAATTTAACTGAAATCTGCAGAAGCAAAAATTCAATAATCAGATTTGTTTCTAAAATTAGCAAGTGTGGGCTAAGCTCTTCCTTGCAATTATTGAATCAATTGAAGGCTCAAGCAAAGCTAGGTGTATGAAAATGAATGCATTTATATGCTGTTTGATACACAGACCACAAACAGAGAAGAGCAGAAAAAATTTGGAGCTAATGGATTGTCCAGCTTCTAGATTTTCTGATCAGTGGCATTCTAGAATCTGATTCCTGAAATTTTGGGTCAATACCAAGTATATACGGTTAGAACCAGCAAGAAGACTGAAAATGATGAATCAATATGTTGTGTGCCAAGTTTTGGATGTAATTTTCTGATCATTGAAGCATCAAGAGTTGGAAAAAGTCGGAACTCAGACTCTGAAATTTTGGTGGTTGTTTCTGTCCAAGTTAAGTATTGGTTTTTCAATATCATGTGATGTTCCATTTGTTTCATGAAGCCACTTTTTATTGACTCAAAGACTTTGGAATATTCAGAAGTTGAAATTAAGAAGTTTGGAAATCTCTAAAACTGTGGAAGGCATGTAATTTCAGAGAATTGATTTCTGAATGAATACAATTTAAATGCAGTACAGAGATTGGGAAGTTGATAGATGCAGAATTGAGAAAAATTCTATTCCAGGCTACATTAATCCTTTTCCAAGTTTAGCTCATTATAGTGTAAGAAAGGATTCTCTTAGATTCAAATTTCTGAAGCTAGGTTGTAGCAGGAACAATTGTCTTAAGCCTAAGTACAAGTTCTCTGTAGCATTCTGATGTGGTGTGCCAATTTAGTATCGAGCTCACACTACTGGTTCTTTTGTCTCCAGGCTTGTTGCTATTACTTTACCTTTAACTTTTGCATTATTTCCATTGTTTTTATAAAGCTTGAGGTCGTTCATAAGAAGAAAGGGCAGTAACAACAACCATAGACAGATCTGATTTCTGAAAATTACTGCTGTTGTGACATCAAGCCTAGGAAATGTTCAGATTGACACCCTGCAGAATGTAGATGTTGTTGATTTTAAGAACTGACCAGCTACACTTCAGAGCTGAAATCAGTGAGTTGGAATGCTTATTAAAGGATTTTCTTGATGATGAGATGTAGGAATGTTGATTTCAGCATATGTGAAAGCTGCAACTTAAAGAGTTTGATAGAATCTGGAATGAAGCTGCCTAATAGAAGCTGTAATGTTCAGACTTTGCAAGTTTCTGTAACTGCTGGAACATTATCAAGTGCTGAAATTGCTAAGTTAAAAATTCTAGATTTCAAATGGAATTTGTTCTTGTTCAGTTGTTGTGTCAATATCTTGCTGCAAGTCTTTGACTAGTTAAGCGCTAAGATGAAATGTGGATGGAAAAAGCTGAGGATTACTGATTTTTAGGTTTATATGTTGCAATTCCAGAAGGGTTTTCTGAAACTCTGTCTACATTATATTGAAAATTGCTGCTGATTTTTAGAATCCAGATTTTAAACTGAAAATTTCTGCAACATGTGATTATGCATAGATGAAATTAATGTATCAACTGTTTTGTACCAACTGCTGAAATTGATTCTAAACAGTAGTGTTTTGATTTAAATTATGCAAAGATCAAGTGAGCAGGATTCTGAAATTTAGATAGTAAAGAAATTCAGGAAATACAGATTTCTGCATTTCGGTATTTCTGTAGGATTTTGGAAGAGCAAAAGAGGTGTGCCAAATTGTGGATGACTTTATTAATTCTGGAACTGAAGTATCCAGCAAAGATTGTTTCTGTTGCTTCTGGGCATAGATTTGTTTGTGTTTGAAATCACATGAAGTGAGTGTGCTCTGAGTACAGTTTCTGAAATTTTCAGATTTTGAACTTCATTTCCAACTCGCTTGAGAATTGCATTTCTATTGTATTGAAAGAACACTAATGATGCTCCTGTGTGTTAGTTGTTATTTAAAACATCATGTCAGCAAATTCTTCAAATTTGAATTCTGAAAACATGCTCCTCATATCTTCTTATTGTCATTCAGAATGAGTTTGTTAGGGATTATAAGTTAGACAAAAGAAACAACAAAATGATATTTATTGCATAAGTTGAAGCAACTTCAGTGAATTGATTTATGGAAGGATACAATTTCAGAATAATTATAGAGAATTTCAGAGATAGCTACTGGAGAATTCTGCTTAAACGATTTGGATTCCTGTTGCAACTTTGCTGCTGAAAAAGATTCCAGAAATTCTTATTATAAAGGTTGATGATAACAATATCATGTGGCTCCATGAAGCTTATTTCTTCATGACTAAAAGCTGAAGAATCACTTGAGGTTTACTTACTTCCAACTTTTCTGATATTAGGCTGATTAAATCAATACTTAAACTGGGCCAGCAGAATTTGTCTAGCAGTTTTTGTTGCTGTATTTGAATTCTGAGATTTATGTGCTATGATTCCAGAAGTGATTTTTACAAGAGCTATGTCAGAGGCAATCCAGCTGTGATACCCTGTTACTAGAATCTTTGTTGCAGATTACAGAAATAGCAGCACATCATATATTCAAATTAAACAGTTTGAATGGCAGAATTGTCAGAAGGTTTTGCTGTTTCTGAAAGTGATACTGGGAATTTGATTTCTGATTTGGTTAGTTGGTTCATTGATGGAATTGGCTTATTCTGGAAATGAATTCGAATCTGAATGAAAACCATAGAAACAGAACAGAGGATCAGAAAGAATCTACAGAATGCAAATGAAAAAGTGGTTAGAAGAATATCAAGTCTTTGGAGAGCATGATGTGTTCCATTGTCCGAGACGGACAATAGTTTAAGTGTGGGGGAGGGAATTCTTCTTCATTAATTGAGTTGAGATTATTTGAGTTTGCAAGTGATGAAATTGAAGAATTAAAGCAGAATTGAAGTGGGAAAAACAGAAAAAAAAAATAGCAAAACAAAGAGTATCAAGAGTGGAGATAGAGTATCAAGAATTTCGGTTTGCCATCAAATTGAAGAAGAGTTTGACTTGATCTTTTGTATTGATAAAAACAAATGGTATTCATTTGTTTTTACATCAAATGGATCAACTCATCAAGTAAATTCCTTCCATACTCTCATTCTCTTCATTGATGCCTTTTCTTTTGTCTATTTCATTCACTTCTATTGTTTTTTTTTTTTTGCTTCTATTTCAATTCTTCATGATAAATTCCTTTTGATTCATGTATGCTATGTTTTATAGTGGTGGAGAAGTAGAATATAAGCAAGCTTATGGTAGTGAAATGTTGTGAGTTGCATTGAGTGAGCTCCACTTATACACATGCTTGAGTGTGAGAGATAGATTAGGTAAATCCCTTGTGAGATTGCAACTTGCTTAATTTTTCAATTGGATTGAAACTATCATACCTACTGATTATTGTTTGGATTGTATTCATGATTGTTTGTGATCTTTAAGATGATCTTAGTTAAATTCTTTTTACCATTTTTAGGTATTGCTAGGGAAATTTTCTATGGAGATGATTTTGGGTTTTCTTTACTTTCACGGGACGTTCAAGATTAAGTGTGGGGGATTTGATAATCATGATTTTACTGCATTATTTTGATTCATATATGCATGGTTTGATGTTGATTTCATAGTTTAAATCATGATTACATCACATTTTGTGCATAGTGTGTATTTTTGGACTTAATTGCAAATTATCTTATTTTTGTGTTATTTGATGCTAATATTTGATTCTTATTTTGTAGGCATCAAAGGATCTTGGATTTGGATCTATTTGGACCGGAATTTGGCTCGAATCGGAGTTCAAACGAGAAGATAAAGCTTTGAAGCATTATGGGTCGTTTATCAAGAATAGGACAGATCTGGACCATCCGTTGAAGATCTAGCCGATCCAACTTAATGGGGAGGAGATCTAAGCCATTGATGAAGATCCAGAAGTTTTGATCCAGATCTGAGTTCATCTATCCATTCATCAAGCCGAATTAATCTGGGCCGTTCATTGAAGACTAGGCGGATCTGGGCCATCCAGTGATGATCTGATCGATCCGACCTACGGGAGGGTAGATCCAAACCCTAGATCAACATCAGTACCTTTGGATCAGATTTTGGATGACTTTTCACCGTTGATTTAGCCCGGAATCATCTCAACCGTCCATTCCAGATCTGATTTAAAACAGAAGCTACAGTCCCTTTCTTCTTCGTCGACTCCACAGCGCGCAGCAGCCTCATCCTCGCGGCAATCTTCCAGATTTCGGCCCCATTCCTTCTCCGATCAATTTCCCGAGCTTCAATCTCGGTGGAGAACTTCTCGGCGGTGTCATCCCGATCATCTGGAGCCATCGGAGAGTGTTCTCTCCGGCGGAAATCTGCTCACGGCGACTTCTCTGTTTTCGCCAGATTTGGAGGTGGTCTTCCAAATCTGCGCTCCAATTCCATTCAGTGACGCTTGGAGGTGGTCCGCCGGCGTTATTGAGCTTCATCCGACGCTCATCCGCAGTCCACATTTTCACTTCAGATCTAGAGAGCTCCGGGATGTAGATTTCCATCATTTTCGGCATTTTTGGGTTTTGGGATGTTCTTAGCTCGTCGGGGGTGGTCCGTCGGCGTTGCTGAGTATACCTGGAACTGAGACGCAGCTGAGATGCTCCACTGAGGTCCGAAATTGGATTGGTTAGGGTTTATTTCGTTTTGTTATTGTTTTTACAGCTTAGAACAGATTACTTTTATGTTTTGTTATATTTTTATGCAAGTAGTTAGCATTTCTTTCCTTGTTGAAGCTTAGTTTAATTTTAATTTGTTGCTTGGTTAAGTGTTTAGAGTTTAAATTCAAGCTAGGGTTTAATTGGTGTCGTAGATCAGATTTATTTGCATCTTGTATTTCATTCCTTAGTTTAAGAGTGTGTCAATGATTTAATCTCAATGTAGGAGTGACAATGCGTTAAGGTTTGATTGTTGGCACATAGGTAGGTTTTAGTTATGCTTTAGATTAATTTCTTTACTGCTGTGTTTTCCTTTGTAGATTTATATTCAAAGCTTTAAAACCCCCAGCTTCATTTTTATATCGAAAACCCCAAAAATAGGAATAAAAAGACAATCCTAGATTACATCATACTGTTGATTCCTCGAGAGCGATCCTGGGCTCGTTACTACAACGTTATTGCAAAATTAAGGGGTTCAGTGGAAAATACAATTATTAATTTGATTAGCGGATGTGACAGATTCGCTATATCAATCAATTTCTAAGACAAATAAGATGTATTCCTTGTGGTTAACAAGGTCATAAGAAAGTGTCAGATTGAGGAGGAGTCCTGATTGAAAGATCAAACATAGTTTTCAAAATTCTTTCAAAGTTAATTTTTAAAATTCTTTAAAACTATGTTTGAAAACTTTTTGAAAATTATTGTATTTTTAACTACATTTTCAAAAGTGAAATTTTCAAAATAATGTTTGAAAATAAATGCTTTAATAAAGATTTTTCAAGTGTTTTTCAAAATTGTTATTACAAAACTAAGGAAATCTTAGGTAGTCTTTTTGATGTGTGTCAAAGGGGGAGAGTGACCTTAAGTTAAAAATATTTTAACTCCCAACTTAAGAAAATTGGCAAACATCAAAAAGGGGGAGATTGTTGGTGTAATCAGCTTCCAGGGTTTTGATGTTTGATAATATACCTAAGTCTAGTTAGTTTGACCAAGGGTTTATCCAAACATGACTTAATGTTTGGAAGAGAGAAGTCTAGTCAAGACTAGATGACTAGCAAAAGTCCTAACTTAGGCAAGGGTAAGTCTTAGTGAGTGAAGCTAGGCAGTGGAAATCCTAGGGGGAAGTAACCTTAGGTGGTGGAAGTCCTAGTCAGTGAAGCTAGGCCCTAGTGAGTGAAGCTAGGTGATGAAAATCCTAAGGGGAGGTAACCTTAGGTGGTGGAAGTCCTAGTGAGTGAAGTTAGGTAATGAAAATCCTAGGGGGAGGTAGCCCTAGGTAATGATAAAGTCTTGGATGTTGTCCAAGCATGAAGCCTAGTAGGTCGGGTAGACTTACAAGAGTGCGACTTGATCCTAAAGGATTTACCCTTAGGTGGTAGAATTGGAGGAGAGACCTTCAAGCAAAAGGGTGGGTCAGGTAGACTTACAAATATAGGCTAGGTTATTTGTTTATATTTGTATGATTGTTTTGCAGAAATCTGGAGCTGGAAGCAAAACAGAGAGAAGACAAATATAAATGGATGAATGTTAATGATCCACAAGTGTACGGATACGTCGTCAGTAATAAAGAAAGATATCGTATCCACAGGAACTGATAAAAGCATTAAAGATATCTCAACACAAATTAGCTAAACAACTAATCAATTGATTTATGAAAACTAGTGCAACTATTAAAAGTAAAGAATAGAAATAAGAATTAATAAGGGCTATGATAAAGGAATGTTTTAGGAGTTTCGGTTTCTTTGTAATGTTATTCAATGTAGATGATCTACCAAATCATATTCCTCAATTGCCCATCATTCGTAGAAGGTTGTCGGTACTCTCTCGCAATAGGCAAACGGCTTAGGACTGAAATCTATACCTAAATGTGATCAATTAGGAATGATTCCTATGTTGTCCTTACACGAGCTTGCCTGTCACGTGCGTCCCTCGGAAAATCAACATAGAAATTCATTACTTCTCAACCTCATCAAGATATGAAAGATTAATACATCCAATCTATCCTACCCCCTTGAATGCCCTTATTTCACCTTCAAGATCATCCCTCAAATGTCCTTACACGGGCTTGTCTGTCACGAACATCCCACGGATAATCGAGTGAGGAATCACCTTTACAAGATCCACAAGATACCCAAACATTCAACCAAGTATGGTAATTAAACCAAATCACAACAATCCACACAAGATCAAATAGATACAAACAGGGCAAAATCATAGAAATAGAAAATTGACAAATCCACAAGAGTTTACATCAAATTCAAATTACAAATACTCCCTCCATCCTAGAACATAGAGATCTAATCTATAGAACAAGAAAACAAATCCAAAGACAAGAAGGATACAAGCATCTTGATCCCAAATCCAAGAAGATAAAGGAAGAAAAGCTTATCTACGATGAAGAACCATCTTCGGATCCAATCCTCGTTCTCTAGAGTCAATTCGTTGAAGATCTGCCCTTAGATCGCTGGAAAATCCCTCCAAGAAGGTGGAGGAACGCCCCAAATCTTGATTTCTCCCAAAAGGGAGAGTTCCCCTTTCAAATGAGGAAGAAACCCTTATATAGAGCTGGGGTTTGGGCACTACACGGCCCCAAGACACGGTCGTGTGAAGCTCACACGGCCTAGTCCATTCCCTTCATTGCCCAGGTGGCATGGTCATGATAAAGAAACCTTGTAAATGGATCGCCTTGAAATTCATCTTGGGGAAGGGTATTGACGCCACACTCAAGCAAGATAAGAAGGTGAGTGATAAGTCATGGAGTTTTGATCGCCACAAGTTGCCTTGATAAGATCGAAATTAGTTCTTTGCCTAAGAACAAGAAGGAAGCTCTCACAAAAGAGAAACTCAAATTTTCATTCAAACTTACATGATTTGTCATACAAGAGTTCTCCTATTTAACATCCCTTAAGATCCCCTATGCACTAATTATGCAATAAATATCATGCTTGCATGCATGGGTTTTATTATCCACTAATGCAACCACTAATCCCTAATACTAGCTTAATGCAACCATGCATGCATGGTATTTGTTATACTAGCTTAGGAACTTTTAAAAATGCATTAAAAACCCACAAAGGACATCAAAAGTCACTTTAGAAAAACCCCCCCATGCATGCACACGAAAATGGTCCTCATGTTGGACCAATTTCACTTTCAAATTGAAGGAATGTGATCCACTTAGTTGTTGCCTCCATTGTGCATTGATCCTCCTTTTCCTTGAGCCTCATTATTAAGCCTTCCAAAGCTTGCTTCATTCTCTTAGTCTTGGACCTTGTCATGGGTCCCCCAATTCCCTTCAATGCCTCTTCTTGGCTCACATCATTCCCTCCTTCTTTAGGTGAATTCGTCCTCGAATTTAGGTCTTCATCTCCTACATCAAAAGGACTCAAATCAGCCACATTAAATGTTGCACTAACACCATACTCACCGGGCAAATCAATTTTGTAAACATTGTCATTAATTCTTTCCAACACTTGGAATGGTCCATCTCCTCTTGGTTGAAGCTTTGATTTCCTTGGGTAGAAAACCGTTCCTTCCTCATATGAACCCACACCCAATCACCGGGTTCAAGGATCACTCTTTTTCTCCCTTTATTGGCTCGATTTGCATATTGCTCCATTTTCTTCTCAATTTGAGCTTTAACTTGCTCATGAAGTTTCTTCACATATTCTGCCTTTGTTTTGCCATCCTTGTGAACTAAAGAAGAAGTGTTAGGTAAAGGAAGCAAATCAAGAGGTGTTAGTGGATTGAACCCATAAACAATCTCAAAAGGAGAAAATTGAGTAGTAGAATGTACCGCCCTATTATAAGCAAATTCAACATGAGGTAAACATTCTTCCCAAGACTTAATGTTCTTCTTAATAATTGCTCTAAGAAGAGTAGAAAGTGTCCTATTTACCACCTCAGTCTGGCCGTCAGTTTGTGGGTGGCATGTGGTGGAGAAAAGAAGCTTTGTTCCCAGCTTGTTCCATAAGGTCCTCCAAAAATAGCTTAAAAATTTGGTGTCACGATCTAAAACAATGCTCCTAGGCATGCCATAAAGTCTTACCACCTCTTTGAAAAACAAATCTGCCACATGAGTTGCATCATCCACTTTGTGGCAAGGTATGAAGTGTGTCATCTTGGAGAATCTATCAACTACCACAAAAATGGAGTCCTTACCTTTTTGAGTACGTGGTAGTCCTAAAACAAAATCCATAGACAAGTCAGTCCAAGGAAAATTAGGAATAGGCAAAGGCGTGTAAAGTCCATGAGGTAATGTCTTAGATTTTGCTTTTCTACACACAATGCACTGTGCACAAAATTTCTGCACATCGTGTTTCATGTGTGGCCAATAAAAATGTTCAAGAAGCATTTCTAAGGTCTTTTGAACCCCAAAGTGTCCCATTAAACCCCCCTCATGTGCTTCCCTAACTAGCAATTTACGCATGGATCCTCTAGGCACACAAAGTCTGTTATTCTTAAACAAGTAGTTGTCATGCCTAGCAAACCCATTTTGTGATTTCTTTTCACACGCAGCATATAATTGGGAAAACTCATTATCATGTATATATAATTCCTTAATATGTTCAAAGCCAAGCAATTTAGTTTCAAGTGTAGCTAACAAGTTATACCTTCTTGAAAGTGCATCTGCTATAACATTTACCTTTCCTTGCTTATGCTTAATCACATAAGGAAATTGTTCAAGAAATTCGACCCATTTGGCATGCCTTTTGTTGAGCTTCCCTTGCCCTTTCAAATACTTCAAAGATTCATTATCACTATGAATGACAAATTCTTTAGACAAAAGATAATGCTGCCATGCTTGTAATGCTCTAACAAGTGCATACAATTCTATATCATAAGTGGAATAGTTAAGAGTGGCGCCACTTAGTTTCTCACTAAAATATGCAATGGGATGACCATCTTGAAGTAAAACAGTCCCAATACCCACATGAGATGCATCACATTCAATTTCAAAAGATTTGGAAAAATCAGGTAAAGCAAGAGTGGGTGCATGTGTGAGTTTATCCTTAAGTGTTTGAAATGCCTTTTCTTGATTCTCTCCCCATCTAAAACCCATGTTTTTCTTAACAATTTCATTTAGAGGTGCTGCCACTGTGCTGAAGTCCTTCACAAACCTCCTATAGAAACTTGCCAACCCATGGAAGCTCCTAACCTCACTCACAGTTTTAGGAGTTGGCCAATCTCTAATGGCCTTAACTTTCCCTTCATCAACCTACACTCCTTTAGAACTTATGACAAAACCAAGAAAAACTACATGAGTAGTGCAAAAAGAACATTTTTCCAAGTTAGCATATAGTTTTTCCTTTCTAAGGACATGCAAGACAGATTGGAGATGTGCAAGATGATCAACAAAACTCTTGGAATATACCAAAATATCATCAAAGTATACTACCACAAATTTTCCAAGAAATTCTCGTAAGACATGGTTCATAAGCCTCATAAAAGTACTTGGTGCATTAGTTAACCCAAAAGGCATTACCAACCATTCATACAATCCATATTTGGTTTTGAAAGCTATTTTCCATTCATCCCCTTCCCTTATCCTAATTTGATGGTACCCACTTTTCAAATCAATTTTAGAAAAGAAGCAAGCACCATGCAATTCATCAAGCAAATCATCAAGTCTAGGGATAGGATGTCTATACCGAATTGTGATGTTGTTGATTGCTCTACAGTCAGTGCACATCCTCTATGATCCATCCTTTTAGGCACCAAAATTACGGGTACAGCACAAGGACTTAAACTTTCTCTAACCCATCCTTTTTGCAATAACTCCTCCACTTGATTTTGTATCTCCTTTGTTTCTTGAGGATTGCTCTTATAAGCTGGCCTATTGGGCAGAGAAGCGCCAGGAATAAGGTCTATTTGGTGTTCAATCCCCCTCATTGGTGGCAAACTGTGAGGTACTTCCTTGGGAAACACATCCTCAAAATCCTGTAAAATAACAACAACATCACTAGGCAAGGAGTTAGGGTTAGATTCCAAGCAAGTTTCCTTGCTCAAAAGAAGAAATATAGGGTGCCTTGTCAAATAAGTTTTCTTCACCTCACTTCCTCTTGTAAACAAATTTTCTATTTTTCTCTCTTTCTTTTCCTCATTCTCTCTTTTCTTTTGAATTTTGTCCTCAAAATCAAGTATTTTCTTTTTCACACACTCTTTCTTTTTCTTAAGCTCTCTCTCTTCTTTTTCTCTTTTCTCTCTCATTTTTATTTGATCCTCACAAACCTCCCTTAGTGATAACGGTACAAGTGTGACTTTGCGAGAATTGTGGATAAAAGAGAACTTGTTGGAGAATCCATCATGGTGAGCTCGCCTATCAAACTGCCAAGGTCTTCCAAGAAGAATGTGGCTTGCCTCCATAGGCACAATATCACATAGAACTTGATCTTCATATTTGCCAATGGAGAAATTAATCAACACTTGCTGGTTCACTACCAATTCACCACTATTACTAAGCCATTGGAGTTTATATGGTCTTGCATGTGGTGTAGTCTTGAGGTTGAGTTTGGTGACCATCCTAGTACTTGCCACATTGGTACAACTTCCACCATCAATGATCATAGAGCATGTTTTACCTTGAATAAGGCAGCGGGTATGAAAAATATTTTCTCTTTGGTCCTCCTCATGCTCCTTGGCTTGGCTTCCCAATAATCTCCTAACCACCAAGAGATCTCCATCTTGCGCATAGGCTGCTCCATCATTTTCCTCATCGCTTGAGGAAGAGGAATGAGAAGTAATTTCTTCACTAGAGATACTCCCATTATCTCTCACCACCATAGTCTTCTTATTCGGGCATTCGGATGCAATATGACCTTTTCCCAAACACCTAAAACACTTGATATCCCTACTCTTAGAAGTGGAAGAAGAGGTAGTAGGAATAGGCTTCTTAGTGCTTGCTGCCTCCTTAGAATTTGAAGAAGAACCCTCCTTCTTTGGCTTGTCCTTCCAACTTGAAGAGTAGTTTGGAGAAGATGATTTCTTCATAACGCCCTTTCTCTTTAATTGTTGCTCTATTTTCATTGCTTGATGCACTAAGTCATCAAGCTCCACATAATGTTGTAACTCCACAATGTCTCCAATGTCTCGGTTTAGGCCATGGAGAAACCGAGCCATGGTAGCTTCCCTATCCTCCACAATATTGGCCCTAATCAAAGCCACCTCCATCTCCTTGTAGTAATCATCTACACTCCTACTCCCTTGGGTGAGTCTTTGCAATTTGTTGTGCAATTCCCTATGGTAGTGGGAAGGCACAAATCTCCTTCTCATCAAAGTCTTTATTTCGTCCCAAGTGTTGATAGGATGCTCTCCATACCTTCTTCTCTCTTTTTGCAATTGATCCCACCAAATTAAGGCATAATCGGTGAACTCAAGGGCAGCCACCTTTACTTTCTTTGCATCATTGTAATTGTGGCATGAGAAAATTTGTTCTATTTTCATCTCCCATGCAAGATATGTTTCAGGATCATTCCTCCCTTGGAAGGAAGGTATCTGGACTTTCACACCTCCTAGATCATCTTCTCGTCTATGGTCTCTACCTCCTCTTTCATGTCTTCTTCCCCCTTCATGCCTCCTTCTTTCTCTTGGTGGATCATAGAATGGTTCACTTTGACGAAATTCTTCATGATTAGAATTGCCCCCACGGTTCGAAACTTTTTCTCCTTCAAGTCGGTCCATCCTTTCGTGTATTTCTTCAAGTTGTCTTTGAAGTATTCTCTCAAATTGTTGAGTAAGTGCCTCCATTTGAAGCCTATTAAGATCTCACCTAGGGGAATTAGGTGATTTTTCCCCACTCATGCTTGCAACAAAAAAATAGAAGATGACAAGGAAAATTACAAAAGAAATGTTAGACGGACCTCACCACTCTACTCACGTGGTTGCACTCAAATTTATCCACTCATCTTCCTTTATAAGTTCTTAAGGAAAGAAACTTATCAATATCTTTCTCAAGACAACAAGTAGACAATCAAGTGAATAAGAAACCAACAAAAGAAATATGAGTAGAACAAGAGAAATAAATGGATAAAACGAGAAATTCAGCAATGACCAAGAGCAATGGAAGGAATATATCTTTGAATTCAGATTTCACAAAGAAAGAATATTGAGTCCTTTCAATTCACAAATCCTCCTCCTTTTTTTTTCTTTTTTTTTCAATCAGAAATCAATGACTCTAATGATTTTTTTTTCTTTTTGTTTTTTTTTTCGAATTTTCCTTCTTTTTTTTTTTTAGTTGAGGACCCAAATAGCGAATAGAAATTTATGATAGATAGGGACGAAGAGATCAACAAAGATGAAAACAAGACACAAACCTGAAAATCAAGGAGCCAAGGCTCTGATACCAAATGATAAAGAAATCTTGTAAATGGATCGCCTTGAAATTCAGCTTGGGGAAGGGTATTGACGCCACACTCAAGCAAGATGAGAAGGTGAGTGATAAGTCATGGAGTTTTGATCGCCACAAGTTGCCTTGATAAGATCGAAATTAGTTCTTTGCCTAAGAACAAGAAGGAAGCTCTCACAAAAGAGAAACTCAAATTTTCATTCAAACTTACATGATTTGTCATACAAGAGTTCTCCTATTTAACATCCCTTAAGATCCCCTATGCACTAATTATGCAATAAATATCATGCTTGCATGCATGAGTTTTATTATCCACTAATGCAACCACTAATCCCTAATACTAGCTTAATGCAACCATGCATGCATGGTATTTGTTATACTAGCTTAGGAACTTTTAAAAATGCATTAAAAACCCACAAAGGACATCAAAAGTCACTTTAGAAAAAACCCCCCATGCATGCACACGAAAATGGTCCTCATGTTGGACCAATTTCACTTTCAAATTGAAGGAATGTGATCCACTTAGTTGTTGCCTCCATTGTGCATTGATCCTCCTTTTCCTTGAGCCTCATTATTAAGCCTTCCAAAGCTTGCTTCATTCTCTTAGTCTTGGACCTTGTCATGGGTCCCCCAATTCCCTTCAATGCCTCTTCTTGGCTCACATTAGGTCGTGTGATGCTCACACGGCCGTGGCATGCTCTGCCACTGCCCCCTTGTATGGCCGTGTAGATCTACACGGCCTGCTCTGCCTTTGGCTCTGGAACTCCTGCACGGCCATGTCTGGGACATGGCCAGGGCTTTCTTGCCTTCTGGAAATGTTGCACGGTCGTGTGAATCTACATGACCATGTACTGCTTTGGCTCTGGTAGGCTTGCACAACCGTGTTTGGGACATGGCCATGTACTACTGTGGCTCTGCAAATGTGGCACGGCCATGCCATGGGCATGTGGTTCTCACACACCCCTTGAATGGCTCTTGCACACCCCTTGCATGACCCTTGCACACCCCTTGTCATGGCCCTTGTTATAGCTCTAAATGGCTATGTTTTATTGCAGCATCTTTTACACCATCAATATGGGGTTTTCTATGGCTTAAGTCTTCATCAAAGTTGTAGATCATGAAGTTATCTACAAATCGATATAAAGAACAGCCCAAAACTCCAATCGAACACAAAGTTATGGTCATTTTACTATTGGTCTGCAGTGTTGAATGTTCCACACAGCCTTCGCACGGCCATGTGACATTCACACGGCCTCAATACACCCCCAACACGGCCTCCACACGGCCATGTGGTCTCCACACGGCCAAAACCTACAAGGACTTAGTTTTTGCATGCCCGTGACACTCTGGAAGCTCTAGACTTCATTTAAGCTCCGTTTTTGCTCCAAATCATGTCTTATCAATCAAAACAAGCAAAGAGCATATCTCCGAACAAAATATAATGGAAGTATGACATTATAAAGAAATAGGGTGCAATAAACATAGATTATGCTAATGAAATACAAGTATATGTGCGTCAAGATATGCATAAAAGTGTATATAATCTACGCACATCACACCCCCAGACTTAAACCTTTACTTGTCCTCAAGCAAAACCCGCAATTTAGATTCATGTAGTTAAATAGTGCATCATAATATCTAGCAAATTAATCTAATCCTATCAGATGATTTCATTGGTGAGCAAGATACAAAAGTAGTTTGAGTATGACCTAAGTAGTAGTCCTCCGTGCTCAGTGCAATAGTGGCCTAAATTTTTCAAGTTTCAATCCCTAAGTCTAGTTAAGTCGTCATAAAATTGTGTTCTTTATGCTTCCGGCGATAGACACTTACCTGCCACACGCAAGGTTCGTTCCCCATAAAAATACTATGTATCGTCTACACAAGGTCTCAAAGGAATACTCAGTATCAAGAGAAACATAGCATTCATTTCTTCAGTAACCTAACTCGGTCTCAAAGGGGTGAATTACTAGTTTCCACTCACGATAACTATTTTTTATCCTTTTTTTTTTGAATGTTTTCAAAGTATCAAACTTAAACAAACTTTTATTTTTTTTCTTGGAATTGATTTTTCCAAATAAGCTTACATGATCTGAGTTTATCCAGTAACCAAAATGTAGTTGAGAGGTCACTATAGAAGCACAAGTACTAGTCCAATTCTATAAATTATGACTATTTTAGAGTTATCAACCATCAAAAATAGGCATAGTGTATAGAGATCCTAAAACAAGGCCAATACTTAAACTCTTATAGTAAAAACATTGCTCACTTCATGATATCATAGATAGAAAAAGATAGATCAATAAACATAATAGCACCATAAGTAACCAATAAACCACATGGAAATCTAGAACAAACGTGCTAGTATTTTGCAATAAGGACAAACAAACATGATGTGATGAATGACGCAACTAGCAAATTTTATTAGGCAAAAAGAAATGAGCAAACTAAACCAAATGCATCTAATGCATCCCCCCATACTTAAACTTTTTATTGTCCCAATGAAAACTAAAAATAATTTGGAGGAGATTAAAAGAAAGAGAAGTTACTAAATGATGCATGCCAAATGTCCATGTCATGAACTTCTCCATCATGTAGTTGCACTCCTCCTAATCTTTGAGTCCCATAAAAGAAAATAGACAACAAAAATTAAGTAGAGGATACAAATTTATTATAAAGAAAGAAATAAAACTAGAAAGAAACTAAAAATATAATTGAAAACAAGATTGAAGAACTTGTGTTGCCTCCCCAAAAGCTTTTGTTTAAGGTCATTAGCTCGACCACCTCATTAGATTTATCGAAATCTCGCTCTTGGAGGGGTAAGATATTTTAGAACCCTCCTACCAGGGGCTCTTATTATGGAGGGAACTTTCAATATAGGAGATATAAAGTGAAGTATCGCTCTCTCCATCTTCGTCTTCTTTGAAGTTCTCTCAGGTGGTCGAAGACGGTTCATATTGAGCTTCCAATCATTAGCCCAAGTGAAATCTGCACATGCAAAGAAAGTACAAATCTCCCACAAACATATTAGATAAGATAGAGTCATAACCATATTAAGATAAGCAGAATAAGAAATAAAAACTGAATCACATCTAACAAAGTCAATGATAGGTACCTCTATAAAATTTTTCAAAAGATCATAAGAAGTACTTACCTTGCTTTACTGAGAGATACCTGATATTTCTAAACATGTGGATGTGACTTCCTCTGAATCAAATGATGGTTCTGGCTCTGGCTCTGGCTCAAGTGTTGGTGATATCAAAGATGGTGATTCTTGAGACTCAACCATATATAAAGGAGTCCCTACACATTGATACACAACATGCTCAATCCTTGCAACTATTACAACATCTAAGGATTGTGTGGACAAAGGAAGTGATTCTTGAGATGCTGCTTCCACAACACAGCTCCCTACACATTGTTCCATATCAACATCATCAACAAAAACATCAAAAAATAAACCAACATCAATATCCTTAATAGGAGAATCAACTATAGGAGGATCAATAACTTCACTTGCAGTTTTAAGTTGATCAACACATCACATTCATCATCTAAAAAATCAATTTCACTATAACTTCCAATAAAACCTGGAGGTAGATCTAAAAACTCGTTATCCACTGCATTATCATCATAATCCTCATCTGAAGAGTCTTCATCTTTATACACACTATGAAATCTGCACTCAACCTTACCAGTGTCACAGAATTTTTAAAAGTCATTGTTGTTATAGACCCTCACTAACCTTTGTGGAAAAGGAACCCTTAGTGAAGGTCTTGGGAAAGGTACTTCTAATTTCCCATACTCTCTTTTAGCTTGTGGAGGAGGTTCACCTTGCTTATCTAGTGTTGGTATGATCAATCGTTGAGGGAAAGGTACTTGTGGCATTTGGAAACCTTCTGGAATAATGGAACTGCGTTCATGTGATCTTCTATTGTTCTTCTCTTCAATTCTAAACATGTTCTTTTTCAAAAATTCTTCATGATTCTTGCCACTTCTCAACTTAAGATCATTACCATTTACACTAGATCTTTTCTGTGAAGGAGGAAGGTCTTCTTTGAACTATTTTGAAACTATGCTATTAATCTTTTCCCCCCAAATGTTTGAACTCCTCATTCTATGACTTGTGAACTTCAATTTTCTTGGATGGTTGAGCTGCATTTTGTTTGACAGGCTCTCTTACATTTATGGCTTGCACTTCTTGAATTTTTTAGGGAGATTCCATCCAACTTTTGTTCGACCATTCATGGAGGTTCAATGCCACTTGATCAATTAACATATATGCTTCATCTACACTCTTATCCATAAAAGAACCTCCAGCTGATGAATCCAATAAACTCTTGTCTGAGAAAGAAATTCCCCCATAGAATATGTGCAGAATCAACTATTTTTTAAAACCATAATGAGGGCACTGTCTTTGAAGACTCTTGAATCTATCCCAAGCTTCAAATAATGATTCTCCATATGTCTGAGCAAAATTTGTTATCCAATTCCTCATATACACTGTTCTGCTTGGAGGGAAAAAATTATTTAGAAATTGCTTCTCCAATTGCTCCCAACTTGTGATACTTTGAGAATGGAGAGAATATAACCAAGTCCTTACTTTATCCTTGATACTGAAAGGAAATGCCATTAATCGAACTGCATCTGCTGACACTCCTTCACATTTCACCATATCACAAATCTCTAAAAATATTTCAAGATGCAGATAAGGCTTTCTGATACTTCTCCTCTAAATTTGTGACCTTGTATTATGAAAATTAACTCTGGGTCTAGTTGGAAACTTTCTGCTTCAATGTGAAGTTGCACAATAGGAGATAAAAATCTTACAGAAAAGGGTGTAGAAAAATTTCTCATGGGCCTTCTTGACAGAAAAAGAAAAATGTCTAGAATAATTCATATGTTAATCAACTAATGTGTTTATAAGTTGTTATTCTTCATGCCTTTACGAAGTTTAATCTTCTCATATACACGAACAATATTGAAAGATATGTTTACAAAAGAAAAGTAGAAAGAAATTTAAATCAAAAGAAAAACAGAGAAAAGCTAGACTAGAATGCTAGAAATCAAGAATGTAGAATTAGAATTAGAATTGCAACGAAACAAATTGTGAAGAAGTAGAAAGATATACAAAAATTATGAAAACAAAATTCTAAAGATTAGTTACAACTATGGTAATGAAAAGAAAAGTTATGTTTAGTCTAACTCAATTGATAATCTCTAATGTTATAATGCAGTCCCTGGCAACGGTGTCAAAAACTTGTTAATGATCCGTAAGTGTACGGATACGTCATCAATAATAAAGAAAGATATCGTATCCACAGGGACTGGTATAAGCACTAAAGATATCTCAACACGAATTAATTAAACAACTAATCAATTGATTTATGAAAACTAGTGCAACTATGAAAAGTAAAGAATAGAGATAAAAGAATAGAAACAAAAATAAGGGCTATGATAAAGGAATGTTCTAGGAGTTTTAGTTTCTTTGTAATGTTGTTCAATGTAGATGATCTACCAAATCATATTCCTCAATTGCCCATCATTTGTAGAAGGTTGTCGGTTCTCTCTTGCAATAGACAAATAGCCTAGGACTGAAATCTATACCTAAATGTGATCAATTAGGAATGATTCCTATGTTGTCCTTACACGGGCTTGTCTGTCACGTGCGTCCCTCGGAAAATCAACATAGAAATTCATTGCTTCTCAACCTCATCAAGATATGAAAGATTAATACATCCAATCTATCCTACCCCCTTTAATGCCCTTATTTCACCTTCAAGATCATCCCTCAAACGTTCTTACACGGGCTTATTTGTCACGAACGCCCCTCGGATAATCAAGTGAGGAATCACCTTTACAAGATCCACAAGATACCCAAACATTCAATCAAATATGGTAATTAAACCAAATCACAACAATCCACACAAGATCAAATAGACACAAACAGGGCAAAATCATAGAAATAGGAAATTGGCAAATCCACAAGAATTTACATCAAATTTACATTACAAATACTTTCTCCATCCTAGAACATAGAGATCTAATCCATAGAACAAGAAAAGAAATCCAAAGATAAGAAGGATACAAGCATCTTGATCCCAAATCCAAGAAGATAAAGGAAGAAAAGTTTATCTACGATGAAGAACCATCTTCGAATCCAATCCTCATTCCCCGGAGTCGATTCGTTGAAGATCCACCCTTAGATCGTCGGAAAATCCCTCCAAGAAGGTGGAGGAACGCCCTAAATCTTGATTTCTCCCAAAAGGGAGAGTTCCCCTTTCAAATGAGGAAGAAACCCTTATATAGAGCTAGGGTTTGGGTGCCACACGGCCCCGAGACACGGCCATGTGAAGCTCACACGGCCTGTTCCATTCCCTTCACTACCCAGGTGACATGGCCATGTGATGCTCACACAGCCGTGGCATGCTCTACCACTGCCCCCTTGCACGGCCATGTAGATCTACATGGCCTGCTCTGCCTCTAGCTCTAGAACTCCTGCACAGCCATGTCTGGGACATGGCCAGGGCTTTCTTGGCTTCTGGAAATGTTGCACAGCCGTGTGAATCTACACGGCCATGTACTGCTTTGGCTCTAGTAGGCTTGCACGGTCATGTCTGGGACATGGCCATGTACTGCTTTGGCTCTGTAAATGTGACACGACCATGTCATGGGCATGTGGTTCTCACACACCCCTTGCATGGCTCTTGCACACCCCTTGCTGGGGGTGTAAATGAGTCAAGCCGCTCGTGAGCTATTCGAAGCTCGATTCGATAAAAGCTCGTTTGAGCTCGTTTAACAAGGCTCGTTAAGATAAACAAACCAAGCTCAAGCTTCACAATATTCGGCTCGTTAGCTCGTGAACATGTTCGTTAAGCTCATAAATCAACTTTTAAATAAAAAAATAATAGTTTTGATATTGAATTTATAGATTTTACACTCTACTTATGAAAAATATAGACAAATATATTAAATTTATTTATTAGAATAAAATTATAAATTTTAACAAGGATATTAAATTTTTTTTAAATATATAATTTAATTTTTAATGAATATTTAAATTTATAATTTATATTTATTAAGCTCGTTTAGTCTCGAATAAGCTCGTGAGTCATGAATATATTCGTTAAATAAATCTCGAGCTCGGCTCGATTATAAACGAGTCAAACTCAAACATCCAAGAGTTCGGCTCGGCTCGGCTCGATTACACCCCTGGCCCTTGCATAGCCCTTGCACACCCCTTGTCATGACCCTTGTTATAGCTCTAAATGACTATGTTTTATTGCAGCATCTTTTACACCATCAATATGGGGTTTCTTTGGTTTAAGTCTTCATCAAAGTTGTAGATCATGAAGTTATCTACAAATTGGTATAAAGAATAGCCAAAAACTCCAATCGAGCACAAAGTTATGTCCATTTTACTATTGGTCTGCAGTGCTGAAAGTTCCACACGGCCTTCACACGGTCGTGTGACATTCACACGGTCGTGTGACATTCACACGGCCTCAACACACCCCCAACACGGCCTCCACACGGCCATGTGGTCTCCACACGGCTAGAACCTACAAGGACTTAGTTTTTGCATGCCCGTGACACTCTGGAAGCTCTAGACTTCATTTAAGCTCCGTTTTTGCTCCAAATCATGTCCTATCAATCAAAACAAGCAAAGAGCAGATCTCCGAACAAAATATAATGGAAGTATGACATTATAAAGAAATAGGGTGTAATAAACATAGATTATGCTAATGAAATACAAGTATATGTGTGTCAAGACATGCATAAAAGTGTATATAATCTACGCACATCAATGAACCAGACCTGACTCGGATCAAACTGGACCCAAACAGGTTTAATAGACCAAACCAGCGATTTAGTAGACCGACTGAGCTTGGTCCAAATTGTTGAGTTGTGAAATATTGATATGGAAGATGATGTGGTAAAAGATCTAGTTTATCTTTATGATTTGGATGAGGATAAGGATAAGCCAAATGATTTGGATAGAGATAAGACTTTATCCATATATTGCTTTATCCAAATATGGATCATCTAAATATAACTTCATCTAGATAAGAGTTGATCTAGATAAAGGATCTGATCCAACTCTATAAAAGGAGATGAAGGCTCTACATTCAAGACATCACTTCTGCTACTACTCATATTCCGTGTGCTCAAAAGGAAGGATACAACACGAAGCTTTGCTACCGGAGAAGCTCTAGGAAGGGTGCGCTACGCTAAAGACTTCTGGATCGACTCAGCAAAGTTTTTGTTTGTATTTCTTTTATTACAAGCTATATTTACTTCCATTCTTTTATACTTATATTTGATAAATTGTAAGATGGGTTTCTCCGCCTCCGGAAAGGAGACCGCTAGTGGACTCACTCTTGAGTGCATAGGCCTTGGGCGTACTGACCCTGGAGGGTTGGGAACCAAGTAAATCCTGCGAGTATTATTTTTCTTGTACTTTATTTTATATTCCGCTGCTACTAATGACTTTGATAGAAAGAACGAACAAAATCAAAAAGAAAGCGACAAGTTGAGATTCACCCCCTCTCTCGACCACACCGATCCTACAATTGGCAAAAGGTGGAACTGCCACCCTAGTGGCCCCTGGCCCCGGCCCCACAAGATTCCAGAGGGAGTAAATCACGATTAATGCTGGGCAGGATAGGTGACTGGGGGTAGAAGGAATTTTTGGTGCAGCAGACCAGGGTTTTATCCCCGAGTGCAATTGGTATTAGAGCAGGAGGCTTTGATTAGACTAATCGCCGATGGAGCAAGCAGACCACGATTTGAGGGGGAGAAGGGTAAAAAGGTAATTTTATTTAATGTAAATTACATATTATATGCTTCAAATGTAGGGAGAGAGGGCACTATAAAAATAAGTGTCATACTCGTAAGAATCGAACAACACCACCAGTGGCAAAGAAGGAATCGATGCCCGGAGTTCGGAGGAGCAAAGATCACATCAAATGTTTCAAGTGCCAAGAGTTCGGACACTACAAGAACCGCTGTCTGACAAGGAAAATTGTCACGCCCCAAAGGAGTCCCTGTCCGAAGAAATTTCGGCAGCACCTCCTCTGTACGGGTGACAATCTGAAGCATTTCTACAGGCATAATATACATCAGCCACAAGCGGCTGGAATATACACACAACCATGCAGTTATATATATATATATCATCAGCCCACACGGCTGGAACAAAACCAACAAAATGGAAAATGACAGAAACCCAATACGAATCAAAGCACAAATACTGCTAGCCGGCTAAGCTTACACAACCAACAACAAACACAAAATACCACATAACAACATCAACACTCCAAAAATAAAACCAGAGTACAAAGCTAAACAAACTGATACATAAAACAAACAAAACATACGTGAAACCGATAAGTCTTCTGATATGACGTGGGGACCAGCAGACAGGATGCTCCAAGCGACACCATAAATAACCTGGTACCTGAAAAAAAATAGTGTCAACGGGGGTGAGTTCAAGAACTCAGCGAATACCAATGGACATGAGTAGTAAGATATATCTAACAGCAACAAACATGGAATACAGCTTCCTAATCATATATAGGGAATATGCAAAACTGAAAGGTAACTGAGGAAGCTGTACTCACCAGGAACTCCTATCCAGACAAAAGGGTCGTCAAACCGAAAGTGTCAATAATCCTGTATGCAGGTCAAAGGTATGCATCCAACCAAAATGCAGCAACCAAATGCAGCAAACACAATCACAATAATATAAATACACCAATGCATATGATGCTAATGATGCGTCCTGATCACCCCTGACGCCAGTCAGTCCTCTCACACACAAATGGCGAGACCGAGTGGGTAGGGTTGTGACAACCGTGCACTCTGTCGTCACTGCTCCTGATAAGTGACCGAGTGGACGGGATGCTGTCGGAGTACTCCTGTCCTGTGACCCCAAATCATAAATGGGGGAGCTCAATGCTCTCAACTCCCGGTACACGATGACGGGGAGGTATCTCTGCCGGCTACCACGCAGACTGACCAACGGAGCAAACAGAGTCCACCGTCTGCCGGCTACTACGCTGCTACACTAAATGCCAGGAGCTGACTGCCGGCTACCACGCTGGGTCATATGACCAACGGAGCCAAACAGCAGAACCGCCACACACCTGCCTGATATACCACTAAACCATGAGTGGGGGTGTGTGCAGTACATGTAACTGGCGATGGGCTCAACCATAGTGGAGCCGACAATCGCACAGCATGCAATCATGATGCATGTCACTATGCATAACAAAAACTTATCAACATAACCATATCCATATATACAAAAATGGGTACTGTAAAAGCGATGGTCACATACCAAAATCTATAGTACACAGGTCAGATAGAATATCAAAAACCTATGTCCTAAACATAGTAAGTATGGAATATCCTGAACAGCATAGAAAAAATCCATATATACATAATATGGGTACCACAGTATCAGTAGGTCAATCCACGGATCTAGGGCATACAGGTCCTCTATGGTATAGCAACCTAGATCCTAAACATATCTCCTTCCATAAACATATGTACCAACAATATGCACATATCAAGAATCAAGGTCTAGGTACACGAATCATATACGATATACAAATAGAGGTACACAAGCCAGTCATGGCATAAAACCTAAGTATCAGACAGTCTCGATACACATGACTGAAACCAAAAGTCCAGAACCTAGTCCTAACCTCAGTAAAACATGGTATGTCACTTATTCTAGAAACTAAGATACTCATGGTAATTAAGTACTCATGGCAACAAGATACTCATGGTAACAAATCACGAGATATAAGTACGGATACTTCACAGACGACAAATCTAACATGCTATGGATATCAAACAGTGACATACCAAAGGCAAACATGTTCATTGCTTGTAGTTATAAATTACTATGCATATCCAATGACAATATCATAAAAGATAAGTCAAGAGGTACCCGCCTCCAATGTAGATCGAATCAAACCAATCCAAATGTCGAGACGCCCGTCCCGAATCACAGTCCTGCAGATAACGTGATATACAATTTAGCTAATTTTATAAACAACAACTAGCTAAATCCAACCCAACTTAATTAGGAAAAATCCTAATCGATCCATCATTAATTAATCCTAATTAATGATTAACTTGAATTAATCTTCTTAATCAATAATCCTCAATCAACACAATCATTTCCTTTCGCTGATCAACTTACGCTTAGCAATATGATCATCTCTAATAAATCCAAGGACTAAATCTAATCCAACATAAATCAACTGTACTTAATTCATCACAACTACAATAGATTAAACCTTCCATAATCACATTAGGTTAAGTTAAACATGAATCCATCATAACTTACCTAAATCCACAATTAATCTAGCAACTGCAGGTTACAATATTTCCAACATAATCCGATACAATTGCATATCCTCCAAATACTCATAGAAATACAACCAAAACTCCACACATAACTTACCTTGAATTAATATCCCCGATACTGATCCAAAATCTTCACATTCCATATGCCCAATTGAATTCCTAATCCAAACAGAATAATCTAACATAAAAATCATAAGAGGGCAACCTTGCAACGAAACCAAGCCAACAAAGGGGAAATGATTTGATGCATTTACCTCATCAGTGATATGATGGAACTGCTCCTTGTAAATCTGAAAATCAATTGGGCAGTAGATGCAAGATCAAGCTCACAACCAAAACAAAGGTAAATGGATGATGAGTACATGACCGTGAAGCGGCTGTTGGAGCTCATCCTGACAAGAACACACAAGAGAAACTAGTCCCAGTGAGGAAGAAAATCTGCTCAATACAATCACTCACCGACAATACAGGTGGTGATGACTAAGGCACCATCCCGAAGGAAAAACCCAGGAATAAGTGGTCTACTGTGGGGTCGACGGTGCATAGCTACAGACGGTGGTCAGCGTTGGGTCGAGAGACGGCGGCGTCGGCAAGCACTGTGGTGGTCGGCTAGGGCAGAAGGGAGGCCGATGGCACTGTGCAGGGATGCTTGGCATCACTGGCGGCAGTGGGGAGGGGGCTCAGACCTCACAGCGGCAAGGGCTTCGGCTTGGAGGTAGATTCCGGCCGAGAGGGGCGGCGGCGCGTCCTGACCTCAGTGGCGGAGACAGGGAAGAAGAAAGGAAGAGGGAGAGAGAAGATAGTCGCCGGCTCTCTGTTCCCTGGTGTCGTCGGCGTCTGGCAGAGGAGAGGGAAGCAGCGGCGGTTTGCGGCGCCGGTTAGGGCACGTGTGCGGGGAAGAGAAGGCGCGCGGGGGTGGGGAGTTTAGGGCACGGCGACAGAAGAAGAGAAGAAAAAGAAACGGAGGAAATAAAATGAGAAAGAAAATATAAAAATAAAAATCAACTTTTCCTCACTAAAACAGGGTAGCCTAAACAGGCTTTTTCCGGACCTCGTTTTTATCCCCGTTAACTCGTCCGTACGAGCTCCGAAAAATTCCCGGAAAATTTTCAAAATTCCGAAAAATTCCCTTATTAATATTCGCCTATTTTCGATATTTTACAAAAATTACGAAAAAGGTTAGTAATTTTATATTTCATGCAAATCTGATTTTTTCGATCATAGTACATTCGAAAATAGGTTAATAAATTTACATGACAGTATTATTTCTAAAATTACCCCTATGCATAATAATTTAGAGAATAATTTTTGTAATAAATTAGATAATATTGTGCAAGATAAATTAGATTTAAAAATTTTGAATAATTCTGATAATTCAAAATTTAATTTAATTAATAAAAATATTCACATGAAAAATTTAAATTCATATAATTATGATAATTCAAAATTAAATTTAATTAATAAAAATATTAATATTAAAAATTCAAATCTAATTAATCAAGATAATTCTAGAAATAATTTGAGTAATTCAAATATAAATAATAATCAAGATAAACTCAATAACTTAAATTTGAATTCTAAAAATTTTAATTCTAAAAATTCAAAATCAAATATTAAAAATCCAGAAATAATTAAAATTATTAAAAACTCAACTAAAGAAAATGACCAAGTCAATATAGATGAAATTGATAAAATACTTAATAAAATATTTAATTCAACAAATCTAAAGAAACATTAAAAAAAGTTAATCTAAAAATTTCAAATCTAAGTAATTAAATTAATTCAAATTTAATTAAAAATTCAACTAAGAAAGATGAAGATAATTCTAGTTTGGAAAATTCAAATAGCTTAATTAATAATCAAGATAAATCTAACCTAATAAATATTAATAATTCAACCCACCAAGATAAAATTTTAATTAATTCAAATTCTGATCTTAAAAATTTTAATAACTTGGAATTAAATAATGAATTAATTAATCAAGATAATCCTAAAAATAATTTGATCAATTATAATCCTAAAATTTTCAAATTAAATATCAAAATTTGACAAAATAAAACCTCAAATCTTAACAACATGAATTCTCATCTTGATCATAATTTTTTAAATAATAATTCTAAAAATTCATTTAATAATTTTGAAAATTTAATTATTAATTATGAAATTTAAATAATAATTCTGAAAATTCAATTAATAATTCTAGAAATTCAAATAATTATTCTGAAAATTTAATTATTAATTCTGAAAATTCAAATAATAATTCTAAAAATTTACATAATAAATCTAAAAAATTAAATAATAAACCCAAAAATTTAATTATTAATTTTAAGAATTTAATTAATAAATCTAAAAATTCAGATTTAATTAATTTAACAAATTCAAATAAATTAATTGATAAAAATATTAAAAAATTAGAAATATTTAATCAAGAAAATGACAAAATTAATCTTGAACTAGATAATATTACACAAAATCTTAATAAAATTTTTAATCTATTTGGTAAACCCGGGGAGGGGTTCGGTCTGATTAGCTAGTTGGTGAGGCAATAGCTTACCAAGGTGATGATAAGTAGTTGATCTAAGAGCATAATCAGCCACAATGGGACTGAGACACGGCCCAGACTCCTACGAGAGGCAGTAGTGGGGAATTTTTTGCAATGGGTGAAAGTCTGACGGAGCAATGCCACATGGAGGTAGAAGGCCCACAGGGCATGAACTTCTTTTCTCGGAGAAGAAGCAATGATGGTATTTGAGGAATAAGCATCAACTAACTCTATGCCAACAGCCACGGTAAGACAGAGGATGCAAGCGTTATTCGGAATGATTGAGTGTAAAGCGTCTATAGATGGCTTTTCAAGTCCATCATCAAATTCCAGGGCTCAACCCTGGGCAGACGGTGGAAACTATCAAGCTGGAGGACGGTAGGTGTAAGGAAATTACTATCAAGCTAGAGTACGGTAGGAGCAAAGGGAATTTCCGATGGAGCGATGAAATGCGTAGAGATCGAAAAGAATACCAACGGCGAAAGCATAATTCAAATTCTAACTTAATTAATATCCAACTAAACGAGATAAACATAAGTTGATAAATCAAACTTAGTTAATAATTTAGAATTAAATATTAAATTAATTAATAATCAAGATAATCTTAAGATAAATTCAAATCTTACAAATTTAAAACTTAAAAATTCCAAATTAAAACAAAAAAAAAATTCAGAAATCAAATTTACAAATTTTAATTCAAATGTTAATGATAAAAATTTAAATTTAATTAATTATAATAAAGTACCTTTTAATTATGAAACAATTAATAATTTAAGTCTTAAAAATTCAAAATTAAATCTTAAAAATTTAGGAAATAAAAATTCAAATATTAATAATTATAATTTAATTATAAAAAATTCGAACCTAATAAATTATAATAGTGTACCATTTAATTATGAAACAATGAATAATAAATTTAAATTTAAATAGAAAAATTTAAGAAATAGAATCTATTAATTTTTAAAATGTAAACCAAAATTAAAATTAATAATAAAATAGATAAAAGTGTGATAAATTCAAATCAAATGATAAACTCTAACTTAAATACAATAAATTTGAAATTAAATCTTAAAAATGTAGATATAATTATTAAAAAAATATTATTCAACAATCAAGAGAAAACTAATCTAATAGTTTAACTAATAAAGATAAATTTTTAATTAAAATAAATCTAAATATAATTTGATTAATTCTTATCTTCCGAATATAGTAATTCAAAATTAAAACAAAAAATTTGAAAATAAATTTTAAAATTTAGAAGATAAAAGTTTAAATTTTAATTATAATTTAAATACATTAACTCAGTATAATAAAACTATAAAATCAAGATTAAAATTCAAAATTAATTTCCATAATTCAACAAGATAAATCAACAAATGGTATCAGAGTCATGATTCAGACCAAATGCATTGTGAGATGACCTTAAACGAAGTTGAGGATGAGCTCGGAGTAAGTCAGGATGACTGGATACTTGCGAGGAGGCCCAGAATAGATCAGGATGACTTAATGCTCGCGGGGAGACTCGAAGTAGGTCAAGATGATCGTATGTTCGCGGAGAACCCAGAGTAGGTCAAGGTGAGCAGATGCTTGTGGGGAGGCCTGGAGCAGGTCAGAGTGATCGGATACTTGCGGGGAGGCAAGTAGGTCAGGGTGACCGGATGCTCGCAGGGAGGCCCGAAGTCGGTCAAGAGTGATCGGATCCAACTGCTTGTGGGGAGGCCCGAAACAGGTCAGGGTGACTGAATACTCACAAGGGGCCCAGACCATGAGAGTAATGGTGGTCCTTCATTTGAGGGGAAGATTGTTGGGGTTCAATTAAAGTCCCACATTGGAAAGATTTGGTAAAGATCATGAGTTTAAAAGGATGTAGGATATCTCCATTGGCATGAGGCCTTTTGGGGAGAGCCCAAGAGCAAAGCCATGAAGGGCTAGGCCCAAAGTGGACAATATCATACAATTGTAGAGATATGTGGACATCCTTTAGGCACAACATAATCTTTGGTTCAACTAATTCAGAATTCTTACAAGAATTCATAACCTTAATAGAACAAGAATTTGAAATGAGCTTAGTAGTTAAACTAACTTACTTTTTAGGTCTACAAATTAAACAAACTAATGAAGAAAATGACTCAAATGGAAAACTAGTTGACCTAAAATACTATAGAATTGTCATAGGTAGCCTTTTATACTTGACTGTAAGTCGACCTGATATTTTATTTGCAGTTAGTATGTGTACTAGATACCAAACCTGTGCTAAAGAATCTCATTTAACTAATGTAAAAAGAATTTTCAGATATCTAAAGGAACTTCAAATGTAGGAATTTGGTATCCTAGAACACTCAATTTTAAACTCATAGGTTACTCTTACTCAAATTATGCTAGCTGTAAACTAGACCGTAAATGTACAAGTGGTGGATGTCAGTTACTTGGCCCATCACTTGTTAGTTAGTTTAGTAAAAGCAACATTGTGTTGTCTTATCTACTACTGAGGCAGAATATATAACAATAGGAGAATGTGTTGCACAATTGTTATGGATGATGCACACTCTAAAATATTTTAATTTAAACTTTACAAAAATAAAAGTACTAATTGACAATGTTAACTCAATTAATTTATAAAAAATCTTATGCATCATTCAAGAACCAAACACATTGAAATTAGACATCATTTTATCAGGGATCATGTCACTAAAGGTGACATTGAACTCAAGTACATTGAGTTCAAGTCAAACTTAGCTGACATATTCACCAAACCCTTCCCTGAAAGTGAATTTAGCAACTTACGACATCAGTTAGGAATGTGTTTAATAGACTAGGACCAATATTTTTCAAAATTATTTTCAAAAATTTTTAAATTTTAGGATAAAAATTCTTTACTTATACTTTTCTCAAAATCCCCTTATTTTTAGTATTTTCAAAATTAGTTTTAGCCTTAGTCTAGATCAAATCCTTAGAAAACATATTCCTATAGATCTAGGACTTGAGCATCTCACCAACATATTAGGACCACTTTGTTTGTTATTGTTAAACTTAGAAAAGGGGTGAGATGTATAAGCAGATTGTCTGGACTTAAGATGCTTATACCAGTGCATCAGCATAAGTCTGGGCGTTAAATACCAAATCTATAGCAATCATGTTAAGTAATCCAGGTTAGTCAAACACTAACTGGATAAAATGACTTAACCTGACTAACCAAGTGAATACTGCTATTGTTGGATCGTAGAGTTCGCTAGAGGGGGGTGAATAGCGATCTTTAAGAATTTGAAAATCAATTCAAGTACGCACCGGAAATAATAAGCACAACGCTAACAAAACCAATTTTACTTGGTTCGGAGCCTTCGTCGACTCCTACTCCAAGGCTCGAATGTGAGAGTGCTTTCATTCGGCAATCACTAGTAGTTTACAAAAGGATTATAGATTAAGTACAAGAACTTGTAAAATGAAATTACCGACAACAAGAAAATAAGGATTGAATCGTTGGTTGTCGGAGAAACTTCGCAGCATAGTAAGAGCAGCTTGGAAGTAGCGCACACGAGAGCAATCGCAGAGAGAAGGTGTACACCAAAGCTCTGGTGGAAGGCTCCTTTTATAGGAGTGCTCCGAGTGACCGGATCCCTTCCGAGCGCCTAGACCGTGACGTCAGTCAACCAATCGGCGTGCTCCAAGCTGTCGAGATAAAATTTGACTTCCGGGCGCCCGAACCTTCTTTTCCAGTAGGCTGTTTTCCTGCAAGACAAAGTTAGTCAGAGGCAAATAAAATTTATACTACCTTGCAAAACAAAGTGCTAGCACAATTATAGTCAATTAGAGTAGTAATTAGATTTTGTCTCATCGAGACCAGAATCTAGTCACGATCTTAACTTAGATTCCCGAAATAGTTCTAAGTTGGATCGACGCCTACTATTCCCTCGAACAGGGAGCGCGCCCTCACCAAGTCACTCCCCTCTAGTGACTTACCTTAACTTACCTGTCAGACATTTGGTCAGTTCGTTGACCTGTCTGGACTTCATGTCAGCTATTCGGTCATCCCATCGGTCTAGTTGGCCTTCGTGCCAGCTATCCGATCTGTCACGCCCCAAAAAAGTCCCTACCCAGCAAATGGACAACATCTCCCCTGTAACTATGACAATATGAATCATAAATACATACATAAACTATATACATCATCCTACACAGCTGGAATATACACAACCACGCAGTTATATACTCAGCCCACTTGGTTGGAACAAAACAATCACAACCACGCAGTTATATATATTAAACAACCCACATGTCCGCACTAAAAAAATACAGCGAAAAACGAAAGAAAAGCTCACACAAACCAAATAGATACAATGCATGCCAGCACGGCTTAACACAAATACAACACCAAAAATGATAAAATAGTCACCTGACTAAACACCAATACAAAGCCAATACAATAATGAATATATATATATATATAAGATAAACAAGAGCGAGTTAAAATCGTCTTCTAATGTGACGTAGGACCGGTAGACAGGATACTCCAAACGACTCCACAATCATCTATCTACTACCTGAAAACATAAAGATACAAACAGGGTGGTGAGTGCGGGTCACTCAGCGAGTAATAGACAAGATAGTGCATGGTCTATATAAAATAAACATGGAGATCAAATTATACAGTCTCAATAGGGAATAAAGAACATGATCATACTGACATAATCAATCCATCTAACATAATCAACATAATAACCATACATAATCATAACTGATATACCAACTGCACAAACCACAACTGACATAATGATAAATACATACTCAATCTGGAATCGACACATGGTACAATGATCAGTAAACTCACCGGTTCAGTAACAAATCTGCTCGTAACACCTGTGCAATATATACGACAGCATCTACATGTATAATAAATGACATGTATTAAGCATGACAACCATATGTAACAATCATATCTCAAACAAGTGCAACATATCACAATTACATGCAACTAGTATCTACTAGGCATGTATGCAAATATATCTCCACAGATGCACCCCGCATCATATGCAAATGTGCATGCATGCCATATGGTCACCCCCACCACCTCTCCAGACACCACAACCCCTGTATGGCCGAGAGGCTTGGGTCCGTGATAAACCGTACTAGTCTCTAGTACATACACCGCTATAGAGCTGCCGAGACGAATGGTTCGCTAAATAGTTATCTAACTACATAGCATCAGGGTCCCTGACTACTCATATCACTAGCCCCCTGACTACTGAACCCTCCAGACCCATTACTCCAGAGTGGTCGAGGCGGATAAAACACTGAGAGGCCTAGTGGGTAGAACAGGACTAGTTCAACACCTAGCTACCACTCTCCCACAGTGGTTGAATGGGCAACTATAAATGACTGATGACTATCTCACACCACAAGGGAGACAATGGTCATCAGCATGCAATGAATGATAAATATGATAAATAATCATGATACCGGCACGATCATCATCGATGCAACATCCCCAATCCACATAAACACCTCCAGTATAAAAAACCATCTAACACCTATAGGTATAGATAAATCCAACTGGTGTTTACTAAACAATAAAGTACATCAAGTAACATACCACGCCCGTACCAACCATATGCGTACGTACTCTACAATGTAGGTATAATCAACATAGTACCTCCAATATCACAACCAGATACATACATATAACCACATAGATATAATCAACCAGAACTTCCGATAGCCATACAAAACACATATGGCCATAACCACAAAGGTATAATCCACAAGAAACCCACTATAACCGCATTGGACAGGTGCACACACACTACATGCAAATGGACAATCAATCATGTGACTCTTACAACACATATCAATCATGTGTATAATCAATAAAGATATGCATAATCAGCATGTTAACCCAAATCAACCAGACATCCCTGTAAAACATTCTCTACATGTGTATATACAGAGTTCAGGTATCAAGAAACGAGATTGTATATAATATAACTAGATTACCTTAAAGATAAAGCATAAGTATCAAGCAGAAAAGCAACAATCGTAAACAATTTAAGGTAAAGCAGCCTAATCATCCAGAAATAACCATGCTCTACGTTCAAAAGAACTAATAGATATACACCAAATCTCCTTTTATATCAAATCTCCTTATGAATTAATCCAATTCAATTAGTTAACTCTTCTTGTTAACGTACCTCAATTATCCAACAAGAGTATAAACCAATAATCCAATTAATCCATTAACTCTTATCACCATAATTAATTATCCTACCAATACGAATCAATCCACTTATTTAATAATTAACACATCATGAATCCAACCCATCACCACTAATCTAATCTAATATAAAAATGAAAACAACTTTAGACCTCACCCAATTTGTGTACTTCACTGTTAATACATCGATGGAGCACCCGTTGCCAGAAAATGTGACCGGAGCTAGATAAAACCAATGATCTCTAAATCAAGCACCCTAAATAAAAAATCAGCACATCCATATCAAAGCATCACCCAACCTCAATCCACCACCTCTAAACAAACACTTACCCTTTATCCACCTAGGATTTCTGATCTAACAGTTTTGGTCAAGCCGGAAATCGTACTGTTCAGAAGATTCAAATCAAAACTTCATGTCGGGCCAAAGGAAGAAAATCCAACACCAACCTCAGTGGTAAGGGATAGCTGGAGTAACAAATATAGTGACTGCAACTAGCCTCCCATGGTACAATCCTCGCCGGAGGTACAACGATCGGTCACACAACTAATCTCAACATCCAAACAGAACATGAAATCAAATCTTGCTAATCCAAACCATAAAGCTAATCTGGAGCTTAACTATAAGTTTTCTCTAGTTAACAGTTTGATTAATGATTGACACATGACATCAGACAATTATTTTTGAACTTTGAAATTCAGAGTTTTGGTCTAAAGGAAGTTGCCCACATCACATTTGAATTGTAACAAGTATGGTGACTTTAATGAATCTTGCATAAACTAAGAATGATAAACCTCACAATATAATAATGGTTGCTCTCACTCACACAACAATGCAAAAGTAGAGTTAACTCTAAGCTACTCATGATGTCGCACTACCATATGCTTGCTTATTTTCTACTCTCCACCATTATAAACATAAGAAGGCATGACTCCAAAGGACTTTTTAGAATTCCAAGAAACAAAAGCACATAGATAAAAGGATGGAATAAAGGTACGAAAGAAAATAAATGAAGATATGAGACAATGAGAATGCTATCACATTGTGTTCAACCAAACACTATCTACACTTCCAACAACAACCACCTCACCACAACAAAGTTTTTCAAAAGTTTTACACTCAAATTACAGAAATTTGTGTATACATTATCATTATTCATGGGCGCCCAAGTTTTTTTTTCAACTTTTTTTTCAGACATAGAGTGCTATCAATACAAGTCTCTCAAAAAGGCAAACATTTCTCACCAAGATAAAGTATGGCTCAAAAAGATAATGCATGATTTAACCATGGTGATCAAGCACAGCTCACTGATATACTACACTTTGTATCTAGCCTTTCTCCCAAAATAGAAACATAATCCCTCCCCTACACTTTGAAATTGACTGTCCTGGGCAATGTACTCAACAAATAACAATCAATGTCTCAATATCCAAGGAATAACATGGAAGGTCACATAAAGTGGGGGCAAATAAATAGCTACAATCAATAAGCAATAAGATTGTTGTTTAACCCGACATATATCAAAGAGAGTATACAAATGAGCAAACAAGATGACCTTCATCATAATCATGCAACTTATACTAAATATGGTCTTAAAAAAGAGCAAAACAAGTTTTAGAGTAATGATCATCGAGAGTGCAAACCACACATAATAAGGAAAACAAATAAGAATGACTCAATTCCTCACTAGGTATATAAAAATAATGATCGTCCTTAATATATCAAAATAAAATCCAACACCATACTAGCAACCAAATGCAATCAATAAAGTCAATCATGCCAAACGTTTCCAATGTTCGATGATTAAATTTAACTAACTTTTATGATTCTCAAAGTCTTACGAAAATGCATAAGGTGATATGCAACAAAACCAGACAAAACAGATACAAAAAATCAACAAAATGCAACACAAGAAAGCAAAGTATGGAAACAAAGTTTGAAATCAAACAAGTATGTAGATAAAGAAAAATATAAAAAGAAAGGAAAGGAATGGACTCCCTTTAGTTCCTGGCCACTGAAGCTAGTTCAGCAATAGAAGCCAGGTCAAAGGGGGAATAACTTGAGGCAAAATATATCCCAATGGTTGAAGATGATTCAACTTTAATATCCATGCTGGAGCTGAGATTATTCGAGTGAAAGTGAGCACCTTCTTTATGTGGTCAAAATAGCTTTGCGCTGCTCCCTCCAATATCATCATCTCCTTGACTATTCACTTTGGTGGTCAAAGACAACTTAGTAGTAGTAGCCAGTCTAGAAGTGGAATAACTGCTAATGAAGTGTGCACTGCTCCTTCCACCATCTCCTAAAAAATTCTTTCGGATGGTCAGACGCGGTTTAGTATTTGCATCCACTCTGAGATCTTGATTATTGTAGGGGATATTGGGTGTATATATATATATATATATATATATATATTATCGTAGGAGAAAAATTGGGTATATATATATATATATCATATATAACCATCAGTGCTTTATCATCTACCTTGTGTTGTTGATATATTTTCTTTTTATTTGCATTCTTATAAGGAGATAGTAGTGATGTTACTATCTTTCTCATATTTGTACGAGTTTGCTTCTTCTCTAAAAGTTTTTCGAAAAGAAGAACTATAGTGGATTGCTCATTGAAAACGATTAAGGATCACAAATTTTAGAGTAGCAATCACTGAACTACGAACCAAGTAAAATTGAACTATATTTTTATTTGATTTACTTTATTTCGCTGCAATATGACTTTGATTTACGAGAAAAGATTAGTTTTTTAAATCGACTAGATTCACCTCCTCTCTCATCTTCTTCAATCCAACACTTCGATTGGTACCATCTCCCCTTCCTCAACTCGGGGAACAAGGCTATGTCGTAGGGTTGCTTCAACTACTATGATCATCATTAACAAGAGTTACTCCAACATAATCAGGCCGCTAGTTGTCTCAATGATTGTCAGTGTAGGAGATCGGTGTCCAGTTGATTCCTCTTGTCAGTTCTCCACCGTAGTTCTCTTGGTATTTACCATTATAATATTTTGTAACTTTTCTCATAGACGACGTCAATTTGATGGTTCTCCGGTGGGCCCACTCCTAGTGCTCTATGAATCAAAGCTCATTAGTCGGGGGCTAACGTTGCCAGCGTGACCCCTTTGATAATCAAGTTAGCGATGGGATGAAGTATGAGGCTCACGTATATGTGTAAGAAAGTGAAGAGCTCCAAGAAGATGAAGAGAGTAATGATGACAAAGATAGCAATTTAGGAGATTCAGAGATTGATTTTAATTATTGATGATTTACCATGTTTGGATTATAATCCAAACCATATTTTTCATTATTTATATATTTATTATTATCATATTTATAATAATATATTTTCATATTTATCATTATATTTTTCATATATTATCTTGACAATATGTATAAATAAGTGAGTTAACCTATGATAATTATCAATAAATAATAAAGAAGCTATTGTCTTTTCTTTCCTTGTCTCTCTAGTTCTTTTTTATGTCTATGTGCTTCCGCATTATGTAGTTCAACATGGTATCAGAGTCATGATCTTTAGTTTCTTCCCATCAATTTCTCTCTTTTTCTCTGCTCGATAGCAGCAACCAATTTCTCTTTCTCCTAATTTTTCTTCCCATCAATTTCTCTCTTCTTTATCCTGTTGCTAAAGCATCTAGTTCTTTTTTACTTTCTTTCTTTCTTTCTATATTGCTTCTTTTTACCATAATGCATGTTGCAACCTCTTTTCTATGCATCCTTTTCTTCACCACAAATTGCAAATCCGTATGCTAGTTAGCAACTAGCTGAGGGCAACACTGGGTGTAGCACCCACGACAACAACTCCTTGTTACAAAAGTCTAGGAGCCACCCCCTTTTCTTAAAAATTCACCAACTCCACCACTTTCTTCGCTTTCGTCTTCGTAGGTTCAAGTTCACTTTACAACACCTCCTTCGTCGACATCACCTTCTCTCGGACTTTCTTTCCGGCCTCCTCTATAGTCTCTTATGCTTTCTTAGAAGCTTCTTTCTCCTCTCTTTCCCTTCCCTTGTTTTGGCTTTTAGCAACTATTTTTTATTTCCCTTCTCTTGTTGTTTCCTTCTAAAAAATAATCCGAAATTATTTTTCTTATCTTTCCTCATTAATGTTCCCCTTCTTCTTTTTTCAAGTTTTGATAAGAATCTTCTACTCACAAATGTCTTCCTCTTACTCTTTCTTTCTCAAAATCAACAAGTTACTCTAAAGCTTCTCTCTCTTACTCTTACTGTCCTCTTTTCTTCTCTTTTCTATCTTCTTTTTAGTGAGGTTCAATTCCTCCTCTTTTCTCTCTCTTCTTGTTTTTCTCGTAGTAAGAGTAATATTATTGTCCTTCTTAACTTCAAGGACATCAAATTGTTGGTGTGAGAAGCATCCGACGATCGAACTTGTGTTTTAATAATGGCAAAAGGTTCAAAGTTAAATTATTTTGTGATCTAACAGTTTGAATGAGATTGCAGGAAAGTCCTAAGTGTACTTAGGCAAAAGTCCTAGCTGCGGTTAGACAAGTGGAAAACCCTAAGGGGTGGTAACTCAGGTCATAGGGGGTGGTAACCCTATGCGGAAAGTCTTGGCGGGTCGAGGGCTTCAGGCAAAAGTCCTAGGGGGTGGTAACCCTAGGTGGAAAATCCTGGTGTCGCGAACCAGGTGGGAGACTGGACGGGTCAGGGAGCGGGCGTCCAGCAGAAAGTCCGGGAGCATCAAGCGCCAAGCAAAAGTCCAGTCGATCTGGAGGAACGTGTTGGCATTAGGTAAATCTCCTGAGTGAAGTAGGTGAGGATGCGTTCCCCGTAGAGGGAACAGTAGGCGTCAGGTCGACCTAGGATTTCCGGTTGGAAAGCTAAAGTCAAACCCGGATAGTTCGGAGACTGTCAATATTGTATTTATGACTATTATGTGCTAACTTTGTTTTGCAGGGTATGTGTTTGGGACTAACACATTTTGCAGGAACAAAGGAGCAAGTCACACCTCGGATGAACAATGTCCGAGGCGCCTCCATGGAGCTTGGAGGTGCCTCGGGTGCAAAGTGTGAGCTGGCTGCGAAGAGGAGCTGGAGGCGCCTCGGACGGAGCTGGAGGCGCCTTGGATCAGGGCTTGGAGGCGCCTTGGAGTAGCCATGGAGGCGCCTCAAGCAGGATAAGAAACGAACTTTTCAGCATTGATCCACGCGGCTGACTCGGCGTGTTGGAGGCGCCCTGGATGGTGTTGGAGGCGCCTCCAGCAGTGCATAAAAGGAGGTCTCGAGACAACAATAAGAACATAACTTTCTAAGCCATCTTTGTGCGACGAGCTGCTCAAGAAACAACCCGACAAAGCTACAACTCAAAGTTGACAACCCGAAGCTCTGAATCTGCTATTTCCTTTTGTTGTTGGTAAATTCAACAGCTTTTATTGTACGTAATTTGTAACACCTTTCAAGCTTATAGTTGTTGCCCACCGAAAGTGATCAACGATCGCAAGCCTTGGAGTAGGAGTCGCCACAGGATCCGAACCAAATAACCAACTTGAGTTAGCGTTTGTTCTTTTCTTTTCCGCTGCGTTTATCTACTCTATACGTTTTAAATCAAACAAAATAGTCACGAGCGTTATTCACCCCCCTCTAGCACTTCTCGATCCAACAATAGGTATCAGAGCGGGGTTGCTTCGATTTGGTGCAACCACCAATCAAGTATTTTTTGTGGTTATTTTCAGTTTTACGGAGTCAATTAGAATTAGCTTAATAGCTATATTCTAATTCCTTTTTACGAATCAATTTTTGCTCGAAAGTGATGCAACATCACTCGAGCTCGTTATTTTAACTCTATTCCCGCACTACTAATCCAAGACCTAGTCTTGGGACATCTCGTTCTATTTTGTGCTTGCATATTAACTAAATGGCCCAACAAGAAGGATACAGCACCGTTCGTCCCCCGCTTTTCACCGGAGAAGACCTTGGGTACTAGAAGGGACGAATGGAAATCTTCCTAGAGATCCAGTTCGAGATGTGGATGATCGTCAAGACTGGATTCCAACTGCCAACCGAAGAAGACGGCAAGCCTACACCCTGCGAGAACTAGGAACTAGCCCTAATCAAGAAGGTGGAAGCCAATGCCAGAGCGACCTACACCCTCGAGTGTGGACTGACCAAGGAGGAGTTCAACAGAGTTGGTCTATTTTCAACCGCAAAAGAGCTATGGGAGAAACTGATTGAACTACACGAGGGCACCTCCGACACCAAGGTAAGCAAGAGAGATTTATTGTTTAATAAATTATATAATCTCAAAATGCAGGAAGGAGAGACAGCAAGTCAACTCCACGCACGTATTCAAGACATTCTCAACTCCCTCCACGCGATCGGGTAAAAGGTCGAGAACGGAGATATAATAAGGTACACTCTCAACGCGTTTCCGAGGAGTTCATTGTGGGCATCAATGGTAGATGCCTATAAGGTCTCCAAGGATTTATCTTCTATAAAATTAGATGAGTTATTCTCTGAGTTTGAATTACATGAGCAGACTAATGCACAGCTAACCGAGAAGGGCATTGCTTTGGTTGCAGGGATAAGCAGAACACGCGAACGAAGACCAAGGCGTAGAATCGAACCAGAATCGGATGAAGAACCTGACTCAGACGATGAAGACAACGAGCTAACGGCTGAACTCGACAACCTTGTAAAGAAGCTCTACAAGAAGAAGAAGGGGTTCAACAAGAAGGACCTCAAGAAGGTAATTCATTCCAAGGAAGCCCAATCAAGCTCAAAGGTAAAATTTGAAGTGACATGTTATGGTTGCAACCAGAAGGGACACATCAAGGCCAAATGCCCCAACCAAAAGGAGGTAAAGAAACAGAGAAAGAAAAAGGTCTTGAAGGCAACATTCGAAGAATCTTCCTCAGAAGACGACGACGACGAACTCGATCAGACGAGTCTCCTTGCACTGATGGCCCGGGACCAGATCAATATGTCCGAGAGCGAGAGCGAATCAGAAGCTAAATCGGAAAGAAGCCACAGATCCATATATGTTTCCGAAGGGCCTGACCCCGCTGTAAGTATTCCACGTTTAAACAATTTAGTTAATTATTTATTACGTAAATTAGCAAAATCCAATATTTGAATCAAGTCACTTCTGAAAAGAGGTAACTTCCTTTAAAGAAGTGACCAACTCCAAATCCTTGTCTAAATCCATTCAGACTGGAACCTTGACTCAAGTCCAAAAGCTTGAGGAAGAGAATTCCAACCTGAAAATTCAAGTCAAGGATTTGAAGACCATGTTGGAACGGTTCACTTTGGGTTTCAACAATCTTGACCTGATTCTTGGAAAACAAAAGGTCGTATACAACAGATCCGGAATTAGGTTCAAGCCTAAAAAGAAGTATAGATCGTATTTTTCACTTGTACACAAAACAAATAGAAAAGTGGTTCAAGCATGGGTACCCAAGTCCAACTTGGAAAATCAAGTTGGACTTGGTCAATATTGGGTCCCCAAGGATCAACTACATTACCTTGATAGACCTTATCGAGGCTATGATCCAGGGGAAGCCAAAAGAAAAACTTTATTAATAAATAAATAAATCATTAAAAGAACATAATTAAAATATAATTAAATTAAAAGTAAAAAACTTAAATCTAATCTATAAATTAAATAAACATATATAAAATTATCAATAATTTAGGTGGAGGCTCCAAAATAGCTGGCACCTCCAAAACTAACCTACCCGGTAAGGTAACCCAAACCAAGCTACCCAGTAGGGTAATTAGAATTAATTAGAAAAGGAACAAGTTTAACTTGACCTATGGTACTAGTGAAATTTTGGATGATAGTACGTTAGGGAAGCTTAGTCTATGCATGTCTAGGAAGATATGACTTCGACCTGGTGCATTTGGCCAAGTGGAACTAACCGAAGCTACCCTTTATGAATCCTAACCAGTTAGACCAAGGTTTTGTATTAAGTTCAGTAGATAGGACTATTTGGAAAACCTCGAAGGTATGGTTACTTTAATGATGTCCAAGTGACTCACCATAGCCCAGAAGTTTATCCAAAGAATGTCTATTTGTTGAGCCCAAAACTAAACCTGAATCTAACACAAAGTTAAACCAAACCCTATAATTGAACCTAATTCATCTCATAAAACTATAGGATTCCCTGATTGTAAAATTTAAGATCGGGTGAGATGATTAAGAATTTAAATTAAATCAAATTAAATACAATTAAATTAAATCAAATTAAATTAAATTAAAATCAAATTAAATACAATTAAATTAAATTAAATTAAAATCAAATTAAATATAATTAAATTAAATATAATTAAATTAAATTAAATTAAATCAAATCAAATCAAATTAAATAAAATTAAATCAAATTAAAATCAAATTAAATTCAATTAATTAAGATAAATTAAATTAATTAAATTAAAATTAACATTTCAAATTAAAAGCTTTTAAATTAATTAATTTAAAGTTTTTAAAGTATTTCACTTAAAGTTTCTCAAAATAAATTATTCTTCAAAAGTTACTTAAAACAAATTCAAGTATCTCACAAATCACCCATAGGAATAACTGAGTGTTAACCTAGATTAGGTGAGATGGAAAATTAGGGAGCTTATTTCAATCAAACTATCTTTTGATCCATCAAAAAGAATCCAATTCAAATACTTTATGTGTAGGAATTGGATCAATGGATATTGGATAGTGGATGCTCCAGACATATGACTGGAGATAGGTTGAAGTTCACTAAGCTCAAATGCAAGAACCTATGATCAGTTGTATTCGGCAACGACGGTAAACTTAAGGTAATCAGAAAGGGTAATATCAAACTTAGTTCCGATTTCATTATTCGAAATGTTTTATTAGTTGAAAATTTTAACTTTGATTTACTGAGTATAAGTCAATTGTGTGATAGTGGCTACTTAGGTACTTTTGATATATAATTCTGGGTGTTTAGTTAAAAATATTGATAACCCCGAAATCATACTTAAGGGGCTTAGAAAAAATAACATCTACACGATTGACCTGCCCATATCCTCAACAAAGTGTCTCTTGATACAACAAGAGGAAACCAACCTGTGGCACAGAAGACTGGGTTACACTCATGTCAAACTTATTTAAAAAATGAGTTGAACCGACTTAATTAGAGGGCTACCCAAATTAAGGAAGTTAGAAAATACAATTTGCCAAGCTTGCCAACAAGGTAAACAAACCAAATCAACCCACAAGTCAACTAATCTAGATAGAACTAACTCCTTACTTGAGCTCCTACATTTAAATCTATTTGATTCACATTGAGCCAAGTCACTAAGCAAGAATCAATACTGCTTAGTCATAATTGATGATTATTCTAGGTTCACTTGGGTAAAGTTTCTAAAAACAAAAGATGAAACCTTTGAAGCTTTTAATAATTTTTGCAAGTTAATAGAAAATGAAAAAGATACCAAAATTAAAATAATAAGAAGTGATCATGGGGGTGAATTTGAAAATCATAGGTTTACCCAATTTTGTAAAATCAATGGATACAAACATGAATTTTCATGCCCTAGAACCCCCCAACAGAACGGTCTAGTAGAACAGAAAAATAGAACTCTACAAGAGGCCGCTAGAACCATGTTAAATGAGTACAACTTAAATCATCAATTTTGGGTCGAAGCAATAAATACAGCAAACTATATTCAAAATAAAATTTTGATTAACAAAGTACATAACAAAACCCCCTATGAAATATACTATAATAAAATTCCCAACTTGAACTATTTAAAAGTATTTGGATGCAAAGTTCACATTTTAAACACTAAAGATTACTTAGAAAAATTTACACCCAAATCAGCCCAAGGAATATTTTTAGGATACTCCACAACTAGTAGGGCCTATAAAGTCTATAACCAAAATACCCTAAAAGTTGAAGAAACAACTGATGTAATCTTGATGAAGAAAATAACCTACCTAATATAAATGAAAATGTTGACATTATCCCAAGAATTATAGAAGATGATGAAATTCAACCTAACACTAATAAACCATAGGAACTAGTTAATAAACCAAGTATAAGACCAACAAGAATAAATACTTCTCACCCACCTGACCAAATTTTGGGTGACTCAAACCTAGGAGTTGGAACTAGATCTTCTTATAGAAACTTGAGTCAGATTGCCCTTATTTCTAAAATTGAGTCGAAGACTATAGAAGAAGCCCTACCTGACCCAGACTGGATCATTGCTATGTAGGAAGAGTTAGCCCAATTTGATAGAAACCAAGTCTGGGAACTTGTACCTAAACCCATAGATAAGTCAATAATTGACACCAAATGGGTATTTAGGAACAAATTGGATGATTAGGATGATATAGTAAGAAATAAGATCAGACTAGTAGCCAAAGGATTCATCCAGGTTGAAGGGTTAGATTATGACGAAACCTATGCACCAGTAGCTAGACTCGAATCCATTAGGATGCTGCTAGCCTATGCAGCAAATAAAAGATTTAGGTTATACCAAATGGATGTCAAGTCAGCCTTCTTAAATAGGTTTATTAAAGAAGAAGTATATGTGAGTCAACCCCCAGGATTTGAGGACTAAGACAACCCAAACCATGTATTTAAACTGAAAAATACCTTATATGGACTAAAACAAGCACCTAGAGTATGGTATGAACGATTATCTAATTACCTAATATCCAAGGGCTTTAACCTTGGTCAAATAGATCAGACCATATTTGTCAAAACCTTAGAAAAATATATTTTTATAGCTCAAATCTATGTTGATGATATAATTTTTGGCTCAACCAACACTAAACTTTTAAAAGAATTTGTTAAATTAATGGAAAATGAATTTGAAATGAGTTTGGTGGGGAAACTTAATATTTTCTTAGGCTTACAAATTAAACAAATCAGAGATGGAATCTATATGTATCAAACTAAATATGCTAAGGAACTAAATAAAAAATTTGGCATGGAAAATTAAAAAGTAATAAATACCCCAATGGCAACTAATATCAGCATTGACTCTGACTCAAAAGGAAAATCAGTAGACCCTGTAAGACCGTTAGAGTCGATAGAGGGGGGGTGAATATCGATTCGAAAATATCGAGTATAAGCACAGCGGAAAAGTAAAGTAGACACAATTGTTTTTACTTCGTTCGGAGCCTGTGACGACTCCTACTCGAAGGCCCGTGGTCCTTGACCACTTTCGTTGGGCAATCACTAGCAATTCGAATATAATTACAAAATGAATACAGGAAATGCTAATGAAACAAAGTAATACCGACAAGGAAATTAAGAAAAACGAAGAAGCACTTTGTCGGAGCTTTGTTAGCGTCGCAGGAACGTAGAGCAGCAGGACCAGCAGTCGAAAAGTTCTCAGTTGATGATTGATTCTGAAGCTCCTGCCTGGGGCTTCTTTTATATGCTGTCCCGGGCGCCTGGATCCCTTCCGGGCGCCTGGAATGTGACGTAGCTGCACAAACCATGATGCTCCACGTGGCGACGACTCGGCTGGATGAAATTTGCCTTCCGGGCGCCCGGATCCCTTCCGGGCGCCCGGATCCCCTCCGGGCGCCCGGACCCCTCTTCTCCAGAAAGTCCTTCTCCTGCAAGAAAAGGTTAGTCCGAGGCAAATGTACCCTGCAGCAAAGAGTGTTAGCACAGTTTTATAGATGAGCAAAGTATGACTTAGATTCCGTCTTTCCGAGACCGGAATCTAGTCACGATCTCGACTTAGATATCCGAAATGGATCTAAGTCGGATCGACGCCTAATGTTCCCTACCCGGGAACGCGTCCTCGCAGTCACTCCCCTCCAGTGACTTACCTGCCAGACGTTCGGTCAGCCCGTCGACCCGTCTGGACTTCTCGCCAAGCGTCCGGTCAGCCCGTCGACCCGCTTGGACTTCTCGCCAGCTATCCGGTCAGCCCGTCGACCTAGCTGGACTTCTCGCCAAGCGTCCGGTCAGCCCGTCGACCCGCTTGGACTTCTCGCCAGCTATCCGGTCAGCCCGTCGACCTAGCTGGACTTTTCCTGCACACTTGATAAAAGTGTCAGACAACAACAAACCTAACTTAACCTGATTTGTCATTCATCAAAACCTGAGTTAGACCGTTAGTGCTAACCGCACCAACAATCTCCCCCTTTTTGATGGAATGACAACCTGGTTAAGTTAGTGATAAAAAGTATGCAAAAATCAAGCATGATTTTTGAGGTTTTTAAGGTTTAAGTTAATTTTTTTAAGTTTGCATTTAGTTGCCCTAACTTAACCAACCTAACTCTCCCCCTTTGGCATTCATCAAACAACAAGGGTAACCAATCATAGTGAGAAATACTGAAAACAACAATACCTTGAACAATAACTGAGTTTTTAAATCCAAGAGAAGATCAAATTGATTTGGGGGGGTATAAAGTTTTGAAAATTTGTTTAAAGCATTAGCTTTTAGCTTTTAGAAAAAAATTGCTAAGTTTAGATAGGTTAATTTTCAAACATAAGTGTATAAGGTCTAAAAAAAATTTTTCAAAACAAGTTTCAACTTTGAAATGCTACTTAAACATAAGTTTTCAAAACCAAAATCCCAATGCTAAGTTTGAAAAGTCTATTTTTCAAAACTAATTGAAATTTATTTTTCAACACTAAGTGTACAAGATTCAATTTTCAAAACAAGGAAAATAACTTTGAGAAGCTTAGTTTGTAAACTAAATTTTGTAAAATTTATCCTTCAAATTAAATTGTCAAAATTAAGTAAAGTCAAATCTTTAAGAAGTAGACTCAGGACAATTTTCAAAGTAAAATTAAGTTTAAATCTTTACTTTTAGTTTTCAAAGGAGTTTGATAAATGTAAGAAAAAATTTTTTGGAATGTTTTTGTAAAGTTTGCTTTTCAAAATCAAAATTTTCAAAGTTTAAAAGTATTAGATTCAAAACTATGGTTTAAAATACTTGAAAAGTTCAGTTTTCAAAGAATAGGTAAAAAGGATAAAAAGTTTGTGAGTATAAAATTTTCACAATTTTAAACAAATTATTTTTAAACTTTGATTTTCAAAATTAAGTTTAAAATTCAATTTGGAAAACTAAAGTAGTTTTATTTCTCCCCCTGAATTTGATATTTAACTTCAACCAGCTGTCTAACCAATTAGGTACTAACTAACTATTAGAAAATAGTAGCTTTCACTTGGTTAGTCAGATTAAGTTAATTATAATCAGTCAGTGTTTGACTCGACTGATGAACTTTAATCTGATTAATATTTGAATTGTATTTAACGTCCAGACTTATACTGATGCACTGAAATAAGCATCTTAAGTCCAGACAGATGGCCTATGCATCTCACCCCTTTCTATGTTTATCAACCACAAGCAAGGTAAACCTAAGGTGTTGGTGAGATGCTCAAGAACTAAACCTATGGGTACATGCTTTCTAAGGATGTAAGACTAGTCTAAGGCCAAAACTGTTTTTGAAAGTTTAAAAATGGAAATTTTGAAAACAAACAAGTTTAGCCTACAAGTTGATAAAATCAGTTTTGAAAGTATTTATGAAGGATCCTAGTCTATTGAGCACATCCCTAATTGTCGTCGTAAGTTGCTAAATTCACTTTCAGGGAGTGGTTTTGTAAAAATGTCAGCTAAATTTGATTTAGACTCAATGTACTTGAGTTCAATATCACCTTTAGTAACATGATCCCTGATGAAGTGATGCCTAACTTCAATATGTTTGGTTCTTGAATGATGCAGGATTCTTGGTTAAGTTAATCGAACTTATATTATCAATTAATACTTTTACATTTGTGATATTTAAGTTGAAATCTTTTAGAGTATGCATCATCCATAATATTTGTGCAACACACTCGCCTATAGCTATGTATTCTGACTCAGTTGTAGATAGTGCAACACAGTGTTGCTTTCTACTAAACCAGCTGACAAGGGATGGACCAAGTAGTTGGCATCCACCACTTGTGCTTTTGCGGTCTAATTTGCATCCGGCATAATCTGAATCAGAATATCCTATTAATTCAAAGTTGTTGGTCCTAGGATACCAAATACCTACATTTGTGGTTCCCTTGAGGTATCTAAAGATTCTTTTGACTTGAGTCAAATGAGATTCTTTAGCACAGGTTTGGTATCGAGCACACATACTAACTGCAAATAAAATGTCAGGTCGGCTTGCAGTTAAGTAAAGTAGACTACCTATCGCGCTCCGATAATGTTTTAAGTCTACTGATTTTCCATTAGGATCATCATCTAGGATTGTGTTTACGGCCATAGGTGTTTTTATTTCTTTAGTATTTTCCATTCCAAATTTTCTAAGTAACTCTTTAGTATATTTTTGTTGATAAATATAATTTCCTTCATTTATTTGTTTGACTTGTAACCCTAGAAAATAAGTTAATTTTCCTACCAGACTCATTTCGAATTCGTGTTCCATTAGGTTTGTAAATTCGTTTAAAAATTCTGAGTTGGTTGAACCAAAGATGATATCATCTACATAAATTTGAGCTATAAAAATATCTTCTTTTATTGATTTCACAAATAGTGTTGGGTCAATTTGACCTTGATTGAACCCTTTAGAGGTTAAGTAAGAGGTTAGTCTTTCATACCATGCCCTAGGTGCCTGTTTAAGTCCATATAATGCCTTTTTTAATTTGTAGATATAATCAGGGTGTTCTAGGCTTTCAAAACCTGGCGGCTGACCTACATACACTTCTTCTTTTATCAATCCATTAAGAAAGGCAGACTTGACATCCATTTGGTATAGTTTGAATCCTTTATGGGCTGCATAGCTTAGTAACATTCTAATGGACTCTAGTCTAGCTACCGGGGCATAAGTTTCATCGTAGTCAAGACCTTCAACTTGACTGAACCCTTTGGCAACTAACCTGGCCTTATTCCTAGTAATTTCTCCAGTTTCACTTAATTTGTTTCGAAATACCCATTTGGTTTCTATTATTTTCTTATCGGTAGGTGGAGGTACTAGGTCCCAAACTTCATTGCGCTCAAATTGAGCTAATTCTTCTTGCATAGCTATGATCCAATCTGGGTCAAGTAGAGATTCAGCTACAGTTTTGGGTTCAATATTTGAGATTAACGAGATTTGACTTAGGTTTCTGAAAGATGACCTAGTTTGAACCCTCAGGTCTGGGTCACCAATTATTTGATTAGTAGGATGGTTTGGGTTGACTCTTATGGTTCTAGGAGGTTGACTTTCTTGTAGTTGTTCTTCTTCTTCATTATTTTGGGTTTGGTTTGTTCCCTCAGAATTGATATGTTCGTGAACAGAGTCAACTGGTTGAGGTTGGGCTTGTTCTAGGTTTTGATTGGATTCTTTGAATTTTACATTGGTGGTTTCTTCAATTCTTAAAGTGACTTTATTATAAATTTTGTAGCCTCTGCTATTCAGAGAGTAACCTAGAAAAATTCCATTTTCTATTTTGGAAGTGAAATTGCCTAAGTGTTCTCTAGTATTTAGGATAAAGGCTGGGCAACCAAATACCTTAAAGTATTTTATATTAGGTTGCTTGTTGTAAAATATTTCAAAAAATGTTTTATTGTGGTTTTTGTTTAGTGTTGTTCGGTTTTGTACATAGCAGGTTGTACTAACAGCTTCTGCCCAAAAATATTTAGGTAAGTTGTATTCATTTAGCATAGTTCTAGATGCTTCAAGTAAGGTTCTATTTTTCCTTTCTACAATTCCATTTTGTTGGGGAGTTTTAGGGCAAGAAAATTCATGATGGTAGCCATTTTCAAGGCAAAATTTATCAAAATTATGATTTTTAAATTCTCCTCCATTATCACTTCTGATTCTTTTAATTTTTATGCCTTTTTCATTTTCAATTTGTTTGCAGAAATTCGTAAAAATTTCAAAAGTTTCATCTTTATGTTTTAAGAATTTGACCCAAGTGAACCTAGAATAGTCGTCTATTATAACTAAACAGTACAGACTTCCATTTATTGATTTGACCCCGTGGGAGTCAAATAAATCTAAGTGTAAAAGTTCTAGGACTGAGTTGGTTTGGGATTCATTAATTGGTTTGTGGGTAGATTTTGTTTGTTTGCCTTGTTGACAAGCATTACATATTGTTGAATCTAAGTTAGGTAATTTTGGTAAACCTCTAACTAGACCGTTTAATTTACTTATGTTTCTGAAATGAGTGTGTGACATTCTTCTGTGCCATAACCAGGTTTCTTCTTTTTGCGTTAAATAACACTTGACTGAAGAAGTGGTTAAGTTGATGGCATAGATATTGTCTTTTCTAAAGCCTTTTAAGCTTATAGTTGGATTATCTAGATGTTTGATCAAACATTCTGTGGATAGAAATTTTACCTTATACCTAGTGTCACACAATTGACTTATGCTCAGAAGATTGTATTTAAAATTTTCAACAAGTAGAACATTTGAAATTATGAAATCTATTTTTAATTCAATATTACCTATACCAATTACCTTGAGTTTACCGTTGTTTCCAAAGGCAACTGTTCCTAGGCTTTTGTAGGTTAATTGAGTGAACTTGGTGTGATCTCCAGTCATATGTTTGGAGCAACCACTGTCCAAAATCCACTTGGTTTCCTACAACAAGTAGGATTTTTATGTTAGTCTTAGTTTATCAATTTTTTAATCAATCATTTAAGTTAAATATATATATATATATATATTTTTATTGAGATTAAAACTAATTTAGGTTTTAGAATTTTAAGTTTTAAAATTTTGAAATTGATTTAATTTTTAAAATTTTGAAATTAATTGAAGTTTTAAAATTTTGAAAATAATTTTTTAAGTGTAAAATTAAAATTTTGAAATTAATTTTTAAAATTAAAATTTTGAAATTAATTTTTAAGTTTAAAATTAAAATTTTTGAAATTAATTTTTAAGTTTAAAATTAAAATTTTGAAAGTAATTTTTATGTTTAAAATTTTGAAAATCATTTTTTAAGTTTAAAATTAAAATTTTTGAAATTAATTTTTAAGTTTAAAATTAAAATTTTTGAAATTAATTTTTAAGTTTAAAATTAAAATTTTTGAAATTAATTTTTAAGTTAAAATTAAAATTTTTGAAATTAATTTTTAAGTTTAAAATTAAATTTTTGAAATAAATTTTTAAGTTTAAAATTAAAATTTTTGAAATTAATTTTTAAGTTTAAAATTAAATTTTTGAAATAATTTTTTAAGTTTAAAATTAAAATTTTTGAAATTAATTTTTAAGTTTAAAATTTTTGAAATTAATTTTTAAGTTTAAAATTAAAATTTTTGAAATTAATTTTTAAGTTTAAAATTAAATTTTTGAAATAAATTTTTAAGTTTAAAATTAAAATTTTGAAATTAATTTTAAGTTTAAAATTTTGAAATTAATTTTAACTAAATTTTAATTTTAAAATTAAAATTTTGAAATTAAGTTTAAAATTAAAATTTTTGAAATTAATTTTTAAGTTTAAAATTAAAATTTTTGAAATTAATTTTTAAGTTTAAAATTAAATTTTTGAAATAAATTTTTAAGTTTAAAATTAAAATTTTTGAAATTAATTTTTAAGTTTAAAATTAAAATTTTTGAAATTAATTTTTAAGTTTAAAATTAAAATTTTTGAAATTAATTTTTAAGTTTAAAATTAAAATTTTGAAATTAATTTTTAAGTTTAAAATTAAATTTTTTTTTAAATTAATTTTTAAGTTTAAAATTAAAATAAGCCTTATTCATCTCACCCGATCTATATTATCAATCAGGGAATCCTATGATTTTGTGAGATGAAATTGGTTTGATTACAGACTTTTGGTTTAACTTGTGTTAGATTCAGATTTAGTTTTGGTTTCCACAAATAGGCATTCTTCGGATAAACTTCTAAGCTTGGTGAGTCACAGGGACATCATTAGAAGTAACCAACCTTTCGAAGTTTTCCGAATAGTCCTATCCACGGAATTTAGTACTAAATCTTGGTCTAACTGGTTAGGATTCGTTTAAGGGTAGCTTCGGTCAGTTCCACTTGGCCAAATGCACCAGATCGAAGCCATATCTTTCTAGACATGCGATGCCCAAGCTTCCCTAACGTACTATCATCCAAAAACTTCACCAGTACCATGAGTCAAGTTAACCTCGGTCTCTTTTTAACTAATCCTGATTACCCTGTCGGGTTAGTTTGTTTTGGGTTACCCTGTCGGGTATGTTAGTTTTGGAGGTGCCAGCTATTCTGGAGCCTCCCCCTGAATTATTGGCCATTAATTTAGATTTTGGGTTTGTGTCGATTCTTTTTATAGTTATAATCAACTTGGTGATAGTCTAAGTTTTGTGGAGTTTTGAATTTTGATTTTAAGTTAAATTTATTTTTTAGTTTTTGATCTGATTTATTCAAGTTTATATAATGTATTTTATCTTTAGGTATATAGAATTGATTAAGTCCTACTTGCGTGGTTAAGCATGCTTTCGGGACCCAAGCTTGTTTAGTTGCTTTGTGTTGGGTTAATAATGATTTAAAGGTTTTGTTTGATTTTGACTTATATCCAAGTCCGGTTTTATTATAGCATGCCTTTTGGTTATTTAGAATTAAATCTAAATTTTTAGATCTTGTTGTGAATTTTTCCAACAATTCTTTTAACTTATTAATTTCACTTTTCAATGATAAATTCTCCTCCTCAAGTGTTCGGTCTTGAGTTGGATTCGAATTTTTTAATTGTTCCTTGAGGTTTTGATTTTCCTCAAGAAGCGATTTATTTTCATTTTCCAATTTAACTAATTTTTTATTTAAACACGAGATAATTCTAAAGAATTTATGATTTAAGTTTAGGTATACCTCTTCGGAACCTTCGGAAACGAGTGCGGACTCGTGGCTCGATTCGGGTTCGGACCCGTCTTCCGATTCCTCTGATTCGTCTTCCGTTTCAGCTTCGCGAGCCATCAGCGCGAGGTGACTTTGGTGCTTTTGCCTTTCTCCTTCCGATTCGTCTGAGGAGGAATCGTCCCATGTTGCTTTGAGGGCTTTCTTCTTTGTTGACTTTGGTTTGTCAAGTTTCAATCTTGGGCATTCGTTCTTGTAGTGCCCCTTTTTGTTGCATCCGAAACATGTGACATTTCTTGAGTCGGTTGGCGAACTGATCTTCTGAAGATCCTGTTTGCTGAAGCTTCTCTTTTTCCTGGTGAACATTTTCCTTACCAGGTTCACCAGGTGTTCTTCGTCTTCAGAGTCTTGATCGGAATCTTCTTCAGATTCGGGTTTGTTCTTCTTTTCTTTAGAGGAACCTGCGAATAAAGCTACACCTTTCTCGACCCCGGCGTTAGTTTGCTCATGAAGTTCTAATTCACAGAAGAGTTCATCCAATTTTAATTTAGATAAATTTTTTGAAATTTTGTAGGCATCTACAATTGATGCCCACAAATTATTTCGCGGAAAAGCATTTAACGCGTACCTTATTAAGTCTCGGTTCTCCATTTGGTGTCCTATCGCGTGGAGACCGTTGAGGATATCTTTGACCCTCGCGTGGAGCTGACTTGCCGTTTCTCCTTCCTGCATTTTTATATTAAAAATTTTATTTAACAGCAAATCTCTTTTTGTTACCTTCGCGTCGCTTGTTCCTTCGTGCAGCTCGATCAGTTTATCCCAGAGCTCCTTAGCGTTTTCATGCGGTCCGACCCGGTTCAGTTCTTCTCGTGTTAGTCCGCAGTGTAGAGTGTTGATGGCTTTGTTTTCAATTGATGCCTTTTTCTTTAAATCATTTGTCCATTCTTCAGGGTCTATTATTTTTCCGGAGTTGTCTACTGGAATTTTATAAGCCTTTGTGACGCTCATCCATTGGTCGTAGTCTGTCTTCATGTAGACCTCCATTCTTCTTTTCCAGTACGAAAAGTCATCCCCATTGAATAGGGGAGGACGAACTGTGTTGAAGCCTTCTTGTTGAGACATCTTATCCTGCACACACTAAATTAACTGGAAAAAATCCCAAGACTTCGTCTTGGATTAGCAGTGCGGGAAAAAAATAGAAACTCTAAGTGTAACGGGAAAAAAAATCTTCCAAAAAGATAATAATATCAGTTTGGAATTAAAAAAATTTCACCCCCTGTCTGATTGGTGGTTGCACCAAATCAGAGCGGTACCTGCTCTGATACCACTTGTAAGACCGTTAGATTCGATAGAGGGGGGGGTGAATATCGATTCGAAAATATCGAGTATAAGCGCAGCGGAAAAGTAAAGTAGACACAGTTGTTTTTACTTCGTTCGGAGCCTGTGACGACTCCTACTCGAAGGCCCGTGGTCCTTGACCACTTTCGTTGGGCAATCACTAGCAATTCGAATATAATTACAAAATGAATACAGGAAATGCTAATGAAACAAAGTAATACCGACAAGGAAATTAAGAAAAACGAAGAAGCACTTTGTCGGAGCTTTGTTAGCGTCGCAGGAACGTAGAGCAGCAGGACCAGCAGTCGAAAAGTTCTCAGTTGATGATTGATTCTGAAGCTCCTGCCTGGGGCTTCTTTTATATGCTGTCCCGGGCGCCTGGATCCCTTCCGGGCGCCTGGAATGTGACGTAGCTGCACAAACCATGATGCTCCACGTGGCGACGACTCGGCTGGATGAAATTTGCCTTCCGGGCGCCCGGACCCCTCTTCTCCAGAAAGTTATCCTGCAAAACAAAGTGTTAGCACAGTTTATAGGTTTTATATGAGCAAGTATGACCTAGATTCCGTCTTTCCGAGACCGGAATCTAGTCACGATCTCGACTTAGAAATCCGAAATGGATCTAAGCCGGATCGACGCCTAATGTTCCCTACCCGGGAACGCGTCCTCGCAGTCACTCCCCTCCAGTGACTTACCTCACTTACCTGCCAGACGTCCGGTCAGCCCGTCGACCCGTCTGGACTTCTCGCCAAGCGTCCGGTCAGCCCGTCGACCCGCTTGGACTATCCGGTCAGCCCGTCGACCTAGCTGGACTTCTCGCCAAGCGTCCGGTCAGCCCGTCGACCCGCTTGGACTTCTCGCCAGCTATCCGGTCAGCCCGTCGACCTAGCTGGACTTTTCCTGCACACTTGATAAAAGTGTCAGACAACAACAAACCTAACTTAACCTGATTTGTCATTCATCAAAACCTGAGTTAGACCGTTAGTGCTAACCGCACCAACAGACCCAAGGTACTACAGAAGTGTAATAGGTAGCTTACTGTACCTAACTGCAAGTCGACCGGACATTCTTTTTGCAGTAGGTATGTGCGCAAGATATCAATCTTGCGCAAAAGAGTCACACTTAACTCACGTTAAAAGAATACTTAGGTATATTAAGAGAACCTTAAATGTAGGCCTATGGTATCCTAGGACTTACACCCTTGAACTAACTGACTATTCTGACTCAGACTATGTTGGGTGCAAACTAGATAGAAAAAACACAAGTGGCAGTTGTCAATTTCTATGTCAGTGCCTAGTAAGTTGGTCAAGTAGAAAGTAACATTGTGTTGCTCTATCTACCACTGAAGCTGAATACATAGCTCTAGGAGAATGTGCATCTCAATTATTATGGATGATGCATACCCTAAAAGACTACCAATTAGAATATCAAAATACTAAAATCTCAATTGACAACATAAGTTCAATCAACTTAACCAAAAATCTAATTCACCATTCAAGGACTAAACACATAGATGTAAAATATCATTTTATAAAGGATCACGTAGTTAGGGGAGATGTTGTACTTAACTATGTTCAGTCCAAATCAAACCTAGCTGACATATTCACAAAACCCTTACCTGAACTTGAGTTCAGTGCACTTAGAAGATAAATAGAAATGCGTTTAGTAGAATAGAACGTATTCAGCTTGATTTTTGTAAAATCTAAGAAAAATGTTGATTTCAAAATCCCAACTTTATTAGATTTCTCAAATTTTGGACTTACCATAGAAATCATGTTCCCCTAGATTACAGCCAGAGCATCTCACAAGCACCCTAGACTTAACTTGCTTGTGTTTGAATTAAACTTAGAACAGCGTGAGATGCATAGGGTACAGCCTATACTTCAGTATGCTTATTTCTGTGCATTGTAGTAAGTCTGGGCGTTAAATACCAAAAATATAGTAATCAAGTTAAGTGATCTTGACTTAGTCAAATCTAACTGGATTTTCAACTTAACTTGACTAACCAAGTGAAAGCTGTTACCTTCTAGGTAAGCAGTTAATAGCTAATGGGTTAGACATTTGGCCCAGGGGATTAAATGATTAATTTTAATTTCAAAATTATTTATGCTTGGACTTTAGGACTACTTGAATGTGAATGAATGACCTTAATTAAATTTTTTCGAGTTAAGCTCCTCCCTCTTTGCAGCTAAAATTTAACTAAGTCTTTCAAACTAAATAATCTCTTCTTAAAAACTTTTCAAAAAAAAAATTCAGTATCTTTCAGTTCAAAATCAAGCTAAGTACTTTTCCAACTTTAGCTATATTTTCTAATAACATTTCCTTATTAAAACTTCAGCTAAGTAACTTCTATAGTTGTTTTCAAATATACAAACTTAGCCAATTTTGAGAAAAGTTCTAATATAAATTCTTTCGAACCTAACTAACTTTTCTCAAAAAGGCTTTTTCAAAAGTTACCTAAGTACTTTTTTGAATTTTGCTAAATTACCTTTTAAAGTCCAAATAATCTTTCTTAGTTAAAGTTACTCTTCAAACTATCTCAAAAGATCTTCTCTGAATCCTTAATATTTACTTAGCTAAATGTTCCACAAAGAAAATTTCTTCTAAGTGATTGTGTACTTCTAAATTTAACTAAGTATTTTTTTAAAAGCAAAAAACTTTTACAAATTTAACTGAGTGTTTTGATATCACAAAATTAGCTAAGATAGTTCTCAAAGTTGAAATAATTTATGACAAATATTTTGTCACTTAGCTAAAAGTCTTACATCTCTTCTAAAAAGCTAAGTATTTTTCAAAGTTTCTCTTTTTACTCTCTTTTTATTTTGATGTATGGCAAAGGGGGAGAGTAGCATAAAATTTAAAAGAAAGGTCTAATTAAGGGGGAGCTTTACACTTTAAAATAAAAAAAAAAACTCTAATTAAGGGGGAGCCTTACACTTTAAAGTTTTAGCTTAAGCCTTGTGTGCGTCTAAAATTGGCTACTTATGCTTACTTACACTAAAACTTTAAAAAATTGTTACTTATGCATCTGTTTACTTATGCCTGTTTTTACTTAACTTTGAATTTTAGTTGCCATAATCAAAAAGGGGGAGATTGTTGGTGCAGGAAGCATCCGACGATCGAACCTGTGTTTTGATAATGGCAAAAGGTTCAAAGTTATGTTATTTTATGATCTAACAGTTTGAATGAGATTGCAGGAAAGTCCTAAGTGTACTTAGGTAAAAGTCCTAGCTGCGATTAGGCAGGTGGAAACCCCTAAGGGGTGGTAACCCTAGGTCATAGGGGGTGGTAACTCTATGTGGAAAGTCTTGGCGGGTCGAGGGCTTCAGGCAAAAGTCCTAGGAGTGGTAACCCTAGGTGAAAAGTCCTGGTGTCGCGAACCAGGTGGAAGACTGGACAGGTCGGGGAGCAGGCGTCCAGCAGAAAGTCTGGAAGCATCGAGTGCCAAGCAAAAGTCCAGTCGATCTGGAAGATCGTGCTGGCATTAGGTAAATCTCTTGCGTGGAGTATGTGAGGACGCGTTCCCTGCAGAGGGAACAGTAGGCGTCAGGTCGACCTAGGGTTTTCGGTTGGAAATCTGAAGTCAGACCCGGACAGTCCGGAGACCGTTAATATTGTATTTATGACTATTATGTGCTAACTTTATTTTACAGGGTATGTGTTTGGGACTAACACATTTTGCAGGAACAAATGAGCAAGTCACACCTCGGATGAACAGTGTCCGAGGCGCCTCCATGGAGCTTGAAGGCGCCTCCATGGAGCTTGGAGGCGCTTCCATGGAGCTTGGAGGCGCCTCGGGTGCAAAGTGTGAGCTGGCTGCAAAGAGGAGCTGGAGGCGCCTCGGACGGAGCTGGAGGCGCCTTGGACCAGGGCTTGGAGGCGCCTTGGAGTGGCCATGGAGGCGCCTCAAGCAGGATAAGAGATGAACTTTTCAGCATTAATCCACGCAGCTGACTCAGCGTGTTGGAGGCGCCTCCAGCAGTGCATAAAAGGGGGTCTCGAGACAGCAACAAGAACACAACTTTCTAAGCCATCTTTATGCAATAAGCTGCTCAAGAAACGACCCCGACAAAGCTACAACTCAAAGTTGACAACCCGAAGCTCTGAATCTGCTATTTCCTTTTGTTGTTGGTAAATTTAACAACTTTTATTGTACGTAATTTGTAACACCTTTCAAGCTTATAGTTGTTGCCCACTGGAAGCGATCAACGATCGCGGGCCTTGGAGTAGGAGTCATCACATGCTCCGAACCAAATATCCAACTTGAGTTAACGTTTGTTCTTTTCTTTTCCGCTGCGTTTATCTACTCTATACGTTTTAAATCGAACGAAATAGCCACGAGCGCTATTCACCCCCCTCCCTTTAGCGCTTCTCGATCCAACACAAATTTCATCCCTCTTTATCTTCCTCTCTCTTTCTTCTCCATCTATCTCCTCGTTTACAATAGCAGGTTCATTATTACTGTATTTTCTCCATAACTATAGTTTCTTTTTTAGACGACCAAATAGTAAGCTTTTTTCATTGCTCAATACACAATAGCAGATTTTTTTTCTCTGCTCTAGCATATGCAACCACCAAAATGCAGCATTCTTTCTTTGCTGCCTTTATTCCGGAGATAGATCAGATTTCAGCTGTCAAACAACAACTCCTCGTCTCCTTCTAGTTGTTGTCTTCTTTCATTAAAGACAAAGTTCAACAAATCTGTCATTTCGTTGATCGTACTGGTGGATTTTGCTCTAGAAGATATGATTGGTTAACAACCAAACTCAACGTTCAAGTATCTCCCGTTGAGTTTGTCGGGGGTAATGACGACAAAGATATCAATTCAGGAGATTCAGAGATTGATTTTAATTATTGATGATTTACCATGTTTGGATTATAATCCAAAACTATATTTTTCATTATTTCTATATTTATTATTACCATATTTATAATAATATATTTCCATATTTATCATTATATTTTTCATATATTATCTTGATAATATGTATAAATAAGTGAGTTATCCTATAACAATTATCAATCAATAATAAAGAAGTAATTGTCTTTTCTTTCCTTGTCTCTCTAGTTCTTTCTTATGTCTATGTGCTTCCGCATTATGTATTTCAACAAAGAGTTGTCCTTGTGTGAGAGAAGAAAATCATACCTCTACTTAGCTTTATGAAACCTTATATAGTCGTAAAGGTGGAAGGTTCACGTAGACCACCACGCAAGCCCTAGGCGAATCGCATGGACGATCACACAAGCGAAGCGCCATCCACTAGCCAGCCACACGAGCGAAGTGCCATCCACAGGCCAGTTGCACGAGTAGGCCATTGCAGTAGGGGTGACAGCCGTTGGTATGTACTACTGTTACTATTTGGTCATTAGCCTAATGTTGCTTTTGAAGTAGGCAACCTCACTAGATCTCTTTTGCATCAAGGACTGTCGAAGGTAAATGTTAGAAAGAGCTTGCTCAGCCAAGATTTCTCATTATCATGTATCTCCTATGGCCACACGAGGAGAGAATGTTGGAGCTTGATGAAACCCTATTATCGTGGAGGGTGTTGGTCTAACATACAAAGTTATGGTAGAGCGATGATCTGATCGGGTTCATTTGAATCACATCAATTTTAAATCTCTTTTAAAATTTATAATTTATATTACAAATTTGAACATACTTTGGAGTTTTTTAGAAAAAAAAGTTTATTTAAAATTAATTAATTATTAGTTGTTTAATCCAACGCGTGGTATAAGTTATTATTATTGTTATTTTAATAATTAAATGAGTATCTGCATGATTTTAATTTTGATTTTTGTTTTTTTTGTTTTTTTTGTTTTTTTTTTTTGACAGGAATGAGTATCAGTATGATTATTAATATTAAGTTAATATAAGTTAAGTGGCCAATGGAAACTCTTTGCTTTATTCGCATGTTGATGGCCGAGGCGCTAAGGTTGTCTTGCTTTCCTTGACCGCACACGGGATTGATTTTCTTTCCTGCACAGATAGACTCGTGAAAAGCGCCTCGCGCGCTGCCCGTCTCTCTGACTCGACTCGTACGGGATAGAATTGGGCTCCACGCCTCCACCACAAATTAACAAAAAGCAGCGCTTATGTTTTTTTTACCCATACCGATGAAACTACTTTAAAACGAAAGTAAAGAATAAATATCCTCCCCTCTTTAATAAACGGCAAGTTTCGCAAAGCATCCTTCGTCAAACGAATTGGGCAGTCCGAGTTGCTTCCCCCTCCAGTCGCTCCACCAAGCAATTGAAGCGCTGGGAGCCCCTTTTTGAGCTCTTTCTCTTGCTGCCACAGCTCTGCCGTTAAACTTTTTGCTGGGAATTCGCTAAACTTTTTCTAGGGTTTAGCGATGGATCCGTTCGACAACAGGTGCCGATCAATTACTTTACCTTTCATTTTTAGAGTTCTATTCCCGTTGCAACTGTTGTTGATGTCTGACAATCAGCAGGCGCGACGGACTATTTTAGGGTAATAAGCTAGTGACGATAGGAGCTAATATTGAGAAAATGATATTTTTTTTGCTATATATAAATTATAAGAAGAGTGTGGAGGTGGAACAAAAAGTTAAAGAGTAGAAGTCGAAAGAAGTTTTTGACCTCATTTTGCGCTATTTTTGGTATATTCAAACTTCAGTTTTAACCTTCCGGTACTTTTAAGTCTTTTAAATTTATAAGGATAAACCCTGATTTTTTTTTTTTTGAAATTTCATTCAACTTTGCTGGTAGTCCTAATTCAACCTGTGGCATAGAAGGGAATTTTTTGATATTTGTCCAGTTAGACTGCTTTAGATCTATTTGATTGACTAGATTTGGTTCAATGGTGAAGTAGCAATCCTATGTTGAAAGTTAGATGAATATCTAAATTGGTAATATTTCCAAAGCATGTTCTCTTCTTTCCACCAGCTCTCTCTCTCCCCCTGTTCTACCCATAGTTAGCAAATTCTACAAAATCATTTTTTGAATCACATAATTCAATTTGAATAACACCCAAAACAGATTGAACCTTATGGGAGATTTGTTTGGGTCTAGAATCTGTCCAATTCAATTCAATTTAGACCCATTTGATACCAATCAACTAAGTTTCTATTTTAAACTTAGCCATTAATTATGTGTTATTAGCCAAATAAGTAGTTCTTCATAAATAATATAGGTTAAAAAATCTTGTGCCTAATTCTACTCAATGATTCAACTTCAACATGTAGGATTGAAGTGAGCGCTAGAGGGGGAGAGGGGAGAGGGGGGTGAATAGTTCACGTCGCTTTTCGTTTTAAAATTGTTCTTTCTTTTTCAAACTTAAGAGTAAATACACAGCAAAAATTCAAACACGAAAGACATGATTTATTTTTACTTGGTTCATAGCCTCTGGCTATTAGTCCAAGGCCTTCGATCGTTGATCGCTTTCGATTCGGCAATTCACAAATAATCTCTTTTTTTGAACGATGGTTCTTATTCACCTTTTGCACAAGATCAAAAGTGGTAACAAGTTTACTACTCTGTAGATTCAAAAACACGAGTAATGTACCCTAAATAAAATACTGACAAAGTAGATTGTAGTAGCGCTTCTTTGTCAGAGTAGCACAACGGCATTACCTCAGAGTTTTTGAGCGAGACGAGAGCAAGAGGACATATGACGATTGAAGTCAAAGCCTCTGCTGGAGCCTAGTTTTATAGGCTTGGGTCGGTCTACCAGTCAGCCTATTCTGTTGCCTGATCTCCTTACATTCTTTCGTCGGTACGTTAGCACCTTAACGTCAATCCTCTTCCATGTTAGCTTTGCAACCCTTATCCTTGATCGCGCCTCGTGCTATGCTAGCCAAATGATTCTTATCTCATGCCACGTCAGCCAGATGATCCTTATACCCTGTCACTTCAGCCATCCGAGACTTATTCTTGTCCACCTTGGATGCCACGCCAGCACATAGGACATCTCAGCTGCTAAGTCACATAGTGCCATCTTAGCTTCCGGTCGGCTGAACATTACCATTTGGTTGCCCGGACCGTTCGATTGGCCAAACCTTGCAATACAAGGTTAGCATAGAATATGCAATTTATGTAATTGTATTTTACATAGTTACTCAACTGTCCGTTCTCAACTTCAGAATTCGAGTAGGATCCATAGTTGGATCGTTGCCTAAGGTTGCCTAAGGTTATCCTCGTAACGAGGACTCGACCTTACTCGTTCTTCTTTTCAGAAGAACCTCTTCTGTCTAGGAGCTTACCTTTACTTATCATTTGCTAAACATCAATCCTCCAGTTCTGTTTGGGCATCCTCTGCTAAGCGTCTGATCACTTAACTCACTATGTCTTTCTTTTATTTGATGTCCCGTCCTCACTGATTCATTGAACTTGTTTTGCCAGATGTCCGGTTCTGGACTTTATCTCTGGTGTCCTTGATCCGTTAAGACTTTCATCGCCTAGCATTCAATCTACTTGACCTACTAGGACTTTCATTTGCCTAGTATTTGGTCAACTTACCTACTATGACTTTTTTGGTTAAGATACTTGCTGAGCCATTAAATCACAACATAACTTAACTTTAAACTTTTGCCAATATTAAAACTTAGGTTTGATTATATGTTGCTCTCTGCACTAACAATCTTTCTTTTTTGATGTCTGATAACCTGATTTAAAGTTAAGGAAAATATGCTTAATAAAAAAATAAATTTTCAAACCCCCCCCCCCCCCCCCCTTCTTCAATTTAAACTCTCCCATGAATTTAAAATTCCCTTGAGGTTTTTGAAAAATATTTTAAAATTTTCAACACTTACTTAAAAATCAACAAATCAACACTCTTACAAATTTTAAATTAATACTTTAAACTCATTTCTCCTCCTTTGACATATATCAAAAAATGAGAAGCTTTAGTTTCAAGTAAACAACAATTTTTAGAAGGTTTTTAAAAATAATAAAAAATAAGTTTATGAAAGTATTTTTTGAATACTTTAAAAAAAAAATTTAAAGCACACTTTGCAAAAAAAAAGTTTTCAAGGTAGTTAAATAATTAAAACACACTTTAAAGAAAATGCTCTTTGAAATTTGAAACAAAGTGTTTTTCAAGTACTTAACATATTTTCAAAAAAAATAATTTTGAAATTAATTTTTTTTTTTTTCAAGCACTTAAAAGATTTTCAAAAAAATATTTTTCAAGTACTTAAAAGATTTTTCAAAAAAAAAAGAAAAGAAAATTAAACCCATTTTTTCAAAAAACACTTAACCATGTTTAAACCAGATGAGGCTTGAAAAATTTAACAGTTAGTTAAACAAATTAAAATCAAGCAAATTAAAACTAAGTAATTTAACTCAAATTAAATAAAACAAGATACTAAGTGGGAATGGTTAAGTCCTTAGAGTCTAAGCATGCATTCCATTTTGTGAATTAAATATTGCTAAAGCATGGTTAACTCACTCTAGATTTTTTAAAATATAATATTTGAAAATAATTCATCTAATAAATTGTCCTTAAAAGAATGTCTAACTTCTTTTTCCTCGACTCAAATGATATTAAATGATCATCAAGTCTAGTTGGGAAGTTAGTCACCTAAGTGATCAATTTGCATTTATACTCCTTGATTCATGTTGATGCACTTAGTCTACATCTAGAATCAGGAGTCAAGTTCTAACATCTCACGCTCATCTATGTGACTCAATACACAATCAAGTTAAACCTAGGTGTTGTGAGATGCAACTCCTTAAATCTATAGGTGCATGATTTTTAAGGTAAGACCTTAGCTAGTTCCATTATGCAAGTAAATGAATAAGTAAGCTATAAATACATAAACTTGTAAGAAAAACAATAGTCTATTCTATTAAGCACATTATGTTGGGACTTTCGAGCCGTAAAAATTACTTTTTGTGTTGCGGAAACCTCGAAGTCTTGCCACGGATCCGTGCGAAGATAAATAAAAATTCATGTACATGTTTGTTTATTCTAGATCTACCTTAGATCTACATGATAAGAGTGTTACCCTTGTCGCGATGCCCTTCGCTTATCCCGCTCGTCCAAACGGTTGCCGGATCTCGTAGAGTGTCAAGTGTACACTCCTCTACACGTATCCACACGGACAAAATGTGGAGAGAACCACTTAGAATGTGCTAGCACCCTTGAGTGGCTCGGCAATGGAGGAGAGGGAGAAGGAAGGAGAGGAGGAAGAAGAAGAATTGAATTGAGCATACACCTTGCTTCAATTCACCATAAAGTGGTCGACCACTTCATTGTGTGTTATATACCTCCATGTAATACCAAGAGTCATGGCTCTTGGTCTTCCTCATGAGGTGACACACAATGATGTAGCCATGATGATGTGGCCATGATGATGTGGAACACCATCATTGGTCGGCCCATGACAAGTCACAAATGAGGTGGCATTTGGGCAAGTCAAACTTGACCCTTCATCTTCCCTCTCAAGTCAAGTCAAACTTGACCCATTTATCTCCCATGGTTGATCAAATCTATCCTTTGATTCAAACCAATTTAATTTAATGAATCTAAATTCATTGGTTTAAATTGACTCAATGAATCATAGTCTAAACTAGACTCATTCGACACATGAATCAAATTGAGTCCAATTCAATTAGTCTAATTTGGATTACTCTTAATCCAATTTGGTTTATCACATGAACCTAATCCTCTTGGTCCATCATATGGACCTAATCTCCATCTAATTGCCTTTTGTGTGTGACCCTATAGGTTCTTGTAACGTTGGCAATGCTCCTAAACCATTTAGAAACATAAGTAATGAGCGGTATCTAGCAACACATCATTACTACCCAAGTTACAAGAATATTGAGATCCAACATCACCTTTGTGACTACTAATTGTGACTCTCACAATATGTGACAATGTCCTTATATCCTTGACATCTAAATTGATCAATTGAGGCATAGACCGTCATCCTCTAATCAATTTATGTCTTGAACTCCAAGTAGACTCACTTTAATCAACTGAGCTCAATATCTCATATTGACTCATTTGGGCATGGCCATGCATTTAGTTGTCTCACTCTATCAAGAATCATGATGTCACTCCTGTCATATAGGAGGGATAGATCCCATCTACATCACTCACATCCCTCCGCATAATTTGTTACATACCCAGTAGTCGCCTTTATAGTCTATCCATTTGCGGGTGACGTTTGACGAAGCCAAAGTATGCAACTCCTTATGTAGGGAACCATGGTGACTTCAGGTCCAAGGACTGATAGTCATACTAATAGTCACATGAGAAAGTATATGACACTCATATAACGATCCATGATACTTTGTCATGGCGAGTCATTCAGTATACATTCTCCAATGCATACCCATGTGTCAACTTGATATCTCTATATCCATGACTTGTGAGATCAAGTCATCGAGTTAACCTACATGCTAGTCTCATCGTATTAACATTCCCTGAATGTTAATACTTGACTAGGAATGATTAAGAGTAGTGTTCTCTATATCATCTCATTATCGATTCAATCAATCGATTGATATAGATAAGAATCTTCTACTCAAGGACGTTATTATACTTAGTTATTTGGCACCAATACAAGTAAGTATAATAACCATAAAGAAATGTCTTTATAAATATATAGGAATATGATACATCGAGTCCATACAACAATCATCATATGATTGACTCTAGGGCTCTCACTAACACATTACTAATTGCCTTTGAACATGCTAAACTCAGCCTTTGGTATGTGTTTTGTGAAAATGTTAGCTAGGTTTGACTTGGATTCAACATAGTCAAGTACAATGTCTCATCTAGCTACATGATCTCGTACGAAGTGGTGTTTCACTTGTATATGTTTTGTTTTGGAGTGATGTATGAGATTTTTTGTTAAGTTTATTGAACTTATGCTGTCAATTAATACATTAGTGTTTATAGTTTAATTTAAAGTCTTGTAATGTGTGCATCATCCATAATAATTGGGCTACACATTCCTCCATTGCTATATACTCTACTTCAGTAGTTGATAATACAACATAATGTTGCTTTCTAAACTTTGACCTAAAAGTTGACAACCGTCATTTGTACTTTTTCTGTATAGCATAATCTGAGTCGTTGGTCTTATGGCACCAAATTCCTACATTAAGTGTTTTTTTAATGTATGTAAGTATTCTTTTTACAATTGTTAAGTGTGATTTTATAGCACAAGATTGATATCTCACGTACATACCAATTACAAATAAAATATTAGTGATCTGCATTTAAGTAGAGTAGACTACCTATAACATTTCTATAATATTTTAAATTTTCCTTCTAGGTCATTATCAAATTTTGCATTTATTTCCATAGGTGTATTAATTTCTTTAGCTTTTTTCCTTCCAAAATTTTTAATTAATTCCTTAGCATATTTGTTTTGAAGTACATAGTTTTCCTCTTTTGTTTGTTTTATTTTTAATCTTAAAAAGGAAGTTAAAGGCTTATTTCAAATTCACTTTCCATTAGAGTTGTAAATTCGGATAGGAATTTTGTATTGGTTGAACTAACAATTATGTCATCTACGTAGATTTGGGTTATGAATATGCCTTTTTGAAGGTTTTAACAAATTGGGTTAAGTTAATTTGTTCTTGTTTACACCCTTTTGAGACTAAGTAGATTGACAACCTGTCGTACCAAGCCTTAGATGTTTGTTTTAGACCATATAATACTTTATTTAGTCTAAATACATGGTTTAGGTGGTGTAAGTCTTCAAATTCTGGTGATCGACTTACATAATCCTTTTCTTTTATAAAACAATTAAGGAATGCGGATTTGATATCCATTTGATCATAACTTGAATCCTTTATATGTTGCATATGCTAGCAGCATTCTAATGAATTCAAGTCTAGTTACTGGTGCATAGGTTTCACCGTAGTTTTGATCTTGTACTTGGCTAAACCCTTTAGCTACTAAACAAGTTTTATTTCTTACGATTTTACCTTTGTCGTCTAGACCCTTTAGCTGCTAAACTCTTCTACTTGGCTAAACTCTTTAGCTACTAAACTTTTTTTTTTTTTTTTTTTTTTTTTTTTTGGGAGAACTTTATCTCAATTTCCTCTTTTTGTCCATTTTTATATCTTTCTCTCTCTCTTTTTTTTTTAAATTTTTTTTCTTTGTTTTTCCTATCTACTATAAAGAACTCCTTATGAGATTGTATATGATGCTAGAGGGGATGAATAGCGCAATAAAAACAAATTCAAATTATGAGTGATATGCACAATAAAAATAATAAATGCAGTAAGAAAATAAAGAGATAAAAAAAATGCTTAAGGATTTATGTGGTTCGGAACTTCGATTCCTATTCCATGACCTATGAACTCATAAAGGTGAGGTAAGTTACTCAAGCCACTTGGAGAAACTTTTTTTGTAAAACTTTTACAAAAGATATTAAACAAAGTGCAGCCTTACAAAATATGGAGTTTAGAGGTAAAGAACTTAAAGTCATGAAATAAAAATGAAAGATAATAAGTAAAGACAATAATTTATGAGACAATTGTTGTAGATTGTAGTGTAAGTGTTGATTCTTGTATACGGTTCAAAGTGTATCTGCTCGTTATCATATGAAAATTGAAGCTAAATTCTTATTCAACTTAATCAAAACAATACCATATCAAGTGAATAAATAATACCTGGCCATTTCCTCAAGGATCTTCTAGAAGATTAATTGGCTAATTAATAATTGTAATTATATAAGGTAGTAAGAATATCTACACTCCCCTAAAGTTCGGTAGTAGATGCTGATTAAAGCTGGCTTAGAGTTTAAATCTTCAAAATTCTTCCTTGCTAGAGCCTTAGTGAGGATGTTGACTGTTTGAAGACTAGTCAACATATGTAGTAACTTGATTATTCCTTCTTTTGTCTTTTCCTATGTGAATTAACAATTAATCTCTGCATGCTTCATTTTATCCTGTTGCATTGGATTCTTTGCAATAATCATAGCTAATAATTTCGTAGAACATCTTTATAGGTTCTTCAACAACAATCTACTTATAAATGTATATTGTACACCCTACTTATAGATGATACCACAAAAACAACAACAGGTAAAATGAATGAATATATATATATATATATATATATATATATATATATATAGAGAGAGAGAGAGAGAGAGAGAGAGAGAGAAAGTAACCATATTACTTTCAACATCTATTTAGGTCTTCTAATTTATATGTACTTGTTGAGGTACTATTTTCCCCTTGCGTTATGATATTATTTAACCAGGAATTAGTATTTGCTTCCATTTGTCCTCTTATTGTTTGTGAGAAACCTGAAAACGGCTGTGTTCTAGATTGTAGTTGACTCATTGTAGGTTAAAAATTTATATTTTTCTAGTTTCTTTCGGGAGATTATGGCTCCAGTAGAGAGCTTACTTAAATCTTTTATTATAGTATTGATACTTTCATATAAATCAGTGGTCTTGGGTGTATTTTTAATTTGAGCTTCTAATTGTAGTAGTTTGTTATCTATTATTGTGAGTCTGTGATGTAGGGATGTGAGTAAGGCTAATATTGTGTTATTTTGTTGAATAAGAACTTGGTCACTTGTTCCTACTACTTCAAGTTTACAATATCCTGTTTATGATGTTTTAGCAAATTGTTTGGAGAATTCTAAAGCCTCTTCGTAGTAATTATTTTCAAAGTGCAATTTGCTCATTTATATTTAACTTCCTCAAGGGTTTGTTGTAAGTTATCCAGTTTGTTTGTGACTAAGTCGGTGTAGGTTATAAGTATCTCCTTAAGTTGCACTAGTGTGTCTAGTGAGTCAAAGCTACTTACTTCCTTATTCCTTAAATGTCTTTTAAAAAAGTTATCTTGAGATTCTTTTAGAAAATCTAAGTTTTGTCTGATATTTTTAATCTGTTTATTTTGTTGTTTTAATATTTCGGTTATTGTTTCTAGGTGTAACTCTTGTTGCCTTATATGCTCTTGAATTGTTAAGAGAGACTCTTTGCTATCTTTTAATTCTGGACCATGATTATATATCAGGGGTAATTGTTGTTTAGGCATAAAAGGTCCTTAAACGTAATCTTTAGGCTCTGATACCAATCTTTTTCACTTTTTGAACGGTAATTTTGAACAGTAATGTTGAACAGTAATTGTGAACAGTAATTTTGAACAGGGATGGTGAACAGTAATTGTGAACAGTAATTTAAACAGTACTTCTGAAAGCCTTATTATAATGTAGACAGTTCATTTAAACAGTGATTTTATTGTCTTAGTTTTATGTTATTCTTCCTCCCAGTGAGCCTCACCTGTAGAGAACAACAAACTTGCAACCCCGACTTGTCTATTGGTATTTTGGGATTTTCCTGTTAACCTTAGATAGTCAGCACAGGTTTTACGCAAGAATTCTCATACAGTTACAGTTCGCCTGTGGTTACTTAGATAAGGACTAAGGAAAAAGAACATAAACAAAGAATATAAACCACTGATTTTTTTTTTTTAATTTTCAAACTAGTACAGAAAGACTTCTACTGATAAACATATATAAACAAACAGTTTATACAGGACGCTTAATTGTTTACAGATAGAGACTGCTTACAGACTTGGGAGAAAAATAAACACACATACTTACAAAAATAAAAGCTAGAGGTTGCAGCACACTTGAAAACTTGCTTTCAGAAAGCGAGGGTCGCAGTCTGAAGAGCCAGGGTTGGTGAGGGTTTTTTATAGGAGAGGGAGAGAACAGAGAGGGGGCCGGTTCCTTCGGGGAGAAGGAACCTTTCATCCGCGCTTTCAGGGAGAGGTTGAGGGGACCCGTCCATGAGAACAGAGAGAGAGCAGTTGGAAAGTGAGAAGCTGTAAAGTCCACCCAGAGTGGTGGCTGCCAAAGTAATGGAGAGAAGCTGTAAAGTGGAGAGTAGTGGACTGAAAAGAGTGGGTGGACAGTGGAGAAGGACAATAGAGGAGCTGTAAAGTGAGGGTAGTGGGCTGAAAAAGAGTGGTTTGTAAGTGGAGAAGGACAATAGGGTAGGTTAGTTCCCTATGGTTCCATCATGTTGGTGAGATTATGCTCGCTAACAGAATCCAATGAAGGAGTATAATTTGTGCCCTGGGCTTCTTGAAAGTGGGCTTCTTGGAGATGGGCTGGAGGTCTAGATTGGGTCGCCTGACTTGTTGTGGAAGTATCTACATGTTGCTCTTGGGCTGCATATTGTTGTGATCTGGCTAAGGAGGCTTTGTAAGCTCTGGAGGTCAGAGCAGAACTTGCCAGCCTTTTAGTGGCCCATCGGTCAGCCTTCTTTTGATAATGCTGTAGTAGAGTTGAATGTTGTGTTGTAAAAGAAAATGGAAGGAATCAGGTGTCCATATCTCTTGGCCAGTAGATCTTTTCTGTATATGTTTCTCCTGCTAGAAGATACTCATTTGGGTCTTCTAATTTATCCCATGACCACTTAGCCCCTTGGACCGAAGCTCTTCAATGTTTCAATTGGTCTGGTAATGGTGAGAAAGCTTCCCAATCGATGTCAAAATCAGAAGTATAATCATCAAATTCTGGTTGCCGACCATTGAGGTCATCAATATTTATTTTGATAAGGTGTCTAGCAGGCTCAATTTTTAGACCTACCCATTTTGGAGGTGAACTTTCAAAAGTGCAGATAACAAATGTTTCTTCCTCTTCTAGGGCAATAGCTTTGATTTGTCCAAGTTTCTTTGGAAAGTCCTGGAGAGAGTCAGGGTCATGTACCCATAGTTTGTAGAGCAAACCATAGTCCATTAAAAGGAATGGAGTAATGACTCTTCCTTTAATTGTTGGTGGTTCATATGTGTCCATGTTTATATGTACCTTTCGGAAAGCATATAGGAGATGACATTGACATCTATATTTTTGAAGTTTCACAGGCTTTGGTTCTTTTGTTGCACTTCAATTTGGGGCTGCTTTCTCCTTCATATATGATTGTCATCCCCTTTGGGACTTGTTCTTGATGTAATATTTTTAAGGCTTCACATAGTTCCGCAAAGGTTTGGAAAGTAGAGTCCTCTGCAAGACGCCTTATGTATATGGAGATCTCATCTGGAATAGTGGTGGGTAGGCTCAGCAGAATTGCTTCCGAATTTCTTTGTCTGGAGGTAGCAGCTGTAGCAGTTCTTAATTGTCCCAATGTTAAATAATTAGGCCTATGAACCTTAGGCTGTGCATTATTTGAAAAGGTTGTAATAGCCTGTGCATATAATTTTTCAGGTCTTTCTTGGGCTTTTTCTGGCTGATCTGTTTCCATACGTGATTTGCCCCCTGTTTTTAGTAGGGTACTGATAAAGAAATTGGGTCCAATGACTGTTTTGGCAGAATCAAAAGCATCTTCTAGTGAGTTGAAACCTCGAAATGAGGGAGTTGCACATCCTTGAATAGCAATTGTAACTTCTTCCCAGTCATAATATACTCCTGCTTGGGAACCTGAGTAAACTACATAACAAGAGAACTTTTTCCCAACTGGTTTTTGTATTGTTGTTTGGAATTAATTAGCCACAACATTGATTATGGCTATCTTGTATTTTGTTCCACCAGGGATTGTGGGAATGTTCCATATGTTGTCCAGAAGACATGTTTGCATGTGGTCTAATTTTTCTCTGACTGGAAAATAAAATTGTTCTTCATAACGGATGAATTGTTGAAATTCTTGATTCCCGAATCTCATAGTTTTCATTGTAAAAGTGTTGACTTTCTTTTGTGTATCCATGTCTGCAAGACTAATGTTAAAGTTTAGTGTAATAATCGAGATAATGTATCTGCCAAAGAATTGTTACTCCCCTTAATGTGTTCCCATTGGATGGTTAATCCCTTGTTAATAATAGTGTCTGTAAATTTTAACCATCTTTTTGTACTAAGGCCTTTTCGAAGGCTTTTGGTTTGTTGGCTATATTTTACAATAGCTTCACAGTCTGTTCTGACTGTGATTTCTCTTTTGCTGCAAATAAAAAGTCTGAAAGCATCTGGGCAAAAAATTACAGCTAAAATTTCATAGTCTAAAGAAGTCAGTCGGCCTTTTTCTTTGTATTGGCCTGAAGCATACATGCATAGTGCTTCTGTATTTTTAGGATCATATTTGTTGGATTTTCTGTAAAGAGCGCCTCACCATCCTGTTTCACAACCATCTGTTTCTATAATCAGATAGTCTGTATCAAGAGGTAGTGTTAATTCAGGCAAGTTTTTATCATATTTTTTATCTGTCTAACCAGGTCTATATCTTGTTGGTTAAAATATTTTTGTTCTCTTTGTGATGTTTTATTGTACAAAGGTCCACTGATTTTTTCAATATCTTTTAGATATTGCCTGACATAGTTTAAAAGACCTAAAAGGGATCTAAGTATTTTTGTATCTTTCATTTTATCGGGAAAATTTTGGATTTTAGTAGTAATATGTGGCTGTAGTGTTATTTTCCCTTGTCCAATTTCGGCTCCTAGGAATTCAATGTGGTTTACAGCTAGTTTCATTTTACTTCTAGAAATAATTAATCCATGGGTTTCAAATAAGTTAAAAAGAAGATGTAAATGTGCATAATGTTCTTTTGTTTTAGAAGAAACTAATACATCGTCTATATATACACATGTACAATTAGATAGGTTTCTAAATATATTATCCATTTTTCTTTGGAATATTTGTGGTGCTACTTTTAAACCAAAAGGCATTACTAGCCATTCAAAATGTCCTTCTGGACAGGAGAAAGCTGCCCATTCTATTGAGTCTGGATGCAATTTTACTTGCCAAAACTCAGATTTCATGTCAAACTTAGAATACCACTTTGAGTCTTGTATTTTATTTAGTAGTTGATCTTTGTCTAGAATTTTATATCCATCTTCTTGACAGTTATCATTAAGCCTTTTATAATTGAAAACCATTCGGGATTGCCCTCTTTTTTGTTCAGATCCTTTGTTTACTATGAAGGTAGGACTTTTATGTCTAGAAGTAGAACGTTGGATAGCCCCAAGTTTTAATAATTGTTGAATGTGATTTTTACATTCTTCGGCTTCCCAGTTTGTATATTGCAATTCTTGTGCTTTTATAGTTAAGTCTGGGTTTATTATTGATAAGTGACAATATATTTTATCTCTATCCCAATATTTAGTGGGGTCGTCTCTTATGATTTCTAGCTTTTCTAATCTAGAAATTATATCATCTAGATTTTCTTGTTTTAAAATAAACTGGATTAATGTTTTTGGTGCTAAAAAGTCTTTTGGTATTTCTAGAGAATTAAAAAGATCCTCATCTAATAAGTTATCAAAAATGTTATCCTCTTGAAATTCTTGGAAAGTTAAGTTATAAATGGGTTGTTGGTGTATTAGGCAGGAGCCTTTACACGTATTTTGGTTTTTGCAATTGCAAATTATTTGACTATGTGTTTTGGGAGGTACTACTTTAGGTGGAGGTAGTGCTGATGAGGCAGGGATATTTTGAGGAGTACCTCCATATTTTTGTACTGATGTTGAATAGTCAGAGACGATAGGGGATACAATAGGGGTAGAGAGAAAAAGAGCATAATCCTTGGTCAACAGGAGAGCACGATCGGGTTGGACAAGAAAATTGAGTCCTAGTATTAAGTGAATATCTGAGTGTAGTAATGGTTTTATCCAAAGTTTAGATAGTGATAGGGGTGGACTAAAAGTGTCACAGTTATTATAAAAACGGAGGTGTATATTTGTAACAAACTTCGTACTGGTTAGGGTTTGACCATCAAACTGAGTACTTATCATTGGATGAGTAACAGTCTTGATGAAGGAAGAGGGCAGAACTGCTAGAAGGGTTTTTTCATCAATTGTGGAGTTAGTAGCTCCACTATCTAGAAAGGCATGAAGTGTAAATTCATGACCATGAATATCGGCCAAACAGCGGACGCGAATGTCCATTGTACGACCGGTATTACAAACACTGGGTGTTTTAATAAATACCATATCTAATTTTTGTTGAGATTCAATGACTATTATTTGTTTACCTTTATCTACTCGATGTATCTTATGTGACTGGTCTTTTGGCCTGATTAAATTTATTTCATCTTTTAGGTTGTTAAGTCTGGTTTCTAAGACTGCAATTCTTGTCTCAAGAAGTAGATTTCTCGGGGATCCTGAACTTATAGATGTTGGTATAGAAATACCAAAATTTTGCTCTAGGCAAATTGTACAACATTGTTGTTTACACAAAGTACACCTTCCTCTTTTGTCTATAGAAGGATAATAACCACAGAGAAAACAAGGTACATTAATGGTTCCTGATTTTAAAGTCCATTGATGTGGACAGTCGGGATATGTATCTAAAGCAGGTGATAATACCTGTCTGAGTATCATATCAAATGGTTGATATGTCTCATCCTATTGTTCTTCTAAGTCATTTAAATTTTCTTGTAATGTATCTATAGTGAAATTATATCTTGGTGGTTGTAAGAAAGAATTTATTAAGGTATAGTCTGAGGATGATGGGATTTCTTCTATGTCGTCAATTGAAACTATTGAGTATATTGAAGATGTGTCTGAAACATCTGGTTGGATTTCTACTAAATCCATGTTTGTACTATTTATTAACTGTGTCTTTCTTGTGTTAAGGTTTTTCTTTGTAGAACATGCTGAAGAAAGATGTCTTGGTTCGTGACAAGCGAAACATGTGATGGTGTTTGCATATGTTTTCTTAGGTTTATATTTTCTTACATGTTTGTCTTTATTTAGGTAGGGTTTCCGTTCATTACTTTTTCGGACAAAATATGTTTTCTTTGGTTTTCCCTTATGTCGTGTTTGTATATTAGGTTTATGAGGCTGTTTTCCTTTTCTTTTTTTTTGTTTATGCGGATTAGCTCCATATTGTTGTGGAGTATAAATTTGACTACAAAAACCGTAATGTTGGTTTTTAAGTTGTTTTTGTATTTGTATGTAGGTACATTTTTCTTTTAGTACTGCTATAATGTATTGTATTTTTATTCCTATGTTATCATATTGTGGAGGTACTTTCATATCTGCCCATGCTTTATGGATTTCTTTTCCTAAATCTCCTGGTAATTTACTAAACAATCTTTCTCCTAATTCAGGATTACAATAATTTCCTGAGATTGCTGTTAGGGCCAAAAAATCATTACAAAATGGTTTGATCCAGTTCCAACTTAGAAGCTGTAGTTGCTCCAAGTCTCTCAGGCTAGCATCTTTAGCTGTTAACACGCGATGTATAGTATGACAAAAATTTAGTATATTATTTCCTTGAGCTGCTATTCTAGCAATGCCTTCAGGAAATTTTTGTTTATATGATTCCCATGCAGCTCTTACTACATCTCCTAAGTAATTTTCTCCTATTCGCATCATAGCTTCACCTGATTCAATGTTAAGTTCATGTTTTGCTTGATAGTCCCTTTGGACTGAAACAATCCATTGTTCTAGATATGTGTCATACATTTGGGAATCATCACATTCTGTTATATTTAATAGTACAGAGTTTTTTCCGAAATAAGTAATTTCTGGTGGTCGTCTTTTTCCTATTGTTCTAAGTAATGGATTATTATTAGTGTATGGAGCAATCCTAGTTCTAGGGGATGTCCTTGGCCATAATCCCTTGTTCCCATGAAACTTTCAGGATACTGTGTGGCTAATGGCGGTATATTTAAGGGTGTTGGCCCAGATGGTCGAGATGTCCCTGATGACTCGGCGGGATTCATAAGATTTATTTGTGGGAGTTTTCTAGCAATTATATTCTTTGAAAATAATTACTACGAAGAGGCTTTAGAATTCTCCAAACAATTTGCTAAGACATCATAAACAAGATATTGTAAACTTGAAGTAGTAGGAACAGGTGACCAAGTTCTTATTCAACAAAATAACACAATATTAGCCTTACTCACATCCCTATATCACAGACTCACAATAATAGATAACAAACTACTACAATTAGAAGCTCAAATTAAAAATACACCCAAGACCACATATTTATATGAAAGTATCAATACTATAACAAAAGATTTAAATAAGCTCTCTACTGGAGTCATAATCTCCCGAAAGAAATCAGAAAAATATAAATTTTTAACCTACAATGAGTCAACTACAATCTAGAACACAGCCGTTTTCAGGTTTCTCACAAACAATAAGAGGACAAATGGAAGCAAATACTAATTCCTGGTTAGATAATATCATAACGCAAGGGAGAAATAGTACCTCAATAAGTACATATCAATTAGAAGACCTAATAGATGTTGAAAGTAATATGGTTACTTTCTCAGATAGACAAATAATAACTTTAAATCCAAGACGATTATATTAAATCCAAGACGATTATATAACCAAGGATTACTAAATTTTTCAACAGCACTTTATAGGCATCATAGGACACAACCACTACATTTACCAGATGAAAGAGAAAACACTTGACTCTCATGACCATAGAATCAGCAAGGGCACTATCACAAAGAAGGCATAAATATATCCATCTAGAACTATTGGTAATAAGACTTAGAGGACTTAGAAGAAAAAGATAGGGGCTAAAGTATTTTTAGTCCTCTATTATTCTCGTTTTTCAGAAACAGAACAGGCAATTATTGGCCCTATAGAAGTAGATATGAATAACAACCTTGGAATAATATATTTCTGTCCGAATTTTAATATGACTATAGAGGATTTTATTAAACATATCAAAATAAACATTCATGCAAAAGGATATGGAAATTTTCTAAGAAACAACATACAAATTGACATAATCTTCTTAGGAAAAACAATGACACAAATTAATAATAGTTACAAAGTCCAAATAAATTCTATTATAAAGGCCTTGACATCAAAAGGGATATCCTTTTTGGAACCAAAGGATTTCTCTTCTGAAAGCTTAGCAGGATTAGATTGGAATCTGAACCTAGACCTCAATACACAACAAAGAACATTAAAACCAAAAGAATCTATTATGTACAAAAATAAGCATGGAAAAACAATAGTCAGGTTTAATGACTATCAACCCTCTACTTCTCAAGATGAAAAAGAAGAAGAAGAAGGAGAAAACTTTAATTTAATGAATATTGAAAGTATACTTGAAGAAACCAATACTCAAGAGTTTCAAGGTTTTTATGATGACCTAGACGAATACATGTATACTCCTACCGGATTAACATCCCATAAAAATACAGAAGAACTGTTAGAATTTGAACACAATGAAAAAAAATTACATAGATTAGAATGGGATTGAGAGCTATATTTTGATGATGATCAGAATATAATTGCTAGAAAACTCCCACAAATAAATCTTATGAATCCCGCCGAGTCATCAGGGACATCTCGACCATCTGGGCCAATACCCTTAAATATACCTCCATTAGCCACACAGTATCCTAAAAGTTTCATGGGAACAAGGGATTATGGCCAAGGGCATCCCCTAGAACTAGGATTGCTCCATACACTAATAATAATCCATTACTTAAAACAATAGGAAAAAGACGACCACCAGAAATTACTTATTTCGGAAAAAACTCTGTACTATTAAATATAACAGAATGTGATGATCCCCAAATGTATGACACATATCTAGAACAATGGATTGTTTCAGTCCAAAGGGATTATCAAGCAAAACATGAACTTGACATTGAATCAGGTGAAGCTATGATGCGAATAGGAGAAAATTACTTAGGAGATGTAGCAAGAGCTGCATGGGAATCATATAAACAAAAATTTTCAGAAGGCATTGCTAGAATAGCAGCTCAAGGAAATAATATACTAAATTTTTGTTATACTATACATCGCATGTTAACAGCTAAAGATGCTAATACAGGCTTAGACCTAAGACAAAGAGAAGCAATGAGAGACTTAGAGCAATTACAGCTTCTTAGTTGGAACTGGATCAAACCATTTTGTAATGATTTTTTTGGCCCTAACAACAATCTCAGGAAATTATTGTAATCCTAAATTAGGAGAAAGATTGTTTAGTAAATTACCAGGAGATTTAGGAAAAGAAATCCATAAAGCATGGGCAGATATGAAAGTACCTCCACAATATGATAACATAGAAATAAGAATACAACACATTATAGCAGTACTGAAAGAAAAATGTACCTATATACAAATACAAAAACAACTTAAAAACTAACATTACGATTTTTGTAGTCAAATTTATACTCCACAACAATATGGAGCTAATCCGCATAAACAAAAAAAGAAAAGGAAAACAGCCTCATAAACCTAATATACAAACACGACATAAGGGAAAACATATTTTGTCTGAAAAAGTAATGAACGGAAACCCTACCTAAATAAAGACAAACATGTAAGAAAATATAAACCTAAGAAAACATATGCAAACATCATCACATGTTTCGCTTGTCACGAACCAGGACATCTTTCTTCAGCATGTTCTACAAAGAAAAACCTTAACACAAGAGAGACACAGTTAATAAATAGTACAAACATGGATTTAGTAGAAATCCAACCAGATGTTTCAGACACATCTTCAATATACTCAATAGTCTCAATTGACGACATAGAAGAAATCTCATCATCATCAGACTATACCTTAATAAATTCTTTCTTACAACCACCAAGATATAATTTCACTATAGATACATTAAAAGAAGATTTAAATGACTTAGAAGAACAATAGGATGAGACATATCGACCATTTGATATGATACTCAAACAGGTATTATCACTTGCTTTAGATACATATCCCGACTGTTCACATCAATGGACTTTAAAATCGGGAACCATTAATGCACCTTGTTTTCTCTGTGGTTATTATCCTTCTATAGACAAAAGAGGAAGGTGTACTTTGTGTAAACAACAATGTTGTACAATTTGCCTAGAGCAAAATTTTGGTATTTCTATACCAACATCTATAAGTTCAGGATCCCCGAGAAATCTACTTCTTGAGACAAGAATTGCAGTCTTAGAAACCAGACTTAACAACCTAAAAGATGAAATAAATTTAATCAGGCCAAAAGACCAGTCACATAAGATACATCGAGTAGATAAAGGTAAACAAATAATAGTCATTGAATCTCAACAAAACTTAGATATGGTATTTATTAAAACACCCAGTGTTTGTAATACCGGTCGTACAATGGACATTCGCGTCCGCTGTTTGGCCGATATTCATGGTCATGAATTTACACTTCATGCCTTTCTAGATAGTGGAGCTACTAACTCCACAATTGATGAAAAAACCCTTCTAGCAGTTCTGCCCTCTTCCTTCATCAAGACTGTTACTCATCCAATGATAAGTACTCAGTTTGATGGTCAAACCCTAACCAGTACGAAGTTTGTTAAAAATATACACCTCCGTTTTTATAATAACTGTGACACTTTTAGTCCACCCCTATCACTATCTAAACTTTGGATAAAACCATTACTACACTCAGATATTCACTTAATACTAGGACTCAATTTTCTTGTCCAACCCGATCGTGCTCTCCTGTTGACTAAGGATTATGCTCTTTTTCTCTCTACCCCTATTGTATCCCCTATCGTCTCTGACTATTCAGCATTAGTACAAAAATATGGAGGTACTCCTCAAAATATCCCTGCCTCATCAGCACTACCTCCACCTAAAGTAGTACCTCCCAAAACACATAGTCAAATAATTTGTAATTGCAAAAACCAAAATACGTGTAAAGGCTCCTGCCTAATACACCAACAACCCATTTATAACTTAACTTTCAAGAATTTCAAGAGGATAACATTTTTGATAACTTATTAGACGAGGATCTTTTTAATTCTCTAGAAATACCAAAAGACTTTTTAGCACCAAAAACATTAATCCAGTTTATTTTAAAACAAGAAAATCTAGACGATATAATTTCTAGATTAGAAAAGCTAGAAATCATAGGAGACAACTCCACTAAATATTGGGATAGAGATAAAATATATTGCCACTTATCATTAATAAACCCAGACTTAACTATAAAAGCACAAGAATTGCAATATACAAACTGGGAAGCCGAAGAATGTAAAAATCACATTCAACAATTATTAAAACTTGGGGTTATCCAACGTTCTACTTCTAGATATAAAAGTCCTGCCTTCATAGTAAACAAAGGATCTGAACAAAAAAGAGGGCAATCCCGAATGATTTTCAATTATAAAAGGCTTAATGATAACTGTCAAGAATATGGATATAAAATTCTAGATAAAGATCAACTACTAAATAAAATACAAGACTCAAAGTGGTATTCTAAGTTTGACATGAAATCTGGGTTTTGGCAAGTAAATTTGCATCCAGACTCAGTAGAATGGGCAGCTTTCTCCTGCCCTGAAGGACAATTTGAATGACTAGTAATGCCTTTTGGTTTAAAAGTAGCACCACAAATATTCCAAAGAAAAATGGATAATATATTTAGAAACCTATCCAATTGTACACGTGTATATATAGACGATGTATTAGTTTTTTCTAAAACAAAAGAACATTATGCACATTTACATCTTCTTTTTAACTTATTTGAAACCCATGGATTAATTATTTCTAGACGTAAAATGAAACTAGCTGTAAACCACATTGAATTCCTAGGAGCCGAAATTGGATAAGGGAAAATAACACTGCAGCCATATATTACTACTAAAATCCAAAATTTTCCCCATAAAATGGAAGATACAAAAATACTTAGATCCTTTTTAGGTCTTTTAAACTATGCCAGGCAATATCTAAAAGATATTGGAAAAATCAGTGGACCTTTGTACAATAAAACATCACAAAGAGGACAAAAATATTTTAACCAACAAGATATAGACCTGGTTAGACAGATAAAAAATATGGTAAAAACTTGCCTGAATTAACACTACCTCTTGATACAGACTATCTGATTATAGAAACAGATGATTGTGAAATAGGATGGTGAGACGCTCTTTACAGAAAATCCAACAAATATGATCCTAAAAATACACAAGCACTGTGCAGGTATGCTTCAGGCCAATACAAAGAAAAAGGCCGACTGACTTCTTTAGACTATGAAATTTTAGATGTAATTTATTGCCTGGATGCTTTCAGACTTTTTATTTGCAGCAAAAGAGAAATCACAGTCAGAACAGACTGTGAAGCTATTGTAAAATATAGCCAACAAACCAAAGGCCTTAGTACAAAAAGATGGTTAAAATTTACAGACACTATTATTAACAAGGGATTAACCATCCAATGGGAACACATTAAGGAGAGTAACAATTCTTTGGCAGATACATTATCTCGATTATTACACTAAACTTTAACATTAGTCTTGCAGACATGGATACACAAAAGAAAGTCAACACTTTTACAATGAAAACTATGAGATTCGGGAATCAAGAATTTCAACAATTCATTCATTATGAAGAACAATTTCATTTTCCAGTCAGAGAAAAATTAGACCACATGCAAACATGTCTTCTGGACAACATATGGAACATTCCCACAATCCCTGGTGGAACAAAATACAAGATAGCCATAATCAATGTTGTGGCTAATTACTTCCAAACAACAATACAAAAACCAGTTGGGAAAAAGTTCTCTTGTTATGTAGTTTACTCAGGTTCCCAAGCAGGAGTATATTATGACTGGGAAGAAGTTACAATTGCTATTCAAGGATGTGCAACTCCCTCATTTCGAGGTTTCTACTCACTAGAAGATGCTTTTGATTCTGCCAAAACAGTCATTGGGCCCAATTTCTTTATCAGTACCCTACTAAAAACAGGGGGCAAATCACGTATGGAAACAGATCAGCCAGAAAAAGCCCAAGAAAGACCTGAAAAATTATATGCACAGGCTATTACAACCTTTTCAAATAATGCACAACCTAAGGTTCATAGGCCCAATTATTTAACATTGGGACAATTAAGAACTGCTACAGCTGCTACCTCCAGATAAAGAAATTCGGAAGCAGTTCTGCTGGGCCTACCCACCACTATTCCAGATGAGATCTACATAAGGCGTCTTGCAGAGGTCTCTACTTTCCAAACTTTTGCGGAACTATGTGAAACCTTAAAAATATTACATCAAGAATAAGTCCCAAAGGGGATGACAATCATATATGAAGGAGAAAGCAGCCCCAAATTGAAATGCAACAAAAGAACCAAAGTCTGCGAAACTTCAGAAAAATATGGATGTCAATGTCATCTCCTATATGCTTTCCGAAAGGTACATATAAACATGGACACATATGAATCACCAACAATTAAAGGAAGAGTCATTAGTCCATTCCTTTTAATGGACTATGGTTTGCTCTACAAACTATGGGTACATGACCTTGACTCTCTCCAGGACTTTCCAAAGAAACTTGGTCAAATCATAGCTATTGCCCTGTTCTCATGGACGGGTCCCCTCAACCTCTCCCTGAAAGCGCGGATGAAAGGTTCCTTCTCCCCGAAGGAACTGACCCCCTCTCTCTTCTCTCCCTCTCCTATAAAAAGCCCTCACCAACCCTGGCTCTTTAGACTGCGACCCTCACTCTCTGAAAGCAAGTTTTCAAGTGTGCTGCAACCTCTAGCTTTTATTTCTGTAAGTATGTGTGTTTATTTTTCTCCCAAGTCTGTAAGCAGTCTCTATCTGTAAACAATTAAGCGTCCTGTATAAACTGTTTGTTTATATATGCTTATCAGTAGAAGTCTTTCTGTACTAGTTTGAAAATAAAAAAAAAATCAGTGGTTTATATTATTTGTTTATGTTCTTTTTCCTTTCTCAGTCCTTATCTAAGTACCCACAGGCATGAGAATTCTTGCGTAAAACCTGTGCTGACTATCTAAGGTTAACAGGAAAATCCCAAAATACCAATAGACAAGTCGGGGTTGCAAGTTTGTTGTTCTCTACAGGTGAGGCTCACTGGGAGGAAGAATAACATAAAACTAAGACAATAAAATCACTGTTTAAATGAACTGTCTACATTATAATAAGGCTTTCAGAAGTACTGTTTAAATTTACTGTTCACAATTACTGTTCAACACCACTGTTCAAAATTACTGTTCACACTACCGTTCAAAATTACCGTTCAAAATTAGCCAATTAATTGTAACTTTATAAAGAAGCATACAACTACTACTAAGCCTTATCCCACTAGATGGGTCGGCTATATGTATTTTTCTATGCCATTGAACTTATTCCCTATTATATCATTATTTATATTTAAATAATTTTTTTTTGTTTTTTTGTTATTAACAAGGGGAGCTCTGGCGCAACGGTAAAGTTGTTGCTTTGTGACCAAGGTCACGGGTTCGAATCCTGGAACAACCTCTTGCAAAAAGCAGGGTAAGGCTGCGTACAATGGATCTTTCCTTGAGACCCCGCATGGTGGGAGCTTCGTGCATCGAGCTGCCCTTTTTATTGTTATTAATAAGTTTTTTTTTCTTCCTCGTTTGATGTGTATATTTGTCAAACTATTTAAAGAAGCATAAAGAAACTAATTTGCCTCGCCTCTTAGTCTTCTCTTTTGCCTAGTATTTGTTTGACGTCAACCAACCAATATTTCTCATTTGCTAAGCGGCTTTGCCTTTCGAATCTTCTTTGTCTACCAACTACTGTTGGCCTTCCAAATGTGCCACCACTTGCAAGACTTCTAGTTTACCAAATGTCCAATCAACGATCCTATTTGGACTTCACCAATCTGTCAAAGCCTGATGCACTTTCCTTTTCTGCCAAGTGACTAACCAGTTTTGACCCACTTAAACTTTACTAATTTGCCAACACTTGGACTTCACCAATTTGCTAGTGCCAATTGGAGTCTCCTTTTCTACCAAATGTTCAGTCAACGTCTACCCATTTGGACTTTAGCCATTGCTACTACAAGTAACGCACCTCTACAGTTAACGCATAGCATAAGTAACACCATATGAACTTAACTTTAAATCTTTACCAAATATATCAAAAGTATATGATGCACCTATAATTGCACCAACGCCCTTTTTCCTTCTTTTTTTTCCTTTATTTTTATGTCTTTTTTCCATCAATTTATTTTTACCTTTTTTTTGTTTTTGTTGCTACAATAACAACCAAAAAAGACTTGGTTAGTAACAATAAAACAAGATAAAATTTATTTAAATATAGATGATGATATAATAGGAGATAGGGCTCAACGGCGTAAAAGGATTCATACAGCCGACCCCACGTAGTGGGAAAATACTTGGTTGTTGTTGTTGTTGTTGTTGCTGCTGCTACAATACCAACAATTTTTCTTCTTTATTAATGGGTTAAAATATAAAATTATAAAGTTTTTGGCTAAAAATGCGAAAAATTTAGTTGTAATAAAAATTTGAGATTTGTTTTGTTCATGGTCCACTGCGCCCCGTGTGATTAGCTAGTGACGAACTGGTATTGGAAATACAAGGGGAGTGTTGTTAAGGAGGTGATATGCTATCGATAGTGTTGTTGGGAAAGTCCTAATGGTTCTTTGTGCAAAAGGCGGGTCCCGCCGCCCAGCGGCCCCCTAGGCCTGGCCCCACAGGGATCCTAGGAGGAGGTAAATCAGCGGTGAATGCTGGCCCGGGTAAAGCGTGGTGTCTCCGGAATTTAACACAGCCGGCCCAGATTATTCATCCAGTGCGCGTCCGTGGACCTTCGACCCTACGACTCATTGTGCAAGGATGCCACGCCTTAACCGGTTGATCCAGCCGGGTCTTGCTGCAATTGTAGGTGGAGTTGGGGAGAGAAGTAGAGAAGGTGAGAGTGTCCTCGCTCAGGTAGCTGACAGAGTTGTTACCAAAGTTGGCCTTGTAGATGAAAACTCTGATGGTGGAGTAAGCAACAGGGTTTGAGGGTGACTTCCCAACAATGTGTTGTGTGACATGTGGGGGAAAGGGAGTTGCACTTCAGTTGGTGTGCTTGTGGGAATTGATTAAGGATCAAGTGTTGAGTAGTAGTGGCATCCACTCATCGATGATGGTCCTCACAAGGTAGCGGCAGGAGTCTAACAATGCAAAAAAGAAGGCGATCAACAAGATTGCACGAATTATGCAAAGAAGGTGCAAATATAATGCATGAAGTACATTTCCTATTAAAATTTAGTGCAGGAAGAAAGGGTGGTGGTTCAAGATCTTGTAGTGATTCATTAGGTTCTTTAGTAACAATGCAAAGTAGATTTGGGATAATATGAGGATGAGTAGAGGTGCCAGTGGAAGACAACAACACGACAAAGGAGTTGGTAATTCTAAGGTTGTAGAATTTTCCTCTTTCTTCAATTGTTTATTTTCTTAGGTGCATTTTTTAAATCAACTTTCTTTTTATTTCAACCATAATATATTTCTTTTTCATTTTCTATTTTTTTCACACTACAATAATGTTAATGTTCTTTTGGTTGCTGCATTTTTTATGGATAGGAACCTATAATTGGAAGTGATCAGATATATAAATTGTATGATACAATTTTTCTTACGCAAATGGGAGTGGCTTGCACTGTTTATCAAGCAATTTTTATCGAGTTTGGTGTGATTCAGGCACTCATCATGAGGTTGCTAGATGCTGAGGCGGCCGATAGTCATAGAGATAAGGAGAGAGCATTGTAGTTTTACTATAATTTGATCGAAGGAGATCAGTAGTAAGAAGAGTGGTGGATAAGGGTGACATCTAAGCTTAAAGATGATTGAGAATGAAGGGGTAAATACTATAGAGATTGAACTACCAAGTTTTGACTTTGATATCAATTGATATAGCACCAAAATAAAATTGTTGTACAATTTAGAAACTTAGGATGAAATTGATGAAGAAAAAGAGTAAAATATCTCAAATAAAAAATAAAATCTCAGCCAAAGGAAAACTCCTTCACTAAAAAGAAAGTCTCACCATTAGAATCCAAAGAGAAATTGTATTATCTCAAAAACATTTTTAATGCAGATTATAACCCTTTTATGAATTGAGAATAAGATTTTTTTTTTTTTTGTAAAATAAAATCTCAGTTAATTCTAATAAAAATTCTAATTATTTTAATAAAAACTCCATTTTTTTTTTGAAAATTAATAAATTTCTAAAAATTCTCTTGCTGTTTTCTAAGAAATATAAAAACGTATTAAAATTTAATGATTTAGACATTTTAAACTTTTCAATAATATTTTAAATATAATTTAAAATTCTGAGTGTGCTAATTAGCAAACAACAATATATATATATATATTGTATGCAAAATCAAGATGTCTACATCTTTGGAACTCCTACTAATGTCTCACCTTATTCTCTAATGGCCCTCTTGTTCATTTATTCTCTACCCTCTTTTGCAAATCTATAAAAATATTTCAGATAAAAAGTCCTATGAACCAACATCAATGTTGAGGTCTAGAGGTTCAAGAATAATTGCTACATTCCTTTTATTGGAATTTGAATATTATATAATTCTAAACTTGTAGTTCTATATGCTTGATCTAACAAATGTTTATAATAATTTCCTTTTGATTTGGATTATTTAAGATGTTCAAGAATCATGCAAATACAAATGAAGTCCTCTTTGTTAAGTTCATGTACCTCTTTTATTATCAAGTGTATATTCCTCTCAGTCTTGCTTGAAGATATTTGAAAAAATGATTTAAATTGGTTTATAAATTTTTGTCTATTCTGAGAAATTTCTATTGGTGTAATCATGTCCCAAGTGGTTATATCCGACCAGTTTGTTTTGATGTGCTTGAAAAAGGATTAAGTTAGATTTATTTTGTAATTTTGATATGTGCACTCAACCAAGGGACATATGTCTTAGGTCGTAGTCAATGAATAAGCTCGATCTAAGTAAAGTTGAGATTCTTGAGTAGTTTTAGCAGATATAGTTGAGTCAACTTGATAGTTGACAATAAATGTTTTGCTCACGCAAAAGGGTTTGCTTCAGTTTGAATTGACTAAAATTTACTTCTAAATTCACTTAAGTCAACTAGGCAATTGACTATTGAAAATAGGTTCTCTTCGAGTTGAATTCATAAAAAAATCTAGACTACTCTAAAGTATCCATTAGATATATAATATTTCAGTGCACTTGCTCCCTAAATGGATTGTGTTCGACCAAGGTGTTTACATGTTTTCGACAAAGGGTTTAAGTTAGATTTGCTTGTGTTATTGATGCGTGAACTTTAGAATACATACAAAGCTCACATAGCTTGACTCGGTGCTAGTATCCATTAGATATATAAGATTTTAGTGCACTTGCGCCCTAAATGGATTGTGTTTGACCAAGGTGTTTACATGTTTTCAGCAAAGGGTTTAAGTTAGATTTGCTTGTGTTATTGATGCATGAACTTTAGAATACATACAAAGCTCACATAGCTCGACTCGGTGCTCCCAAGTTGGCATTGGCACGATGGTTTAGAGGTCCATCGAAGATCAAAGAAACATGGTATGAGAGATCCGAGGGACCGTTACATGAGGAGAATTAAGTTGTGTTGGTGAAGCTTAACTTGGCACAACCAAGTTACTATTAGCTCAATAACTTAGAGGTTACTCATGGAGCTTGATTTGATGCAACCAAGTTGGTGTTGGCTTGATGGTTGTAGCTCCATTGGAAATTAGAGAAGAATACTTTAAGACATTTGAGGGATCACACGACGAGTAACATTGAGTTAACAATTGATGGGAGCCACAAGATGTGGAATACATAGGTGAACTAGTAAAGGATGACATGCGGATAAGTGGAGGACTTGGTGCATTTGAGGGACTATGAACTTGACAAGAGATGACCTCCTAGACAAAGCAAAGTTGCAATAAGAAAACTCTTAAGTGAGTTGTGAAAGTTGAGTGACCTTTACTTTAGGGTTAAAGTAGATCTTAACTTAGGCGATGACTCGACTATAATTTAGTCATAGTCGATATTCCTATCAGCTGGATGTTGATCTGCTTGTGAACAAGATATTTCTACTTGGAGTAGAGTCTGTTGAAAATTTAAGTTCCCGAGTGGTTTTGGTGCGATCATAAGTTTTGATGTCCGGGTAAAGGGTGCTTATGTTAAAGTGTGAAGTGACTTAGATATACACACATGGAGTATTCTACTAGCTTAGAATCCATGGAAGATTAGTGAAGAATCAAGGAGCATCAGAGGTAGCTGTTTCTGCAAAGTAGAGTACACAACTGAAGTGAGAAGGATGAAATGATGTTGGAGGGCTTGGTGTATCCGAGGGACAAGAAGCTTTACAGGAGCATGTTGGACCTGCATTATGTAAGTAGAGCGAGAAGGATGACATGGGAAGAGAGCTAGTGGGCTTAGTGTAAGGTCTCGTGGCAGAAGGCAGTAGAGTTGAGTGAAATTATAATTGGGAGCAGTGTTCTAAATGGTGCTTGAGGTGGTCACCTAGGCGTGAGGCGTTCGCCTAGGCGGGAGGCGGACATCGACCACCTCGCTTTTGTTGAAGGCGGCCTTTTAAGGCCATCAAAGCAACGGTAGGTTAAAAAAAACTTTGATTTTTAAAAAATTCACCTCCTTCTGTCTTAAACCGTCGTAGCTACTGCCGCCTGCTGCAACTACTCTCATCGATCATCGCCTGTTGCCTGCCATCATTAGGTTAGGCTAATATATATATATATATATTGTAATCTTGCCTTGTTTCACCGGGACCGGTGCCATACGCAAGGCATTTGCGCGCCACGACACGTCGTCGGAGCCCGGCAAAGGGTCCGGACCAGTCGTGCAAGCCTTGCGATGGGTCCGGACCTATTACACACATGTCGCCTGGGCCGGTCCGGTGACAGGCCCGATGAGGCGTCCGTCATGAGACGGTTGAGTCTGGCAAGGAGTTCATCGCGTGAGGCCTCCGAAGTAGGAAGCCGAAACTTCAAAACTTAATTTTTTTTAACTTCAGGTTTAATTGAATATTTTAGATAAATAATTTTAATTAACTTCTAACTATGATTTTGGTAATTTGAATAGGCTTAATTAAAGTCTAATAAAATTATCCCATATGTATATACAAAATTATTTTTTAAAAAATATTTAGACTAGCTTTTTTATTTTTAGTTAATATGTTTTATATTGAGCTATTAAAAAAAAAAAGGCAGTCCGGTGCATGAAGCTCCCGTTATGCGAGGTCCGGGGAAGGATCTATTGTACGCAGCCTTACTCACTTTTTGCAAGAGGCTGTTTTCAAGATTTGAACCCGTGACCTTTTCGTCACAAAGCAATAACTTTATCGTTGCGCCAAGGCTCCCCTTCTATATTGAGCTATTAATATAGTTAATTATTTTTTATTAATATTATGTATTCAAATAGTAAAAAAAATTCAACCGCCTGCTACTTGAGTGTGGGTAGAACTCAACTTAAGCGGACTCGACTATTAGATGGATTGGAGTCAATTGCACTAAGGCAGTTGATTGGAGCATTCAACTAGGAAACTTACTGTATGGTTATTTTTAATGGGTCAAGCGATTGATTGTTTATGAGTAGTTGATTGATGGTCTATTCGACTAATACAATCGATTAAGAAACATTCTGTATTGAATGTTTCGTGAATTTGTTAGGCTAGCTAACTAATTAGTTGTGATTAATTAACTAATGTAGGTGTTATATGAGGAATCACAGGAATCAGTTGCAAGCCGTGGGATTCGACTAAGACGTTGAATTTCAATCGGTGGATGAACCCTAAATAAAGTAGTTGTTGCAAGAATAAGTTGCGATTGGAAATCAGTATATGAGTTAACTGTTGGATATGTATCAGTCGACTGGTGATTATCATGTCAGCCAGATCGTGTCAAGATTTCGTTGCTTGAAGGAGGCTTTATAAGAGGGTTCAAAGGCCATGAAGACAATAACAAGAGAGATTGATTCATTGTTTTTTTGTTGAGCCTTCTTGCTAAATCCTAGAATTCTATTATATTCCTAAAATTTTTCTTGATAATTTTGCATGAGGTTTCATCTTGGGAATGATCCACCTAAAGGATAATGATTCACTTGTGTCATTGTGTGTGGGATAGGTGATTTTTTCTATTATTTTTGTTGCAAATTTGTTTTGTAAGTTTGCTCGGATCGTAGCAAGAGGAAATAATTATTTTTATTTGCAACGTTATTTACCTCCTTCGATGCTTGTTAGATCGGTATGCTAGCGTGGTAGAGGGGGGTGAATACCATAACTTGCCTGCGTGTTAGTGTTCTACAAAAATAGTGCCTAGCGGAAATAAGGAACACAAATACAAAAGCAAATCAGAGTGATGCTTTCGATTTACGTGGTTTAGTCCCCAAGATGCTACATCCATGACCTATCCTTAAAGAGTCCACTAACTTTCTCCTCTTCAATTAAGCATTGGAGGTAGAGAAATCTCCTACAACAATCAACAAATACAAGAGAATAATAAACATAATGAAGGCTTAGATAAAACATAATATAGGCATGATTGAACTATGTGGATTTCAATTTCGCAACCCCATGGTCCCCTTTTATAGCTTCTCGTTGAGTCCTCTTATTTGTTGATTTGGCGACCATCAGTCAATTGAGTGTCACCCATCACTCAAATGCTCCGTCAATCTTATTCTAATCGTGCTGTTGGAACTTCCATCCTTCGGTCTTATTTGAATTGGTTGCTACAACATCAATCGGCTGGGACTGGTCTGAACCATTAGTCAACTCCTTAGTGCTTAGTCGATTGCTCCAAGCGACTCTCGGACATTCTATGCTCTTCCAATGAAATCTAGTCGACTGCTTCAGTCACTTCGAAACATTCTATTTCTTGAAATGAACCTCAATCGACTGGACATCCTTTTGTTTGCTTAACAAGGTCTGAAGCAATGGTTGACAAATCCTTACCCTTCAATATCCAACCATAATATCCCAAACAGACCTGGGGTACATAAATATTTGGATGACTAGTAAACTGAATCTCACCATTATTCAATTGACATATGGACTCTGGCTAGTTCTAATGTCAAGTCTGCCTAAGTTACTTGTTTACCTTTCACCCTTTGTATACAGGTCACTTCCTCATCTTGAAGTACCTTCAAGTCTTGAGGTTTTCTACTTTCAAGCTGCATCCCTCGGATGCTCTGACCCTCCTTAGCCGGCCTTCTCGCCTTTGCTCATGGCCAACCATAGGTTGGGTTTGAATCAAACTTGGCTTGGACCCTTAATTGAGTTAACAGTCTAGTTATCTATTGACTTGGTTAGACGGGTTATAATCGTAATCGCCTGTCCCTTGTGAGTCATTTACGAAGCACAAACTGCTCACAACATATCTGTATGTTTAATTTTAGAAGAATATGAGTTAACTTCTAAAATATTTTCAATATCATTTGATAATATCCTAATAGTATAAGTATTGAAGAACTTAAAATTGTCTGTCAACTTGCTATTAGGGATTTGTACTTCCATATTCGATATGTATGCTATATTTTAAGTGAATGCTTCCAAGATGGAATACAAATTTTAAAATCAAATTAGATCAATTAAAATTGTTATTTTTTATTTATGGTCATATCCTAGTATACTAAAACAATGGGGTAGATTTTGTAAAATAATTGAATGAGACCAAAAACATTTTACATGATGTATCAATACAGTGGAATTCAATTTATAATTTATTACAAGATTCATTTCTTTTTACACCATTGAGCTCTATCTCTTACTATATCATCATTTATACTTAAATGAATTTTATCTTATTTTATTTGTTCTAACCAAGTCTTTTTTGGACTTCCTCTTCATCATTTGATATGTGTGTTTGGCATAGTTTCACATTGCCTAACTAGAATATTTATTGGTCATTTAACTACATGCTCGTACCATTTTAAATGCGTTTCTTGGAGTTTTCCCTCAATAGATGCAACTCTGACTTTTCCTCTAATGCTCTAATTTTTATTCTGTCTATCCTCGTATGTCCACATATCCATTTTAACATCCTCATCTCTACAACTCTCATTTTTTGCTCATGTGCTCGAGTCATAGCTCAACATTAAACTCCATATAACATAGCAGGTTTAACTGCGATTTTGTAGAACTTTCCTTAAGTTTTAGAGGTACTTTACGTTCATATAAACACCCGACGCTCTCCATTTCAACCATCCTGTTTGTACTCTATGTAAGATATCTTTCTTAATCCCTCTATCGTTTTATAAAAATAATTCTAAATATTTAAAGCTCTCAGTTCCGGGCAACTCATCATCTTCTATCTTAACAATTGTCTCATTACGTCTAATATTGCTAAACTTAAGTTTCATATATTCTGTCTTTATTTAATTAAGCCTAAAACCTTTTCCTTCTAGTGTTTTCTGCTAAGATTCTAGTTTAACATTTACTCATTCACGTGTTTCATCTACCAAAACAATATCATCTGCAAACAACATATATCATGGTACTGCCCATAATTAATATAAAAAGATAGAGACTTAGAGTTAATTCTTAATGTAACCTTATCTTTAATGGAAATATTTCAGTTACTCCGCCTGAAGTCTTTACTCTAGTTATTACATCCTCGTACATATCCTTAATTAGTTCAATATATGTTACGCTAACCTCTCTTTTTTAGAATTCTCCATATAATTACTCTTGAGACTCTATCATAACTTTTTTCTAAGTCAATGAATACCATGTATAGATTTTGTTTATGCTCCCAATATTTTTTCAATTAGCTGTCTGGAAAGATGTATAACTTTTATTGTCGACCTTCTATGCATGAACCCAAATTAATTTTCGATCACTGTGGTCTCCTTTCTTAATCTTTTTTCTATTATTTTTTTTTCAAAGTTTTATGGTATGACTCGGTTTAATACCCTGATAACTTGCACAATTTTGTACGTCTCACTTATTCTTATATAAGGGGACTAGAGTACTTACCCTCAGTTGATAAGATATTTTTTTCGTTTTTAATATCATGTTAAATAATTTTGCAAGTCATTCAATACTTGTTTCCTAGGCACTTCCATATCTTTATCAGAATATCATCTGATTCAACGATTTTTCCATTATGCATCCCATTTAAAACTCGTTCTATGAAGTTTGAACTTTACGCTAAAAATTTAAAGTTCTATATTTATTTCACCTCTACTTAAATTACCTAAGTTAAGTTGGTCACTTAAACCTGTATTAAAAAGTTGATGAAAATACCTCTTCTATCGCTCTTTTATTTCTCTATCATTTATTAGTACTCTATTACATTTATCTTTAATACATTTTATTTGGATAAGATCTCTTGTCTTCCTTTATCTCCCTTTAGTTATTATGTAAATGTCTCTTTTCTCTGCTTTTATATCCAATTTTTGATATAATCATTCAAAATTTTCATTCTTTATTTCGTTCACTGCTTAGCCTCTTTTTTTGGATATTATATATATTTTTTAAAATTTTTCTCGTTATTATAAATATATAATTCTTTATAAATTGTTCATTTTCCCTGCACTTTCTCTTGTATTTTCTCATTTCACCATCAAGATTCCTTATTTAGTGATGCATGTCCTTTTGACTTACTTAGTACACTCTTAGCTGCTATTTTCAACTTTGATATCATTTTGTCCCATGTTGTATTAGATTCATCATATATTTCACCTAATACTTGTATTCCTAAAAAAGGGCAGCCCGGTGCACGAAGCTCCCGCCATGCGGAGATCCGGGGAAGGATCCATTATACGCAGCCTTACCCTACTTTTTGCAAGAGACTATTTTCAGGATTCGAACCCGTGACCTTTTGGTCACATGGCAACAACTTTACTGTTGCGCCAAGGCTCCCCTTCTAATACTTGTATTCCTACCTTCTCTTTAAATATATTTTGCTTTCCATCACTTAATTCTAGGAGTCGTATATATTTTTCTTTTTATTGATTTTATGCTTGAAACGTATATCCAATACTACTAACCTATGTTAGGTAGTTAAGCTTTCTCCAGAGATGACCTTTTAATCTTTAAAAATCTTTCTATTCTTCTTTCTAACCATAAGAAAGTCAATTTACGATTTATTATTCTTACTTTTGAACGTGACTAAGTGTTTTTTTATCTTTTCTTAAAAAATGTATTAACTAATATAAGGTCATATGCTATCGCAAATTCTAATATAGTTTTTTTTTCTTCATTTCTCATTTTAAACCCATAACCCTCATGCACCCTTTTATATTCCTCATTTTTTACTCCAACATGTATATTTAGATGACCTCCTATTAAAATCATTTTATTTGGCGGAATGTTTTGTAATACGTCATTTAAGTTGTCCCAAAACTTTGATTTGATAGCTTCATCTAATCGTACTTGCAGTGCATATACGCTAATTATGTTCATAGTTTCTTTCGCCACGATTATTTTAAGGGATATAATTTGATCCCTTTTCTAACTACTCCTACAATTTCTAAAAGTATTTTTCACTAATGGAATATATATATATATATATATATATATATATATATATATATATATATAATAGTATTTGTAAAATTATAAAAGTATTTAATAATATAACTGAGCAATTATTAGTGTATACTATCCTACTCATTTAGTTGTAATGAATTTTTATAATATAACTTTAATTTTAAATGAATATATCATGAGTGATTTTTATCTCACATGTGTTAGTAATGAATGTAAAATGGAAGAAATATTTTTATTATTTTTTTGATATTTATTTAGTTGTAGCTATTTTAGATCCTTGACTTAAATTAGATTATTTGCATAAAATGTCACGATGTATTATAATGCTTTAATATCATTTAAAGATTCTTTTTCTCTTAATCATGCTTTTATGGTATAAAATACCCCAAATAATTTATATGATATTTACAAATATTATAGTTTAAAATATGGATTAGAAAGTAATGTGGTTGAAACGCACAATATTAGTGGTATTAATAATTTAAAATTAAGAAGGTATAACTTTTATTATAAGAATGGACGAAACGTTCACAAGGATTCTCAAGTTTCAAAAAAAAACTTGAGAATTATTTTATAACTTATTTTGATTTCAATGAAATAGACAGCGAGCCGAATTTTAATATTTTATGATGGTAGTCATGAAAGCCCCAAAGTTATCACATCCTCTCTATTATAGCGAAGGAGATTCTAATTTATCCAGTGTCAACCGTTACTATCGATATTTAGTTTTGGAGGTAATATCTTAGATGAAAGATAATCTACTTTGTCTTTTAACTCTTTGGAAGCCCATGTATTACTTGTTGATTGGACGAGAGTTGTAAAAAGAATACAATGATTGCAACTTTCATAGGTGATAGGATGATGTTGATACTAGAGTAACTATCACTATGGGAATCAGATATGAAAGTAAGTAAATAATGCCACTTTCTAAGATAATAAGGGTAAAAAAGCAAGCAAAGTATGTGAGTTTTGATTATCTTATATTCTAAGAGGATACATAGGCAACTTCAATACATTCAAGTCTTTTTTTTATTATTTTTTCCAAATTTGTTTTTTAAAAAATTAAAATATAAATAATAATCTTGAATTGTCATGAATCCTAAACCAAATCGTAATTAGCGATTCCAAATTATGAATCGTAATCACCTTTAAAGGTTTAATTCTGAATTATGGTTGAATCTACTAGTGGTTCGAAATTGTGGTCGGGTATATTTCAAACCAACAGAGTCATGAGAATTGACTGACGAGAGTTGATTAGGAAAAAGTTGACAAAAGGATTTGTTCCCTGATAATACACTCGATTGGATTCCCCGATACCCTAAGAGGATACGTAGACAACTTTAATAATTCAAGTCTTATTTTTTTAAAAGTAAAATATAAATAATATTCTTGAATCGTCATGAATCGTGAACCGAACTGTAATTAGCGGTTCCAAATCATGAACCATAATTACCTTTAAAAGTTAAGGTAAATTAAGGATCGAGATTCTTTGAATCGCCAAACTAGTGGTTCCAAATCGCGATCAGGTACACTTCAACCAATAGAGTCGAAGTTGATTGACGAGAGTTGAGTTGACTGCCTAGTTAATTGAATTCCGAATATAAGTCATAACACAAGATTGTTGATCAAGCAAGGAAGAGGAAGGGTTTAGTTATCAGATGCCTTGTGCGAAGCTACAAGTTGATTAGGAAAAAGTTGACTAAAGGATTTGCTCCTAGGTAATACACTCGATTGGAATCAGGTTGAATCTATTGAAGTATTGGTTGCTAAGTTGAAGCTTACATAATCAAGAAAACAATTGACAAAAAAGTTAAAAGTCAGAGCTTTGTATTAACTAGAGTGCTACAGGGTAATGGATTGAAGCTTATTAAAAGGAAACTTGAACGTTATAAATAAAGAGACAAAGGGAGCTTATCAAGGCTAGCAAATAGTAGTGAAATAGTGTTAAACTCCAACATTCTCGTGCTCTCTTGTTTAATTTTTAGTCTTATATTGTTTGTTTCTTACAAACTTTGCTTTATAAGACTTCTTGTAAGAAGTTTCCTACCTCTAGGAAGTAGAAAGATAGTGGGATTTGCGGAGTGATTTTCCATTTGAGTAATAGCCCGTGGAATAGGACTAGAGTTTCGAAACCCCAAAATCTATTGCGTTAATGCTTGTATAGTTTCTTTTATGTTCTCTACAACTAACTTAATTGATTGGTGTTGCTAAGTATTAGCAAGAGAAAATTTTTGAAGCGTTATTCACTCCCTTCTAACTATTTGATATACATCATCAATTGATCCTACATAAGTTTGTTGTTGAAGCCAGTGGAATTGTCTTAAATTAGTTAAATTGATTAAATCAAGTTGGAGTTGACTAAAAATGTTATCTATGTTGGATCGTTGATCAGGTTAGGGGGGAGGGGATGGTGAATAGCCCATCACTCATTTGCATTACTCAATTCTATAATTGTGTTACTACACAGTCGAATATCAAAACATAGACACAACACAAAAACAAACACTTGTCGTTTACGTGATTTAGAACCCTTACTCTATTATCTATCATTCATTAGTGAGTTACTCTCAAAATCCCTCGATACTTTTTTCTTCTCGAATGTCTTCTTAAGGTGAAGAAACCTCTTATAACCTTCCTTACAATGAACAACAAAACAATATAAAATAATATCATGAATTACAACAATAAAAAAGTATAACAAGATTGGAACTCTTCTTTGTCTAGCCTTCACTTACTGTTATTTGCTTTCTATCTTTTTTAACTGCTCAAGAACGCTGTCAAAATCTCCCCTGGATTGCTTGTTCTTGAACCAGTTCTTATAGGCTTTTTGTTTCCAACTATCTCTTATAATCCAATCGACTCTTAACTTACCTCAATTGGTTGATCCTTTGCCTAACTCACTACGACTACTTGAATCAATTGAGTCTCCATCCAGTTGATTATATACTATAGCATTTGAGCCATCTGACAATCACAATCAATCCTGGTATTCCAGTCAAGTGATCTTACCTGTAACTAATCTTGCTTCAGTCAATTGCCTAGTCGACTGTCCCAGCCTGAGTTGATAGCTTGGTTGACTCAATCAATGTTGACTGAAATCACTCTTTAGTCAACTAACACATTGACTCTGGCCAACTCTAAGGTCTAGTCCTTGTTTGAGTCATGTTTAGACTCTCATCTCGCATAGATTTCCTAACTAAGAGGCCCATGCTTCTAGGACTCATCTTTCCAAGAGTCCTAATCTATCATCGACTAGTAAATCAATTCAGTGTCATTTTAATCCTTATTTTGTCACTTGAAAAAGAGGATGATAACTTGATCTTGATGCATTAGCTTGGAGGTTTAATTTGGAAATTTGTTGTTCTTCCTCCTTGTTCCTGTTATCGTTGTACTAAAGATGGGTAGACAAAGAGAATCTTATGGTTCAACCCCAGTCCAAGAGTAATACTATAGAATTGTTCAAACAAGGAAAACGATTGCAACTCGGAACCTCGATTAATTGGCTTGTAGGAAATGATAAATTAAACAATACTCAATCCTGGTCCAAGAGTAATACTGTAAAAGTATTCAAACAAGTAAATGGATTGCAACTCTCAACCTCAATTAACTGTCTTGTAGCCTTCTGCGCAAACCAAGTTAGAAGTTGCTCTAATGACTTCTAGAGCAGAATGAAAATTTCAACAAAAAGAATGTGACTTGTAAAACTTGCTCTGGAGACTTGTGCTTTAGATGCATCCTGCAGATTGATATTCTATATTTGTTTGATGAGCTTTGGCTATGCTTGGTCAGACCAAGAAAGAATCTCTGTTCAGTAAAGAAAACCTGTGAAGTTTCTCAAAGTTAATCTCACGATGTCAAAATTTCAGAGGAATGTTAATAAGGTCAGAATAAGTATTGCTTATGCTGTAGCTTATTTCCACAGGGCATGCTGGACTTAATTCTAAGTGTGTAAGTGTTGATATGGTAAGCATGCTTTTATGGGAAGTTTCAACAATAGCATGCAACATAGGGCTACAATATGTGTTAGGCATGGAAGGCATCACAAATACATTTCTTGTTACAGTGTTACACCATCAAGGTGCTAATTAAGTTTCTGCATGATATTCATTGTACTGTGAGGTTATGCGATTTGTTTCTTACACTGCTTAGATATCATTTAAATCCATCATCATCTTGCTAATACTTAGACTGATTCACCTCTCTTCTGACCTTTTCAGATTTGAGAAAGATTTGGTTGCTGCAAGGAAGGTCCAGAAAGCTGGTCGAGAAAAATTGAGGAGAGAGAAACTAAATGAACAGTTCTTAGAGTTGGGAAATGCGTTAGGTAAAATTTCTTCCTTGGATTAATGCGTAGTCGATGCATACACGGTGAACAACCAAATTCTAGAATTGACTCTTAAATCAAAATGGAATAAAAAAATTTATACACAATAGACTAGAAGATGGCTACCTGACCTCAAAAACTTATCTCAATTAAATATGTTTTTGAGGTGTTGATTGAATGAGAGTATCTATTGTTCAACCGTTATTAGTTTACAGTGCTGATATAGCCAATATAGATCATTGTTTCATTTTTCAAATTTAAATGTTTCAAGGTTCAGAGAACTAACATGAAGATCATAATAAAGACATTCCTTGTAATCTTTGTTGTGTTTGATATAAGATACCCTTATTTCCATATTTGCTTCTATTCTGTATTTAAAAGAAAGGTTTCCTTGGTAAACATAAAATATTTCTTTGATCTCATCCATAATTTGTGACTATAATTGACAATAAATTCCATTGAGTTTGACATATTATATAAAGTGCCTTTAAATTGATTATTGGCATATATCTTTTTACTAAACTTGTCTTCAATTTATATATATTTTTAGCCTTTAGGGGTGACATTTGGTTTTGTATATAGGTGATTTAAAAAATAAGATCCATAGTAGAAAGTGATAGAGAGCAAAGGTGAAGTTGAATGATTGGTAAAATTACCAGGTAGTTTTGCATATATATTATTGTACAAAGCAAAACCTAAATTCTCGTGTATTGGGAACCATGAGTTAGGTCTTTATATAGAAAAGAAGATATACACCAAAAGACAAAAATACCCCTATAATTATTCTAACACTCCCCCTCAAGCTTGAGAATATAGATCATATATACCAAGCTTGTTACATATGTAATCAATCCGGGGACCTCTAAGTGACTTAGTGAATATATCTGCTAGCTGATCATTTGAGTTGACAAAACTAGTAGATATTTCTCCAGATATGACTTTTTCTCTGACAAAGTGACAGCCAACTTCAATATGCTTTGTTCTCTCATGAAAGACTGGATTTGAGGCAATATGCATAGCGGCCTGGTTGTCACATATGAGTGACATTTGTGTAACCTCTCCAAACCTTAGTTCCTGAAGCAACTGTTTTAACCATATAAGTTCTTGACTAGCAATGGCCATGGCTCGATATTCTGTCTCTGCACTGGATCTTGCCACAACATTCTGTTTTTTACTTTTCCAAGAAACAAGGTTACCTTCGACAAATATACAAAATCCAGAAGTGGATCTCCTATCAGAGGGAGATCCTGCCCAATCTGCATCAGAATACCCCTCGACTTGAGTATGTCCTTTGTCTTCATATAGAAGACCCTTTCCTGGTGCACCCCTGATATATCGAACAATGCGAGTCACGGCATCCCAATGTTCTTTGTATGGAGAGCTAAGAAACTGACTTACTACACTTACTGTAAATAAGATATCCGGACGAGTGACAGTAAGGTAGCTTAGTTTCCCTACCAATCGCCTGTACCGTTCAGGATCTGAAAGAGGCTCCCCCTGATTTGGTAGGAGCTTGACATTAGGATCCATGGGATTGTCGACTGTCTTTGAGTTTAGCATTCCTGTTTCTTCCAGAATATCCATTGCATACTTCCTTTGGGATATAATGATCCCATCTTTAGACTGTGTCACTTCTATCCCTAGAAAATATTTGAGTTTGCCGAGATCCTTTGTCTGGAAATGTTTAAAAAGGTGTTGTTTTACTTGTGAAATCCCAAGATGATCATTACCAGTGATGACGATATCATCAACATAAACCACTACATAGATGCAACCAGTAGATGAGTGGCGATAAAAGACAGAATGATCAGCTTCGCTTCGAGTCATGCCAAACTGTTGAATTACGGTACTAAATCTACTGAACCATGCTCTGGGTGACTGCTTGAGACCATATAAAGATTTCCGCAAACGACATACAAGACCAGAAGACTCCCCCTGAGCAACAAAACACGGAGGTTGCTCCATGTAGACTTCTTCGAGTAGGTCACCATGTAAGAATGCATTTTTGATGTCCAACTGATGAAGGGGCCAATGGCGAATTGCAGCAATAGACAGAAAAAGACGCACAGAGGACATCTTGGCAACAGGAGAAAAAGTATCTCCATAATCCAATCCAAATACCTGAGTATAGCCTTTAGCGACAAGACGAGCCTTAAGTCGATCAACCGTGCCGTCTACACCAACTTTCACCGTAAACACCCATCGACAACCAACCACTGACTTCCCAGGAGGTAGAGGAACGAGGTCCCAAGTCCCACTGCTCTGTAAGGCACTCATTTCATCAAGCATAGCCTGTTTCCATCCTGGATGGGCAAAGGCATCACCTGCAGTCCTTGGAAGAGAAACAAACGACAAGGAAGACAGACAATAATAATAGGATGGTGAAAGACGATGATAGCTTAAAGAAATATAGTGAGGTGAAGGATTACGAGTAGAACGTATACCCTTTTGAAGTGCAATAGGAACATCAGAGTCAGGAGATGAGACCGGAGGAAACGACGAAGGACTTGGCTCCAAAGATGTGCCCACAGCAGTGTCAGTGTTGGTCAGCGGCAAAGCAGAACGAGGACGACGTTGATAAACCTGCAAAGGAGGAGACGAGGCTGGAGATGATAGAGGCGCCTCCGGAGGACAAAAGATAGTTACTGGTGCAGGTGGAGAGGGAGAAACCTCAGCCTGTGAAGTGGAAGGACCAAAAAAAGAAACCGACTCAAAGAACGTGACATCAGCAGAGATGAAGTACCGACGAAGAGTAGGGGAATAACATTTGTACCCTTTCTGAGACCGTGGGTACCCAAGGAACACACACTTATGAGACCGGGGAGAGAGTTTGTCAATGCCGGGATCAAGAGCATGAGCAAAACATATAGAACCAAAGACCCGAGGTGGTAGAGGATGAAGGGACTGATGCGGATAAAGTACCTCATGAGGTATTTTACCCTGGAGAGTGGTTGAAGGCATGCGATTGATGAGATAACACGCAGTAAGTACGGCATCACCCCAAAACTGATGAGGGACATGAGAATGGAGAAGAAGAGTCCGAGTGGTCTCAAGAAGATGACGATTCTTGCGTTCTGCAACCCCATTCTGTTGAGGGGTATGAGGGCAAGACGTGCGATGCAACACACCATGAGATGTCAAGAAGCTACGAAACTGAGTAGACAAATACTCGCGTGCATTATCACTTTGCAAAGTTCGAAGGGAAGTACCAAATTGAGTTTTTATTTCAAGGAAGAAGGATTCAAAAATAGAAAACAATTCTGAACGATCCTTCATCAGATATAACCATGTACAACGGGAAAAATCGTCTATAAAAGTAACAAAATACCTTGACCCCATTGTAGAAGAAACACGACTCGGACCCCAAACATCAGAATGAACCAAAGCAAAAGGAGACATAGCCCGACTCTCAATGCGAGGAGAAAAAGAACTACGAACATGCTTACCTAATTGACACGACTCACAAGATAAAGACTCTAAGTGAGAAAGACTAGGATGTAACTGTTTCAATTTATGAAGACCTGGATGTCCCAACTGAGCATGAATAAGTAGTGGAGATGCCGCCGCCGAACCAACAAAAAAGGGTTGTTGAAGTCGATATAGGCCATGGGATTCACATCCGAAGCCAATCATCCTCCCCGTACTCCGGTCCTAGGAAACAGATGTGCTAGTAAAAGAAATGACACAATCAAGAGATCGAGTAAGTTGACTTATTGACAATAAATTAAATGGAGCGCCGGGAACATAAAGAACATTGTGAATGGAAAGAGATGGAGAAGGATGAACAATACTAATACCTAGGGATTGAGTTTGAGAACCATTGGCCATGGTGACCATTGGTAGAGTACCAGAAGTAGTGAGAGAGGAAAATAAGGATTTATTACCAGTGATATGATCGGTGACCCCAGAATCAAGAACCCAAGGACCCGAAGAACGAGATATGCCAGCAAAGGAAGTACCAGCGTGTGCAATGGTAGCAGTGGAACCAGAAGCCTGACGATCCTCAAACCATTTCAGAAAGTCAGTATAGGAAGGTGTTGGAGTCGAATCAGGTGGTAACTGTGAAGTGGAAGCTGAAGAAGCAACAGAACTCTGAACGATCTGAGCAGCACAAGGAGGACGACCATGTAGACTCTAGCACTTATCAATCGTATGTCCCGGTTTGTGGCAATGATCACACCACGGAGGCGGTGTTGGGCTGAGGCAGCACGACGTCGAGCGAAGGTGGCGCTGCTTCGGACGGATGAAAATCGCGAGGGAGTCGCTGGGAAGAAAGACGGCGCGAGTAGAGGAAAGACGACGCAGGGTAGAGGAAAAAAATTAGGGTTTTAACCTGGCTCTGATACCATGTACAAAGCAAAACCTAAATTCTCGTGTATTGGGAACCACGAGTTAGGTCTTTATATAGAAAAGAAGATATACACCAAAAGACAAAAATACCCCTATAATTATTCTAACAATTATGTTAGCTAAACATCCATAACGATACCATCAACCCAGATTCAATTCACGCTAATAGCATTTATGAGGAATTGTATATTTAGAAGGATAGTAAGACTTAAAGAAGGAGAATAAAGTTGAATTGGTTATCACTAATCTATAGTCTAGAACTTCTTAGTAGCTAGTTCTACACTATTTCAGAGCGTCAATCTGTCCAATTTCCAGAGCTGAAGAAGGAACTGTTAATGAACATTATGGTTCCTGTAAGTTCATAATGCTTCAAACTGGAAGACAATAAACTATTAGTGAACGTGAACAATGTTTGTCACTAGCAAAAGCAACTGTTTGTTCTTAGTTCGAAGATGTTACTAGATTCACACTAATTAAAAGAATCTTGAAGCAATTGTTAAGAGCATGTCCTAGAATCTAGATATCCTAAAACAATATGTTCTTTTTTTTTTGGAATGATAAATATATATATATATATAGATGTCACGCTCCAGAGGAGTCCCTGTCAGACGAAAATCCGACAGCATCTTCCATGTACCGGTGACAATCCGAAACTTGCATACATAGCCCTCAGGACCTCTCAATCCTCGGCCAACACGGTCGGTACATAAGCAATAATTTAAATATACATTCCATGCAGTTATAATGGTACAGCCTCAGGCTGACTATACAACAAATTTCAACCACGTAGTTTAATATAAAATCTACTCCACTACAACAAGGAAAACACCACCCACAACAGAAAACCATCGCAGCGGAAAGCATGGATAGCACACCAAAAATCTCGATATAGAAAACACGAGTGCAAGAACTATACATCACAAGTCTAGTTCACATAACAAGGAACTAAAGTCCGGAAATAGAAAACCATATCGACACAGAGTGGGGACTAGCAACTAGAACCTCTTGACAGTTTTAACTTGAAATAGGAAATAATCAACGGAGTGAGTTCAAGAACTCAGCGGGTATCGATCAGACATGCATAGTAAGATATAGCTATCGGCAATAATCATGCAGTATAGTCTTCTGAATAATAACTGGAAATGCAAAACTGAACAACAGAATAAGCTGTACTCACCAGGACTTCCTATCCGGAGACAAGGGTTGTCAGAGCAAATACCTCATGTCTCCTGTATGTATATCAATCATATGCAACCACTAAAATGTAGCATCCAAAATGCAACAATCACAAGCAATAAATGCAATCCATGCATATGATGCAAATGACATGATCACCCTTGACGCCAGTTAGCCACCTCACACGCGATCGTGAGGTCGAGTGGGTAGGGCTATGACAACTGTGCACTCTGCCATCACTACTCTTGAGTGACCGAGTGGACAGGATGTTGTCGGAGTATACCTATCCTCATACTCCAAACATAGTGGGGGAGCCTAAGCTCTCATTTCCCTATGTCATAGTCAAGAGGAGGGATCTCTGCCCGTTATCACGCTGCAGTCACACTACCCATGAGCAGACCGGAGTCCTGACAGAGCAAACTGTACACACCTTGCCTGATGTACCACTAACCCATGAATGGTTGTGTGTGCAGATCATGTAACTAGCGATGTGCTCAACTATAAAGAAGCTGACAATCGCTCAGCATGCAATCATGAAAAATGGTGCATGACACTTAAGCATGTAACTCCTGAAAATATCAACCTCCATATAATATGTACCAAAAGGAAAATCGAGTCCATAACAAGGATCTAGGTATACACGCTAGATAATAAAACTAGGTACACATGCCAGATAATAAATCTAGTAGCTAGGCCTATACCCGGTAATGCATTGTATATCACTACTTCTATGAACATAAATACACATGGCAAGAATCAAGAGGCATAAACATAAATGCATAACAGATAACAATATGGGCATACTACGGGTATCAAGTAGTGACATACTAAAATTCAGCAACCATCAGGTTATGAAGTTCAAGGACAAGTAGACAGAGTTCTAAAATTGAAGAAGGCTCTCTACGGGCTAAAGCAAGCACCAAGGGCTATGTGGAAGAAAAAAGAATTATAGAAGAAAAAATGTGGAAGAAGAGAAATAACTCTATGTGGAAGAGGAGTAGAAGAAAATAGAAAACTCAACTTGTTCATTCATGAAAAAGAAGTACATATTTATAGGCTTATTGGATAAGCACTAATATGAGATAATCATGATATTTAAAAAAAATAAATAAATAAATTCTATCTCCACGAACTCTTATCAATTCATCAAGTTCTATCTCTATCCTATCTCTAGTCAAGACTTGCCACATCACCATTTTATCTCCATAAAATTTTATCAACATAAAAACAAGTTTAATTTTCAACACCCCCTCTTAAACTTGATTTTGTGACTCCAAGCAAATATCGCATTTTGATAAAGTCTTCAAATTTGAGTGGCTTGGTAAAAATATCAGCAACTTGATCTTGAGATTTTATATATTCCACTTGCACCTCTTTTCTTGTAATACATTCTCTGATATAGTGAAAGCGCGTATCGATGTGCTTGCTTCTATCATGGAAGACTGAATTTTTTGCTAGTGCTATTGTAGACTTGTTATCAACTCGTATCTTGGTTGCCTCTTCTTGTGGTAAACTTAACTCATTCAATAAATTTCTGAGCCAAACAGCATGACAAACACATGAAGTCGCAGCCACATACTCTGCTTCACAAGTAGAAAGTGTGACAATAGACTGTTTTTTCGACATCCAAGTAAAGGCTGTATCTCCCAAAAAGAACACAAATCCTGTAGTGCTCTTTCTATCATCTATATCTCCACCCCAATCACTGTCACTATATCCTTCAAGTTTGAAGTGGTTAGATGTTGAATAAAATAATCCAAAATCTATCGTACCTTTGATATAGCGCAAAATTCTCTTAGCGATCTTAAGGTGGGTAGTAGTTGGATCTTCCATGTAGCGACTAACAAGTCCAACAGCATAAAGAATATCAGGCCTTGTGCACGTCAAGTATCGTAAACTTCCAACCAAACTCTTAAAAAATGTTGGATCAACTTTTTCTTCTTCATCATGCTTTGATAGCTTGACTCCACATTCTACTGGGGTATTTATAGACTTACTGTTATTCATCCTGAACTTCTTTAATATCTCTCTTGCATAACCTGCTTGTGAGATGAAGCTTCCATCTTCCCTTTGGTTCACTTCAATGCCCAGATAGTATGTCATGAGCCCAATATCAGTCATTTCAAACTCTTTAGTCATCGCTTCTTTAAATTCTCCAAACATACTTGGATTGCTTCCTGTGAAGATCAAGTCATCGACATATAGGCATACAATCAAAACATCTTTATCCTTACTCTGAATGTATAATGCATGTTCATAAGGACATTTGATGAAGCCTTTCTCTTGCAGGTGCTTGTCTATTCGGCTATTCCATGCCCTTGGTGCTTGCTTTAGCCCGTAGAGAGCCTTCTTCAATTTTAGAACTCTGTCTACTTGTCCTTGAACTTCATAACCTGATGGTTGCTGAATATAGACTTCTTCTTCAAGAACTCCATTTAAAAAAGCAGATTTTACATCCATTTGATGTATTTTCCACTTATTTTGAGCTGCTAAAGCAATGATTAGTCTGATAGTTTCTAATCGAGCAACGGGAGCGAATACCTCATCATAATCAATGCCAGATCTTTGACTGTAGCCTTTTGCCACCAATCTTGCTTTATATCTTTCAACTTCTCCTTTGGCATTCTTTTTTATTTTGTACACCCATTTCACACCAATCGCCTTATGTCCTTTAGGAAGTGCCGTTAACTCCCATGTGTCATTCTTCTCTATCGCCTTGATTTCTTCATCCATTGCATCTTTCCACCTTTTGCTTTTTATAGCTTCTTGGAAATCTATAGGCTCGCAATCCGCAAAGAGACAAAATAGAGTAAGATTATCTTGATTTTCAGTTACCTCATAAATTTCCCGTAAGCTTCTAAAGCGTGGTACTCTTTCACTTGAAGTTGATGCAGATAAATTCTCTTGAGTACTTGATGTTGGTGTTACTAGTGGAGTAGTAGGCTCCTCTCTTGTTTGCTCTACCCTTGGTTGCTCCACCCTTAGTTGCTCCACATCTTCTTCTTCAAAGCACGGGAAAAAGTTGTAATCTTCATTTCGAGATTCCCAATTCCATTCTTCTTCTTCATTAAATATGACATCTCGGCTGATGATTGTCTTCCCAGTATCTGGATTGTATAGCTTATACCCTTTTGAGTTAGTATCATAACCAATAAAAATAAACTTCTTACTTTTATCATCCAATTTGCTTCTTGATTGATCAGGCACATGAACGTGAGCTATACTTCCAAAAACTTTTAGATGAGAAATCCCAGGCTTCCTTCCGCTCCATGCTTCTTGTGGTGTCTTGCCCCACACACTCCTTGTTGGTGATCGGTTGGATAAGTATACTGCACATGCAACCGCTTCTGCCCAAAGTTCCTTTGGTAGCCGCTTGCTTTTGAGAATGCTCCTTGCCATGTCAAGGATGGTTCGATTCTTTCTTTCCGCCACTCCATTTTGTTGAGGGGATCTTGGAACTGTCAAGGGTCGTCGTATTCCGTTGGCTTCACAAAATTCTTGAAACTCCTTTGAGGTAAATTCTCCTCCTCGATCAGAACGCATAGCTTTGACCTCGAGACCGCTCTCCTTTTCTATGGTAGCTTTAAATTTCTTGAATATGCCGAAGACCTCCGATTTTTGCTTCAAGAAGTATACCCAAGTTTTCCGAGAAAAATCATCTATGAAAAGAATGAAATAATTACTCTTACCAAGTGAACTTGGCTTTATCGGCCCGCAAACATCTGTATGTATAAGTTCAAGAGGCTTTTGAGCTCTTGAACTTGACTCCTTTGGAAAACTTCTTCTAAATTGCTTCCCACGTAGGCATGCTTCACATACTTGATCAGGATGTTTGATGTAAGGTAGTCCTCTCACCATCTCCTTCTTTGAAAGCAGTTCTAGTCCTCCGAAATTCAGATGTCCAAATCGAAGATGTCATAGCCAAGTGATGTCTTTGTAACAAGCTTTGAGACAGTTGACGACATCATTTTGAATATTAAGTAAGAACATTCTATTTTTTGACATAGGCACCTTAGCAATTAAGCAACCAATATGATCTTTCAAGATGAGCATACCATCTTTTAGATGAATATCATACCCTTTTGCCAAAAGTTGTCCTAAGCTTAGGATGTTGCTCTTCATATTTGGTACAAAGAAAACATTTGAGATAAATTCATGTTTTCCATTCTTCAAACGGATGAGAATGTTACCTTTGCCTTTTACCTCAATCTTTGATTCATCTCCGAAGGATACATTACCACCAACTGATTCATCAAGCTCTACGAACATGTTTCTTTTCCCACACATATGATTGCTTGCACCAGTGTCGAGATACCAAATTGTATCTTCTTCTCTTTCATTATCTTTATACGCTAGCAGTAGGGTGCCATCTTCTTCTTTCCTTTCTTCCATATAATTTACTCTTTCATATACCTTATTCTTGGGCGATCTATATTCTTTTGCATAATGTCCGAATTTGTCACAATTGTAGCACTTAACTTGAGATTTATCGTACCTCGAATTTATATACCCTCTTCCACGTCCTCTTGTTGAATGTTCTCCTCTTTCATTGTTGTTGTTGGAGACCCATCCTTGCTCATTAGAACGGCCTCGTCCATATCCACGACCTCTTCCCCGTTGACTTCTATTATTACTGGAGCTTTCATCTTTCTTTGTCGGTTGAAGAGTCGTCTTTAGGAGTTATTGAGTAATTTCTTCATTTATCTTCTTCTTTTCTTCATGGTTCATAATGAACCCAGCAGTTGCTCAATCGTCATGACTTGTAGATCCTTGGTCTCTTCGATGATGGTTGTAATGCTATCAAATTTTGAATCCAATGATCGAAGAATTTTCTCAATGATAGTTACTTCTTCTAGTTTCTCACCATTTCTTTTTAGTTGATTGGAAATGGTAGAGACTCTAGAAAAATAATCTGATACTAACTCACCTTCTTTCATACGAAGAGCATCAAATTGACTTCTTAATGTCTGAAGTCGTACCTTTTTTACTTTTTCTTCTCCTTGATATAAGACTTGGAGCTTTTTCCATGTTTGCTTGGCTGAAGTAGCACTTGAAATCTTCTCAAAACCATCTTCATCTAAAGCTTGATAAATGAGGAAGAGAGCCTTCTTGTCTCTCTTTCTTAAATCTCTCAGACTGTCTTTTTCAGTTGAAGATAACGTCGAGTCGTCACGAGGCTCAATGTAGCCTTTTTCTATAACTTCCCAAACATCATGAGCTCCAAGAAGCGCCTTCATCTTGATATTCCAATTGTCATAATTACTCGTTTTGAGTACTGGAACTTGGAAGGGAACCATACCTCCATTAGCCATAGCTCTGATACCACTTTGTTGGAAACAGAAATTATGGGAGAAGAAAAAAGAATTATAGAAGAAAAAATGTGGAAGAAGAGAAATAACTCTATGTGGAAGAGGAGTAGAAGAAAATAGAAAACTCAACTTGTTCATTCATGAAAAAGAAGTACATATTTATAGGCTTATTGGATAAGCACTAATATGAGATAATCATGATATTTCAAAAAAATAAATAAATAAATTCTATCTCCACGAACTCTTATCAATTCATCAAGTTCTATCTCTATCCTATCTCTAGTCAAGACTTGCCACATCACCATTTTATCTCCATAAAATTTTATCAACAAAAAAACAAGTTTAATTTTCAACACATACTACGGGTATCAAGTAGTGACATACCAAGCAAATATAAACATAACCATTACTACTAGCTATAACCTATTACGCATATCAGAATTACAATATCAAAGAGATAAGTCAAAGGTATCCACCTCAAAAAGAAGATAGTATCAGATAAAGTTCACGTTGTGATGCCGTCTCAAACAGATCCTGTATCAAAGTATTTTACTTAGCTAAGTTCCTTTGAAATAAATAGCTAAATAAAATCCCCTAAACTAGTTAGGAAAAACCCTAATCGATATGATCATTAACCCTAAATATTGATTACCCCACTAATCTAATCCATCGATAAACGACCAAATAACCATCAAAATCAACACTAAAACTTACCTGATTTCATTGCCCTCCACTGCTAGAAAATGGTAACTGAAGGTGTCTGCTGTTGGAGATCTGTGGCCTGAGCTACTACGAAGCTACTGCTAGGAACAATCACTCCGGGTTAGCACAACATTCCACAATGAAATCAAACCTTTACAAGTCAAACACCCACCCTCGGAACTAGATCCACAGATTCCCCTTGGACGAAATCTGAATGCTGTTGTGATGGCGAGTCAACCAAATGAAAGATGATGGACCTAAGGCTAGGGCATGGCCAAAGGTAAGCTCGACGATGATGGTGGCGGATTTGAGTGCGTCCATGCGGAGATGGCAGAGGAAGAAAGGGAATCGACAGATTGGGTGTTGGCGTCGTGATGGAAACTAGGGCACGACTCAGAAGGGTAAACGACGACTCCTATGCTCGGGCGTCGGCCCACAACAGCCGATGGTGGCTCCTAGCAGTGGGCGCTGATAGATTCGCGCCGGCGATGAAGAGAGCTCGGGTGAAGAGGGAAGGGAGCTGGCTGTCGTTGCTATCGCTAATGACGAAGGCTTCACTGGTGGTGGTTGGCCGGTCGTGGACTTCGGCGTCGAGGTCGGCGGCACACGGACAGAGACAGGAGAGAAGAGGGGATCGACATGAGGAAGAGAAGGCTTGAGGCTTTCCTCGGCCGAGGGGTTTTGTACTCATGGGAGACGAGGCATCGCGAGGCGTCGTCGTCGTCGGGTTGAGGAAGACGATTGGGTTGGCGGCGGTGGCTCGGCGTCGTGAGAGGGGAGACGGGAGAAGAAGGGGGCTAGTGCTAGGGCATGGTAATGGTATTAATTTTATAAAATTTAACTTAGGTTTAGAAAAAATCAAAACCTAAGTTTATTCCTTAATCAACTCCCGCTAAATGGTTATTCTAAACAGGAATTCATCCCCTTAAACTCGTCAAACGAGCTCCGATAAAATCCCAGAAAATTTTTAAAAATTCCGTTAAGGTTATTCGTCCATTAAACCTTATTATTTTATTATTATCTTGTTACGGTATTTTACAATAGATGTCAAAATGACATACAATCAATGAAGGTCTACAAACTGGTAGACGTTTCAGTAGTTTGCACAACATCCTATCAATATCAGGTACATCACTCTCAAAACGACATCTATTGCGACATTCCCACCGAAGATAAATCATACATGAAACCACTAGGTATCGTGCCTTCATAATGCGCCGATTGCCTCTATAATGTTGCTGAAAAATCTGCAGCAGTCCTTCAATCGTTTGTACCTTGTATCGGATGTCAAGCCATCTGCTCACCTTGTTCCATAGGCCACGGGTGATGGTGGACTTGAAGAAACTGTGTGCATTTGATTCATCTGCTTGCCGGCACAATGCACAGCTCTTGTAAGACTCATGCAATTCTGTCTGCTGTCTGTAGCTTCCTTGAGCAAGTAGCCAAACACTAAATTGATGTTTGGGCTGTATTCCTGGTCTCCAAATCACTGAGGCCCACGCTACCGTTATTCCCTTTGGCTAGAAGAACTTATACGCATTGACTGCCCCATTTTTCTCTGCGGCAAACCATTCCACGTTCCTTGTCTGTTCAACCCCTAAACCAACTGATCTTGAATGTCAACAAGTCGTTTAGCTAGGGGGAAAACTAGGGGGAATCCGAGGCTTTTGAACGCCATTGCCAAAAATCAGCCCCTTTGATGTAGTGATGATGGACCCATCACACCCATAATGAATCTGTTTTGCATTGTATATTCCATAGTATTATGCATAATAAGGCACTATTCCATACTTGTAAGTCCCGAAGTCCATAACCTCCCTCTTGCTTGGAAAGACACGTTTTAGCCCAAGAAATTGGTGGGTGTTTCGAAGACCAAACGAAAGTCCGGCAAATTGCATATATTTTATCTATTACCTCACATGGTATTGGAAGAATGGAGAGCCAATAACATTCTACACCTTGGAGGATTGATCTAACCAACTCTAATCGTCCAGCATTAGACAATATGTGCTTTGGCTGTACAACTATCTTCTTTGTTATCGCATCTAGCAAGGGCCCATAGTTGGTAATCCGTAGCTTCTCCCTAGCAAGTGGGATACACAAATACTGGAACGAAAAAGAGTCCTCCTGAAAATCGATAATCTGTAGTAGTTGTGCTGTGTCATCTACTCCGGTCATATACATGTTGGACTTCATGGGATTAGCTCTCAGACTTGCTTCATCCCCAAAATCCTCCAGACAGCCTGCAATCAGTTTGATAGAGGTAACATTAGCTCTTGCAAACAACAATATGTCATCAGCATAGGCTAGATGAGTGATCGAAATTTCTCCACACATGGGGTGAAAATGAAAAGATGGCAACGATGAAATTACCTTCAATCTCCTTGATAGCATTTCAAGACAAAGACCGAATAATAGGGATGATAGTGGGTCTCCTTGCCTTAGTCCCCGCCGTCCACTGAAGAAACCGTGAATGCCACCATTTAGGCTCATAGAATATGAAGCTGTGGTAACACATTCACTGAAGAAATCCTGAATGCAGACTGAACAATATGCTCTTTTGAATCTACTGAACAAATAATCATTCTTTGCGATCTATAACTTGGTCTGATACTCTTGTTGTTTCATGTATATCATCATGCCTTTGAGTTTTATTAAGCTTGCTGATATTTTTCATATCAAATGTGGAAAATTGTTTCAGACCCAGAACAACACAAGAATGACAAGGTCACCATTCTACGCGACACAATTCAGATGCTGAAGGACTTGACTGCTAAAATTAACACACTGAAAGCTGAATACAACTCTCTTTCAGAAGAATCTCATGAGGTAAATTAAATTGATTGGAGCAACTTTGTAAATTTGACAGACTGTAAGTGCAAATGTTTATATTAAAGTATTGTTCTTTTGTCTGTAGCTGACACAAGAAAAAAATGAGCTCAGAGAAGAGAAAGCAAACCTGAAATCAGCAGTTGATCATTTAAGTGTCCAATGTCAGCAACGGCTTGCAGTTGTACATCCTTGGGCAATATGCGACTCTTCACTTATCCTCCATCCTCCTTACCCAGTTCCAATTCCCTCAGCTCCAATTCTAATCCACTCAGTACGTCCTTACCCTCTCTTCCATAATCCAAGTCAAGGAACTATTCATTATCGATGTTCTACTGGCATGGTATACTCTTCTTGCAATTCTCAAGCTAAGCGATCATCAATTGAAAGCCAAAATTCATGTAAAGAAGCAGCCAAATGGCAGACATCAAGCCATCAGTATCCTGGGAACAAGCCATGTCATGATGATCATCAGGACTCTGGAAAAAGAAATAGTGCCCTTTCTGATGTTGCAACAGAGTTGGAGCTCAAGAGTCTTGGTTCTTCAGTTTCTATTCGGTCAAAATCAGCACATAACTTGGTTGGTGCTAATGTGCTAGAATTAGTTTCTACAAAGTCCATGTTGATATCTGAAATAGTTCTAAGCTTCTGTTCCCCAGTTTGTAATGATGGCTTCGATGGTAGCAAATGTTAGGAAGAACTAACTGGAATTTGTTCTGCAGGATGTGGTGCCTTCTGGAACGAGGAAGAGGCCACAACTCAAAGATATCCCTAGCAGTAGCAGCTCAAGTAGGTGTTCCTCTTGCAGTGTGGCAGTTGACAACTCCAGTGTTGTGGGAGATGGCCCCGTCTCTGAGAATAAGTGACTTTCTAACTGTAAGAAATAATAGAGAAGAAGGAACAAAATGCAGACCTTCAATTGCTTGTAAAAAACAGATCTTCCGTTGAGAAAAAAATCACCGGAATAGGAAATCTTCTATTGATCACCACCTCTTCGTAGAGAAAGTAAGGAGAGTTAATTATCATTTCACGTATTGTTCCATTTGATATAATGTCTAATGTATGTATATTCTAGCTCCTGGGGTTATGGTGCAGCGGCAGGATATTTAGGTTGTTATCTAGGCATCCGTGATTCAAACCTTAGTTATGATAAATTTGTAAGAATTTTTCATCTAAATGGGACATGCAATTAAAGGATGTTGAGTCTCTGAGCTGTCCGTTGTGAGTACTTCTCGATTTATCCTGATGGTCTGTGGTAAATTTTGATGGGATCGGATCGATCATTTCAAGTTTGACGTTATCTATTTTGATTAATCATTTTTAATGTATGTATATTCTATATGAAATTACCACGCAACTATTTTAATCAATACTTGTCGATCATATTTGATACTCCTAGTAATAATCACTCCAAGTCAGCTATACGCTAGCTCACATGATCCAAGATCCTGACCCAATGGGCTAAACTCTTGAACTGGGTCAGTTCATAACATTTATATGTTGACCTCGACCTAAATCGGTACATGTTTGTTTCCCTAGTCTGAGTTTTTTGAGTTACTCCCAGCTCCTTGAGATCATTTTGAGTTCCTTGCTCTAAGCACTCTTGAGTTTTCTAACTTGGCTCGTGCAATTATTGGCCACTTATAGATGTGGCCGATGCTTATTATTTATGAAGATAATGATCAGTAACAGTTGAGCAATTAACATTAATCGAGGCGGTTGTGATTAGTGAGATTAATAGCTGAAACAGTTAAATTTATTCCTAATTTCCAGGAGAACGTTACCATGACCTTACTCTGAATCTACACTTACAAATAACAAGATATGTTGGTATAAGAGGATATGATGTCTAAATTTCTGCTAAGGAGTTTTCCTTCTCTTGTACCTATTCTCTGAATCGGATGGCTAAGCTAGAGGGGATAAATATTTACCCCCTGTAGACATGATTTTGTCTACTCTTGCTATTGAGCTAATAACGTTATACAAGAGTAGGACAACGGAAATGAAATAAAAATAAAAGCAAGCTTATCAATCCCCAACAGGGTTGTTTTGTTTTAATGTGGTTTGACATAACTTAGGCTTGTATTCCACAGCCTAGAAAACTACTAAGTTTCTCCTTCTCAATCAACTAGAGATGGATAAATGATTTACAAAAGATTACAAAAGGGAAGCAAATAGGAATAACAAGGTTTTTGTTAGAGTTTGATCAACTTTAATTCGCCAACCTTCAAGCTATCCTTATAACCGTCAAAACGCTACCACCTAGTAGTCGACTCATCCAATTTCACCGGTCAATTGATTCTTGCAATCTGATTGTTATTGCAACAACTTTTTATTTTTTATACTTTTCACATGAGCCACTAATTAACTGATGCTATCAATCAAGTACCCAGTTGACTTAGCCATGAACAGAATCATTCTTCTTGTTGGTTCCTTAGACCCAATTGATTGATCCCTTAGTCAACTTAAATTCACATTTAGTTGACTACTAAACCTAAAACCTTGAGTCCATTTACAGTATTAGTTTTCCTTAGCCACTAGTTCACTAGTCTCCAATACCAGTCGACTAGTAACCCTAATTATGATTTTTAAAGGTCGAGTTTGCCTTTATTGAGTTCTATCCTCATCCCATAAATACAAGTCACTCAACAATCAACTCGTCAGAGTCTTAAAATTACAGTTGACTTCACCTCGATACCATCTTCCTTGAGGCCCCACGTCCTTCAGATGCACTCGAGCTCACGATTCCATTTCAGGCCATTCTTCACACCTTTGCCTTTGAAGTCTACTTCCCTCGGTTGTCATCTTTGTAGTGTGCGTAGATCATATATACTTTTATGCATGTTTTGACGTACATTTATGTACTTTATTTACACTTGATTTGTGTATTTCTACACCTTTATCATACTTTCAGCATAATTACTCTTCTTTGTTGGAGATCTTCTCTTTGTGTATTTTTCGATTGATAGGAGCCACTTTTAGGGTAAAAATGGTGCTCGTAAATGATTCGGAGAACAAATAAAGACAAACCACTCTGACAATGTGATTCCACATGATCGTGTCAAGGAAGCAAAGAAGGAGATGGCTATGGCTGTGTGGCTCCACACGACCATATAACCTTCTAGAAGAGGAGCAGATCTTGGTTGTGTGGAATCCACATGGCCGTGCGGATAGTCCAACGACCAAGCATAAAACGACCATGTGAATCCACAAGGCCGTGCCACCTGACTAGAGGCCAAGCAGAGGTTGGCCGTGTAGATGTCACACATCCATGGCACGGCCCGTGCTAGGCCCGTGCCAAGCACTATTTAAGGGGATCTCTTCCCCTTTCCAAAGGGAGAAAGGTTCTCCCTTTGGGAGATCCATCTTGGTGCCGATCTACATTCTTCTCAATCTCCGTTCGATGATCCAAGGCCATATTCATCATCTCATCGACTCTGGAAGTAAATGATTGGATCCGAAGATCACTCAGCGCAATCAGATAAGCTTTATTCACCCTTCCTCTTCTAGTTGGGTTTGGATGCTTTCAATTCTTATGTCTTTGAATTCTTTCCTTCGTGCCATGGAGTAGATCTATTATTCTAGGATTAAGGAAGTAATTGTGATGTGGATCGATGTAAGTGTTAGTGAGAGCCCTAGAGCCAATCATGTGATGGTTACTTTTTGGACTCTTTGTATCATATTCTTGTACATATATTTCTGATATATAAATAAAGGCATTGTGATTATTATACTTGTGTGTATTTGTGCTATATAAATAAGTATAATAATGTCCTAGGGTAGTAGGTTCATATCTATATCAATCGATTAGTTGAATCGATAGTGAGATGATATAGAGAACACTACACTTAATTATTCCTAGTCAAGTATTAACATAGAAGGACAATGTTAATGCATTGAGACTAGCATGTAGGTCAACATGATGACTTGATCTCACAAGTCATGGATATGAGATATCAAGTTGACACATGGGTATACATTGGAGAATGTATACTGAATGACCCGCCATGAGAAAGTATCATGGATCGTTATATGAGTGTCATATACTTTCTCAAGTGACTATTAGTATGACTTTAGTCCTTAGACCTGAAGTCACCATGGTTCCCTACATAAGGAGTTATGTACTTTGGTTTCGTCAAACGTCACCCGTAACTGGGTGGACTATAAAGGCGATTATTGGGTATGTAACAAATTATGCGGAGGGATGTGAGTGATGTAGATGGGATCTATCCCTCCTATATTACAGGAGTGATATCATAGTCTTGATAGAGTGAGATCACTAAGTGCATGGCCATGCCCAAATAAGGCAATATGTGATATTGCGCTTATTTGATTATAGTGAGTCTACTTGGAGTTCAAGACACTTAGATTGATTGGAGGATGACACGGTCTATGCCTCATATAAGATCAATCTAGATATCAAGGATAGAAGGACAATGTCACATATTATGAGAGTCACAATTATTAGTCATATTGGTGATGTTGGATCTCAACATTCTTGTAACTTGGGTAGCAATGATGTGTTGCTAGATACCTCTCATTGCTTATGTCCCTAATTGGATTTAGGGACATTGCCAACGTTGACAAGAACCTATAGGGTCACACACATAGAGCAATAGATGGAGACTAGTTCATATGATGAACCAAGAGGAAAGATGAAGTCAAGTTTGACTTGGCTAAATATGGAAAGTCTATAAAAGGCAAGTTTGACTTGACCTAAATCCACAAGTTTGACTTGACTATGAGTTAGACTCAAGTATGATCCAAATGTTGGATAAATCAATTAAGGGAGTTAATTTGGTCATGTTTGACTTTGGCCAAATTAGGAAGGTTGAAAGTCAATATTGACTTGACTTGGATGCCACCACATTTGATGAGGTGGCATGGGAGAACCAATGGGGATGCTACACATCACCATGCCACCTCATGCTTGCCACCTCATGGGAGGTTACCCATGAGTGGCCGGCCACATTAAGGGGGCAATTAAGAGCATTAATTGCCCACTTAATGACATTTATGTGGCCGGCCACATGATATGGTGGATTGATTGAATTTTTGAATTCAATTTTTTTGATTCTTCTTCTTCCTTGGTGCTCTCGGCAACTTCTCCCTCTCTTCCTCCTCTTCTTGGCCGAAAACCACATAGGTGCTAGCACACCTTGTTTCGGTCATCTTCTCCACCTAATTGCTTGTGTGGACACATATAGAGGGGCTCTACTTTGTGCCCTCTAGATCCAACTTCAACCTTGGTTGAGCGGGATAAGCGAAGGGCACGCATCAAAGGTAGTTTTTCTTTAAACTATAGATCTAGGAGTAGATCTAACATATTCGGGTATTAAGCATGATATAAATACGTGGAATTTTTTGAATCGGATTTTTTCTTTGCACGAGATCCTTGGCTAGGGTGTTTCGGGGTTTCTGCGACGCGAAAAGCGGTTTTCGCTAACAGTGGTATCAGAGCCATCGTGCGATGCACGTATTTATTTTTTTTTCTGTATTAGATACAAAATTTAGATGCTTTTAAGTTTCTGTGATTTTTCTAAATTTTAGGAATTTTTGGGTATTTTTCTCGTAGAGGCGAAAGAACGAGTGCGAAGCACTTGTACACTTTTGTCACCGAGAAAAATTTCTCCGAAACGGCAAGTTTCACCCAAATAGATTTTGGGACAGCGGGTAAGGGCGCTGTATAATCGCAAGAGGACACTCGCGAAGGTTATTTCGTGAATAGGGCGCTGCCCCTAACCCAGGCCTATTCCCGCGATTACGCCCGAAACCCGCTTAGCGGGACCGCCGTGGAGAAGGGACTCAAAAAATTCAGAAAAATCAGTAGAAAAATTTTAAATAAAAAAAAAATACACAATTCTGAATTATGTACAGTATGTGTTGGTCATGGCCCAAGTCCCAAAATTTTTATGAAAAATTATGCGTGTAATTCATAATACGGCCTGCGTGCCGTCATGTGTTGTGTGTGCTGTATTGTGGATGCGACCTGCGTGTTGCCTTTTTCCATTATTTTATTTCTGTAAAAATTAGTTTTAAGACTCGAATGTAACTCGAGTATAAATTTTGTAATGTACAAAATTTGAAGATGACGAAATTCCGGAGAAGACGGACTCGCGGGAGCATGCCGGCAACACATGGGGATCGGAAGGAGGAGCTTGGAGAAGCTGCCACCTAGACCCTAGGATGACCATTGGATCTTCTCTTTGGCTAGAGAGGATCCTAGTAGGGCCATGACCAATCACATAATTTAAATGTATATATTTTATTTTTGCTTATGTGTATGTGATGCATGTTTGTGTAGAATAGAATATGCATGAGTGTATGTGATGCACATGTGATGTGGGAACCACATCTTGATGTGCACAATACACATTTAGGATTTAAATTAGATTTAATTTACGCCTAAATATGATGCACATCGTCGATTAGATTAGATCTAAATCGAAATCAACTCGTAAACGCCTACCGGGCCATGATACCCATCACTACCTCGATCATATGCGATTGTCGTATCTGCCAAAGCAGAGCAACGCATTTAATCTTGGTAGGATGCGGAGGGACAACCTTGGTCCCGCCTATCACGCTCGGGTTAGATTGAGCTCAATTAGATTGAGTAGCTAGCAAAGCTCAATTGGATCGAGTGAAGCTATAGGCGTATTCCAATAGTTGGAAAGGTAGGACAAGATCACGTTTATAAATAATCTTGGGCGATTTAGCCAAAGCTAACTCAAGATTATTTGTAAAAGTTAAATCTTGATCCTATAAACAAGAGTTGCATGGAGATGTAATTGGTAATTAGCTACCTACCGATCATACTAGGTCTTGGGCGATTCAGCCAAAGCTGACTCAAGATGTAGTATGATGTGGATCTTGTCCCACAAAATTCAGTGGGAGCATCATTTAATTAAAGGCCTAATTAGATGATAGAATATGATATTGATTCTCTGCATGTTTAATATGTTGTAGATTGCCATGTCACCAAACGCGAACACTCTCTCCCTACGATCTGTCCTTGAGAAGGACAAGCTCACAGGAGCTAACTTCCTGGACTGGTACAGGAACCTGAGGATAGTCCTCATGCAGGAACGTAAGCTGTACGTTCTGGAGCAAGCAGTTCCTGAAGCACCACCAGCCTCTGCCGCCCGTAGCATTAAGGATGCTCATCAGAAGCATCAAGACGATGCGTTAGACGTGTCGTGCCTAATGCTATGCTGCATGTCCTCTGAGCTTCAGAAGCAACACGAGAACATGAATGCCTTTGATATGATTGGCCATCTTAAGCAATTATATCAAGGGCAAGCCAGGCATGAGAGGTTTGAAGTGACTCAGGCCCTCTTTTCATGTAAGATGAAAGAGGGAACCCCTGTAGGAACTCACGTACTCAAGATGATTGGGTACGTCGAGAACCTAGAGAGGTTGGGGTTCCCATTGGGCCAAGAGCTGGCCACTGACTTGATCCTGCAATCGTTGCCGGCAAGTTACCGTCAATTCGTCATGAACTATAACATGAACGAATTAGACAAACCACTGCCCGAGATGCTCAACATGTTGAGAACTGCTGAGCCCAATCTCACCACTACCAAGACCAGTACCGTCCTGATGGTACAAAAGGGCAAGGGTAAGGGCAAGTGGAAGCCCAAGGGTAAGGGTAAGACCCAGACCAAGGGCAAAGCCAGCTCTTCAGCACTCAAACCCAAGGGCGGGGTGCAAAAGGATGCTACCTACTTCCACTGTGGTCAGACAGGGCACTGGAAGAGGAACTGCAAGATCTACCTGGAGGATCTTAAGAAGAAAAGAAGCGAGGCTTCTACTTCAGGTATAAATGTTATAGAAGTCAACCTTTCTATTTCTACATCATGGGTATTAGATACTGGATGTGCATCTCACATTTGTACTAATGTGCAGGTGCTGAGAAGTAGCAGGGCATTGGCAAAGGGCGAGGTGGACCTACGAGTAGGCAATGGAGCAAGGGTTGCTGCTGTTGCTGTAGGAACATATTTTCTATCTCTGCCCGCTGGGCTTGTATTGGAACTAGATAATTGTTGTTATGTCCCTGCACTAACAAAGAATATTATTTCAGTTTCCTGTTTAGATAATAAAGGTTTTTCATTCATAATAAAGGACAAATGTTGTTCTGTTTATTTGAAAGATATGTTCTATTGTAGTGCACATCTGATGAATGGCCTCTATATTCTAGATTTAGAGAGCCCTATCTATAACGTGAGTACCAAGAGGTTGAGATCAAATGAGTTGAACCCAACCTATCTCTGGCATTGCCGCCTAGGCCACATAAACGAGAGTCGCTTGTCCCAGCTCCATAAGGATGGTTTGCTGGACTCATTTGATTTTGAATCATATGAGACATGTGAGTCATGCCTTCTAGGCAAGATGACTAAGACTCCCTTTAGTGGACATAGCGAGAGAGCGACAGACTTGCTAGGACTCATACATAGTGATGTATGTGGCCCTTTCAATATCGCTGCTCGGGGTGGTTATAGGTACTTTATCACATTTACTGACGACTTCAGTAGATATGGTTATGTGTACTTGATGACACATAAGTCTGAATCCTTTGAAAAGTTCAAGGAATTCAGAAATGAAGTACAAAACCAGCTCGGCAAAAGTATTAAGATACTTCGATCAGATCGAGGTGGAGAATACTTAAGCCATGAGTTTAGTGACTATCTAGCGAGTGTGGGATTCTATCCCAACTCACTCCTCCTGGAACACCACAGTGGAATGATGTATCGAAAGGAGGAATCGTACCTTATTAGATATGGTACGATCTATGATGAGTCACGAGATCTTCCTATATCCTTTTGGGGATATGCTCGGACACGGCTCTTCTCAACAGTGTTCCATCAAAGGTGGTCATGAAGACACCATATACGATATGGATTGGGAGAGTCCCAAGATGTCTTTCATAAGGGTTTGGGGTTGTGAGGCTTACGTTAGACGTCAAGTCTCGGACAAACTGGGACCCAAATCGATAAGTGTTATTTTATAGGATATCCCAAGGAAACTAAGGGATATTACTTCTACATTCCTAGTCAGCACAAAGTGTTTGTTGCTAAGACTGGGGTCTTTCTAGAAAGGGACTTTGTTTCTAGAAAGGCTAGTGGAAGTTCGTTTGATCTTGAAGAAGTTCAAGACAACGACCAAAACACTGAGCCATTGATGGATACTGAACAGGAACCACAAAGAGTTGTGGATGATGAGATTGTTGCACAAGAAGTTGTGGAACAACAACCTGTTCATGTAGACCTACCTCTTCGCAGGTCTGATAGGGTACGTCGTCAGCCTGAGAGATACTCATTTCTCTTGCCTGACCAGGATGACGTTATGCTCATTGAGAATGAGCCTACCACCTATCAGGAAGCTGTGATGAGCTCAGATTCTGAGTCATGGCTAGAAGCCATGAGATCTGAAATGGATTCCATGTACACCAACCAAGTTTGGACCTTGGTTGATCCACCTGAAGGGGTCAAACCCATTGGGTGTAAGTGGGTCTTTAAGAAAAAGACTAACATGGACGGACTTACTCATACCTATAAAGGTAGACTGGTAGCTAAAGGTTTCAAGCAGATTCATGGTATTGACTATGATGAAACCTTCTCTCCAGTAGCGATGTTTAAGTCCATTCGGATTATGCTTGCTATTGCAGCCTACCACGATTATGAGATCTGGCAGATGGATGTCAAGACAGCGTTTCTGAATGGAAACCTCCTCGAGGATGTGTACATGACACAGCCTGAGGGTTTTGTAGATCCACAGCATACTAGCAGAGTATGCAAGCTGCATAGGGCCATTTATGGTCTGAAGCAAGCCTCTCGGAGCTGGAATCTTCGATTCGATGATGCAATCAAACAGTTTGGTTTCATCAAGAACGAAGATGAACCCTGTGTCTACAAGAGGGTTAGTGGGAGCACAGTTGTCTTCCTCGTATTGTATGTGGATGACATACTTCTCATTGGGAACGACATTTCCTCGCTACAGTCTGTGAAGACTTGGCTAGGGAATTGTTTCTCAATGAAGGACTTAGGTGAAGCAGCCTGCATTCTAGGCATTAAGATCTATAGAGATAGATCTAAGAGATTGCTTGGCCTAAGTCGGAATACATACATTGACACGGTATTACTTGGTTTGCCATGCAGAATTCCAAGAAAGGAAATATGGCGATGTCACATGGTGGGAAACTTTCGAAGACTCAAAGGACCTCATCTAGAGAGGAGAGGGACCGCATGGATAAGAACACCTATGCCTCGGCCATAGGATCTATCATGTAAGCAATGTTATGTACTGTCCCGATGTCTCGTATGCTTTGAGCATGACGAGCAGATACCAGTCGATCCGGTGAGCATCACTGGATTGCGGTCAAGAATATCCTTAAGTACTTGAGAAGGACTAAGGATTATTTCTTGATATTTGGAGGTGATGAGCATCTAGTTGTAAAGGGTTACACTGATGCTAGCTTCCAAACTGACCAGGATGATTACAGATCGCAGTCAGGGTTCGTGTTCTGCTTGAATGGTGGAGCTGTGAGCTGGAAGAGTTCGAAGCAGGACACAGTTGCAGATTCTACAACGGAGGCTGAGTATATTGCTGCATCAGAGGCAGCAAAGGAGGCAGTTTGGATCCGCAAGTTCATTTCTGAGCTTGGGGTGGTTCCTAGCATATCTGATCCCGTAGAGCTCTACTGCGACAACAATGGAGCTATTGCGCAGGCTAAGGAACCTCGCTCACACCAGCGGACAAAGCATATACTACGGCGCTTCCATCTCATTCGAGAGATCATCGATCGAGGAGATGTGAAGATTTGCAGAGTACCCACAGAGGCTAACGTCGCAGATCCCTTGACCAAGGCTTTGGCACAGACTAAGCATGATGGTCACACTAGGTCATTGGGTATTAGATACTACAGCGATTGGCACTAGTGCTAGTGGGAGATTGTTAGTGAGAGCCCTAGAGCCAATCATGTGATGGTTACTTTTTGGACTCTTTGTATCATATTCTTGTACATATATTTCTGATATATAAATAAAGGCATTGTGATTATTATACTTGTGTGTATTTGTGCTATATAAATAAGTATAATAATGTCCTAGGGTAGTAGGTTCATATCTATATCAATCGATTAGTTGAATCGATAGTGAGATGATATAGAGAACACTACACTTAATTATTCCTAGTCAAGTATTAACATAGAAGGACAATGTTAATGCATTGAGACTAGCATGTAGGGCAACATGATGACTTGATCTCACAAGTCATGGATATGAGATATCAAGTTGACACATGGGTATACATTGGAGAATGTATAATGAATGACCCGCCATGAGAAAGTATCATGGATCGTTATATGAGTGTCATATACTTTCTCAAGTGACTATTAGTATGACTTTAGTCCTTAGACCTGAAGTCACCATGGTTCCCTACATAAGGAGTTATGTACTTTGGTTTCGTCAAACGTCACCCGTAACTGGGTGGACTATAAAAGCGATTATTGGGTATGTAACAAATTATGCGGAGGGATGTGAGTGATGTAGATGGGATCTATCCTCCTATATTACAGGAGTGATATCATAGTCTTGATAGAGTGAGATCACTAAGTGCATGGCCATGCCCAAATAAGGCAATATGTGATATTGCGCTTATTTGATTATAGTGAGTCTACTTGGAGTTCAAGACACTTAGATTGATTGGAGGATGACACGGTCTATGCCTCATATAAGATCAATCTAGATATCAAGGATAGAAGGACAATGTCACATATTATGAGAGTCACAATTATTAGTCATATTGGTGATGTTGGATCTCAACATTCTTGTAACTTGGGTAGCAATGATGTGTTGCTAGATACCTCTCATTGCTTATGTCCCTAATTGGATTTAGGGACATTGCCAACGTTGACAAGAACCTATAGGGTCACACACATAGAGCAATAGATGGAGACTAGTTCATATGATGAACCAAGAGGAAAGATGAAGTCAAGTTTGACTTGGCTAAATATGGAAAGTCTATAAAAGGCAAGTTTGACTTGACCTAAATCCACAAGTTTGACTTGACTATGAGTTAGACTCAAGTATGATCCAAATGTTGGATAAATCAATTAAGGGAGTTAATTTGGTCATGTTTGACTTTGGCCAAATTAGGAAGGTTGAAAGTCAATATTGACTTGACTTGGATGCCACCACATTTGATGAGGTGGCATGGGAGAACCAATGGGGATGCTACACATCACCATGCCACCTCATGCTTGCCACCTCATGGGAGGTTACCCATGAGTGGCCGACCACATTAAGGGGGCAATTAAGAGCATTAATTGCCCACTTAATGACATTTATGTGGCCGGCCACATGATATGGTGGATTGATTGAATTTTTTGAATTCAATTTTTTTTGATTCTTCTTCTTCCTTGGTGCTCTCGGCAACTTCTCCCCCTCTTCCTCCTCTTCTTGGTCGAAAACCACATAGGTGCTAGCACACCTTGTTTCGGTCATCTTCTCCACCTAATTGCTTGTGTGGACACATATAGAGGGGCTCTACTTTGTGCCCTCTAGATCCAACTTCAACCTTGGTTGAGCGGGATAAGCGAAGGGCACGCATCAAAGGTAGTTTTTCTTTAAACTATAGATCTAGGAGTAGATCTAACATATTCGGGTATTAAGCATGATATAAATACGTGGAATTTTTCGAATCGGATTTTTTCTTTGCACGAGATCCTTGGCTAGGGTGTTTCGGGGTTTCCGCGACGCGAAAAGCGGTTTTCGTGGCCCGAAAAAATTCTAACAGTAAGAACTCATGGATATGCCAATTTCCTATTTATATAACATTATTATGCCTTGTATCTATTTGATCTTATGTGTATATATTATGTTTGGGCTTAATTCTCATGTTTGATTGAATGTTTGTGTAGAATTATTGATCTCATAGGAGGAATGCCCTAGATTGTATGACCGAGGGGCCCTAGTAACAGGGGTAGCCAGTTTTCGGATCTCTCGGGCATTACCTTGAAAAGAGAAGCAATTCCCCACAAGAAAATAGGGAATTGGATGTAATTGTTATCTTTATCTCTATGGTTATTGAGTATAAGTGTGTTCTTGTGATTTATGACCAAGGGGTCATAGTGACAAGGGTCACCCGTTACTAGACTTTATAGAAATTATTTCTATTTAATAGCATGAAATATTGATCAAAATAGTATTTCGGCTTCACCACTGCAAGGAAGAGCCAGTAATGAATCTAGCTTCTTACAAGTGCATGGGAATTGAGGATGGAAAATGGGTGAACCATGATACATTGATAAACATCACAATGAAACCGAACCCCTAGAACATCTCCCAAATCAAGTCTCTGTCTCTCTTCTCTTCTCAATCTTATTTCTCTTACTTAGCTTAGCATATGACCCTCAACCGTAAATTGTTTAGCTAATTCTCCGTAAAAAATCACTAGTGCTTATTGAAGGGCGCTGGAATTCCATTCTGTTTAAATTTCTCATACAAAATTGTGCAAGTACAGAACTATTCCTAGCAATCCGCACGTTTGATCAGACATGTGTTTGATCAATCAAGTAAGTTCTTGAATGATCAAAGCACACCTTGATTGAAGTACAAGATCGATGGCATCTTGTGTTGATATTCAAAATCGATATCCAAAATTGACACAAAGAAAATAAAACCAATTACGCAGTGGAATTAAAGAACTAGTTGTACCTTTCTTCGTAGCTAAAGACCTCTTGATCTTATGTCGTATTCCTCTCCTCTTCTTGGACGTCGTGTGGGCGACGATCTACCAAGACAACACCACCCTTCTTTTCTTCTCTTCCAAACCGCCGACCACAAAAGGAGTCTCTAGGATGGGGCACCTTCTAATCTTCTTCCTTCTCTTCCTCTTCTTCTTCTTCTCTTCCTCCTCTTCTTCAAGCCGTCGGCCACCAATGGATGGGAAGAGGCGCTGATCACCAAGGGAGAAGGGGAACCGCCGACCCTAGCCAAGGTGGAGGAGGAAACCGCCGGCCCTTTGCAAGGGAGAGGTTGGCGCCGGCCCTAGGTGGGGAAGAAGGTGGCGCCGGCCACAAGGGGAGAAGAGAATTGGTTGTGCCACCGGCCCTAGCAAGGGAAGAGGGGGGCGGCAACAACAAGGAGAGAAAGGAGTTGTGGAGAATTAGAAAGTTAGGTTTTAGGGGCCACATCCTACTCATTTTTATAGACTTGCCGTCGGTTACAAGGAAAGAAAAATTAACAAAATTTTATTTAGAAAAAATCTAAACAAACTATGTTAAACCAACAAAGTTAAGTTAAACTAAACCAAGTTAAGTTAGACCAAACCAAGTTAAGTTAGACCAAACCAAGTTAAGTTAAACCAAACTAAGTTAAGTTAAACCAAACCAAGTTAAGTTAAATCAAACCAAGTTAAGTTAAACCAAACCAAGTTAAACCAAACTCGGTTATGGATAGGTGGATGCGAGGCTTTATATATATAGAGGCTACAACAGGGACCTAGAGGAGGAATTGGTTTAGACCTCCTAATGGGCTTAGGTTTCCCGTGTTCGCCCCGAACACCCAACTCAAGTCCATCAATAATAACTCATACCACTAAAGGGTTATTATTGAACTATCGCACTAATCCCATATTATAATATGAGCTCCTTCTTATTATGAGTGCGTTAATCTCTCCGTGCTTAAGATATCGTATGTCCGTTAATTAAATGAGTTACTGACAATTCAATTAATTAACATCTGATTCCAAGAGTAGTACCACTCAACTTTATTATCATGCCGGACTAATTTCACCTGCAGGGTTATACATGATAATCCTTATGAGCTCCTCAAGGGGACATCATCAGCCTAAATAATTAGGACACAATTTCCTTCTATAATCAACAACACACCATATAAACAGTACTATTTCCCAACTCATCGGGCCTATTGATTTAACGAATAAATCTCACTCATTGATAAGTTAAAGAAATAAATACTAAGTATATGTGCTTGTTATTATATAGGGATTAAGAGAACGCACATCTATAATAACAGAGGTTCTGTTCTTTTATATAGTCAGTATAAATCGAACAACCTCAAACGGTCCTGCTCAATACACACATAGTGTACTAGTGTAATTTTATAGCCAAGACAGACTAATATCAAATTACACTACAACCGTTCCAATGGTTTGTCCCAATCCATCTTGGTTGTGAGCTACTATTTATAATTTATAAGGAACCGATAACATGATCTTCTATGTGACACCACACACTATGTTATCTACAATATAAATTAAATGGACAACTGCATTGACATATATATAAATATAAAATGTAGACATTTGACTAAAGTGATTCTCATTTCAAAATATTTCAAAATAGATGTTTATACAAAAGCTAGGCTTATAGTATACATCCCAACATTTATATTCAGTTCCTGTGAGTTTAACAATCTTTTATATTACAAATGATGTGCCATGCACTTGCGGTAATGTAACAAGTTTTTGGCATCGTTGTCGGGGACTGCGCTTATAACATTAGTAGATAATCATTTGAGTTAATCTAAACTTATTTTCTTTCTTATATTGTAAATATTTATGCATGTTTGGTTTGGTAGATACATCTTGTATTTGTTTACTTTTATTTCTATAATTTTCTTTTTACAATTTAAATTCTGCACTTTGAATTTTTAGTACTTTGATTCCTACTTCAAAAATTAAAAATTCTATTTCTTTCTGCATTTAGAACTTGCGTTTGGAATATTTGTAATCTTATTCTTACATGCGAAGATATAATCTTACAGAAGATTTACTACTACTTGATCTAGAGATAGATAGAACATATCAAAAAAGAAGAAACCTGCAGAGACAATAAGAAGAACAGGAATCATCTGAAATGGCAAATAAATCTCTTAAAGATTACGCAACATCTTATGCACGTGAGCTTTAGTCTAGCATTATCAGACCCTCGATTGAAGCCAATAATCTTGAGATAAAGTCTGTAATGATTCACTTGGTGCAGTAAAATCAGTTTGGAGGACCACATGAAGATCTGAACCAATACTTGGAAGTCTTTTATAAAATATACAGTACAATGAAAATGAATGTAGTCCCAGCTGAAGTAGTGAAGTTATTATTGTTTGGTTTCTCCTTGAGGGATATAACCAAGTTGTAGCTCACTTCTATGCTTCCAAATAACATCACATCATGGGAGCAGTATGAACAATTATTCCTTAATAAATTCTATCCACCAAGCAAAACTACATACATGCAGAATTTGATTGTGAGTTTTAGACAAGCCAACACAAAGTCTCTGTATGACGCTTGAGATAGATTCAAAAATATGCTCAGACTTTGCTCCCACCATGGACTTGAGAAATGGTTAGTCATCCACACATTTTATAATGACATTAACTATCACACCAAAGTATCCCTTGATTCTACTACTGGAGGCGCATTAATGAACAAAGGATTAGATGAAGCTGAGGACATAATAGCTAGAGAGTGTGGCTCTTAACCATCACCAGTTGGCATCTAAAAGAAGTGGAAGCACCATTTTTTGAAAACCCAACTAAGTCATCGGGGAAATTTGATGTTGACGCAATGACACTTACGTCTACAAAGATCAATGCCTTAATAAAGAAGTTGAAATCAATGGGAATTGGTATAGCAAACGCCATTGTAGGAGTGTGTGATGCATGTGGGAGTACGAAGCATGTCCGAGAAGCTTGGCCACTTGGGGTTTTATCCTCTCAACTTGAAAATTTCAAGCAATACGATGTCATAGCAAGCTTCAATCCCAAGCAAGGAAATCCCTACTCTAACACCTATAATCCGGAATGGAAAAATCACCCAAAATTTTCCTACAAAAATAATAAAGATCAAGGCCAACCTATAAATCAAAGGCAAAGGTACCAACCGGGGTCGTCATAAGAGTATTTTCAACAACAACATCCACCACAAGGCTATCAATGATCCCGGATAGAAAAGATGCTTGAGGAAGTTCTTGCTGAGCAAAAGGAAATAAAAAATGAAATAAGGCAACTCACTCAAAGAATAGACAACACTGAAAATATCAGAAGATTCAAGATAGTCAAATTGCTCAAATTGCTTCTTTATCTACACCGATAGTTTTCTAGGAAAAGTAGATGTAAATCCAGTTGAACATTATAACAAAATTGAGCTAAGGAGCGGATGAACCTTGGGAGATCCCCAAGTGACTACTCATAAAGGGATGGATAATTTAGAGGAGCTCTCTCCTCCATCACCTGACCTAGCTAAGATACAGGATGATGAGGAGATTATCAAAAAGGTTGAAGAGACTCTTCCACCAACTCCCCAAAATCAAATAGTCCCTTTCCCACAAAGATTAGCTATGACAAAGAAGGATGAATATTTGGCAGATTTTTAGAAAAGGTCAAAGAACTTTGTATTGAGGTTCTTCTGATTGATGCTCTTCACCAAATGCCTAAGTTTGCCAAATTTTTGAAGGAGATCATTGTTGGTGCAACCTTAGGTCAAGGTTGACCTGGTTGACCCGACTCGAGTTGACCTGACTCGAGTTGTCTTTTGATGTTTGACGAAAACAGAAGAGTTGTATTTTGATTGTTGGTGCAACCTTAGGTGGAGATTGTTGGTGCAACCTTAGGTCAAGGTTGACCTGGTTGACCCGACTCGAGTTGACCTGACTCGAGTTGTATTTTGATGTTTGACGAAAACAGAAGAGTTGTATTTTGATGGAAGATTGTTAGTGCAACCTTGGTCAAGGTTGACCTAGTTGACCCGAGGTGAGTTGACCTGACTCGGAAAAGTCCAAGCAGGGAGCTTGGCATGATGAAAAGTCCAAGCAGGGAGCTTGGCACGGGAAAAGTCCAAGTATGGAAACTTGGCACGGAGAAGTCCAAGTATGGAAACTTGGCATGGGAAGTCGGAGAGAGCTCGGTAGCTCGTTCTCCGGACTGAGGTCAGAGAGGGCTCAGGAGCTTGTTCTCTGGACCGGATGGAAGTCGGAGAGGGCTCGGTAGCTCGTTCTCCGAACTGTGGTCAGAGAGGGTTCGGTAGCTCGTTCTCTGGACCGGATGTGGAAGTCGGAGAGGGCTCAGTAGCTCGTTCTCCGGACTAGATCAGGGAGGGCTTGGTAGCTCGTTCTCTGGACCGGACGAAGTCGGAGAGGGCTCGGTAGCTCATTCTCCGGACTAGGTCAGAGAGGGCTCGGTAGCTCGTTCTCTAGACCAGGAAGGCAGACGGGAAATCCTGGTGAGTGAAGCCAGGTGAAAGTCCTGGTGAGTGAAGCCAGGCAAGGGAAAGTCCTGGTGAGTGAAGCCAGGCAGTTGGGAAGTCCTGGTGAGTGAAGCCGGGCAAGGAAAAATCCAGATGGATCAAGGGTGATCGGACATCTGGTGTTGAGAAGGTCAAGTAGGTCAAGGGAGTGACCGGATACTTGACACGAAAAGGAAGTCCAAGTGGGTCAAAGGGATTGACCGGACACTTGGTGAAGAGTCTTAGCAGGTCAAGGGAGTGACCGGATGCCAAGCATGATGTACCAACTGGTCAAGGTTGACTGGAGGTTGGTGTGGGAGACTTGGGACTTGGTTTGGGCAAAAACCAAGCTCTGGATCGATCAGTGGATCGATCCAGCGATACGCTGGGTATCTGATCGGTCTGGTGACCGATCAGATAACGATCAGTGGCTTACTGAGGCTCTTCTGATCGGTCTGGAGACCGATCAGAGATGAGCCAACTCTCACAGAGAGTTGGCTGATCGGTCTGGGGACCGATCAGCCTAGAGCCTGATCGGTCCACAGACCGATCAGAGCACGATCAGTGGCTCTGTGAAGATATGGCTGATCGGTCTGGGGACCGATCAGACTAGAGCCTGATCGGTCCCATGACCGATCAGAGAGGCTCTGGACCGATCAGGGTGGAGCCTGATCGGTCCAGGTCCTAGCCGTTACGACACAACGGCTAGTTCCTGTGTCTTCTTCTTCGCAGGTTATAAAAGGAGATCGAGCCTCTGCTTCTGGATTTCTTCTTCCTCTTCTTTCTACTGAGCTGCTGGTGTGCTCTTGAGCTTTGCTAAGTTCCGAAGCTTCGTGTGAGCTTCTTCGACTGGGTTCCTGCTGTTGTAGGCGTCTCGTGAAGTTGCTGCTTCAACCAGTCGACAAGAAGGCAAGCTAGGGTTATTACATTTTTGTATTGTACTTAGTTTCTTGCTGTATTCTTGTACTCCTGTTTATCTTGCTGTTGCAAGACATTGTGGCGAGGTTTCTCCACCCAGAAGGAGTGATTATTAGCCGGGTTTCCTGGGTTTCATCCACCGACGGATTGATAGGCTTCGTCCACCTTACGGACACGCCGAGAAGTAGGAGTTTCATCTCCGAACCTCGTTACATCGACGCGTATTGAGAACGAAACGAACGAGATTTGGGGTCGGCTATTCACACCCCCCTCTCTAGCCACGATTATCGATCCTAACAAGTGGTATCAGAGCGAGGTCGCTCTTCGCCGGATTAACACCCGAGGGAGCACAAGCTAGAGATGGATCAACTCGGAGAAGACATCACCATTCCACCCTTCTACGACCGCGACGACTTCGCGTATTGGAAGGTAAGAATAAGGTATTTTCTTATGACTAACTTTAAAAATTGGACTTGTGTTCAATTAGGTTTTAAGCCTCCGATGGATAAGGAAGGAAAACCATTAGAGAAGAAGAAGTGGACGAAGGAGCAAATCCACCAATCCACGATTAATGACGAGGTAATGAAAATATTTGAATTCTCATTACCTAATGACATTTTATGTAAGATAGGTGGTTATAACAATGCCAAGGAGTTGTGGAACAACTTGGCCAAGTTCCATGAGGAGAGCTCCACTTCAAGCCATGAAGGAGGAGTCAAGTGAGCTAAGTAGCTCACACTATGGAGGAGAGGAATTAGAAGTTGAGGGTTACTCAACATCTAAGGAAGAAGAGGATGAGAGCACTTCTTCAAGATTGGAGCAAGAAGAAGAAGCATCTACCTCCGGAAGGGATGAAGGAGAGAGTCTACATTCATCCTCAACCCTAGGTAACTCAAGCACTTCAATTTCAAATAAATTACACATATTGTGCTTTGAGTGTAGGGAATTTGGACACTACAAGAGTAAATGTCCAAAGAGGGTTAGGAAGACTCCACCGGCGCTAAAGATCAAGGAAGCCGGAGTCCCAATACGCAAGAGCAAGGAGCACGTGGTGTGCTTCCAATGCAAGCGAAGGGGACATTATCGGAGCCAATGTCCGAGGGGGAGGCAACCTCACAAGGACAAGAAACCAAGCACATCGATAGGGGGAGCTAAGGCAAACCCTAAGGTAACCTTTAAGGCTCATTATTGCAATACTAGTAAGATGCATGCTAGTAGTTTGATTGCAATTGCTAATAATGATAGGCATGATAACAATAGAAATTGATACACATGCTTAGGTGCCAAACATGTGAGCCTAGATAAGGATAACACTAGGAAAGCCAAACCTAGGATCAACTCATCTCAGGTTAAGGATAATCTAGGTAGAAATCCCAAAACAACTAGACACATGCCTAGGAATACCTCAAAGAAAAATTAAAAATTAAAAATTGAGGTATTAGAGAAGGAGAATCAAGTCTTGAGGTCAAGACTTGATACTTTGGAAAAGGCTCTTAAGAACTTGGAGAAGTCATCTCTAGGGTTTAAGGGTCAAAAACCAATGTCCAAGGACAAGAAAGGTTTGGGTCACAAACCTAAGTCCCAAGTGGTCAAGCCCACTTATCATAATGTTCCATTCGATTATGGAACAAAATCTAGGGCTAGGAAGACCATCACCAAGGTCACAAGGGGAGTCACCCCTAGAGTTGATCTTGATGAGTCCCAAATGACCAAGGCTTCAAAGCCTAGGAGGGTCATTAGAAGGGTTGCTAGGGAAGTCATCCCTAGTGAATACTTAGTGAACCCAATGAGCTCCAATAGGTATTGGGTTCCTAGGAGCGTGATTTCATCACGCTAGATGAGTTAGAGTGTGCCAACCTTACTTGAATAGGTAGTTAACCTAATCATGGCAAAAGGTGGCACTTTAGGAATTTTCAAGGTGTAATCAAGCCTTGAATATGAAAATTGAAAATTATTCCTAAGGTGATTAGGATGTGCCAATCACATTTGAGGAGTTCTCTTAGGTCAATTTAATTGGCACATGGTGATCTAAACATACTTGGTATGTGATTTTTACACTTAGGAATATAGAATTTATGGCAAAATGATCAAAATTATCAAAAATGGCAACTAAGGCTAGAATTAGGTATTTTCTATACCTTTATGTGCTATTTGCCATATATTGTTTGCCATATGCCATGTCATGACATCATATTTATTTTATGATCATTTAAAATGTCATGATATTGCTTAGGTTAGTTAAATGTCATGCTTTATTTAAGTTTTATACTTTATGCCATGACATCATGACATTGGCACGTGTTATTATGTATGATATCATTTTATGTCATGTCATCATTTCTTGCATTTATAATCAATGAAATTGATTTAAGGTTAAAAACACAATTTGATATGGAGATCAAATTGATGTTTAGAAAATGCATGAGACTTTAGACTAAGATAACCTAAACTCATATCTCACATCAAAATTGACTTAAATGTGTTTGATACACCTTAGATGTGTGTGAGATATTAGGATGATGAGTTAGGATCAAGGTGCATGGTTCTTGTACCTAGATGAGCCTAATTCAAAATTGGGGATCATAGGGAAAGCTTATGTACAATTCATGTACATTTAGCCCAAAGATTGTGGTCCTAAATTAAATGGTTTAAAATCATTTTAAAATTGATTTGAAAAACCTTGATGAAGCTTTTCTAGTGATAGCATTCATCATTGAGAAAGTTGATACAAAGTTGAGTTAAACTTGAACTATCTCAAAGTTTTTCGAACTTTGTATCAAGATTTAAATATGGAAGTTATTTTCATCGAAAATTATTTTTCCATGATAGTATATGATATGAGGAATGTATCCTCCAAATTTTATAATTTTTGAAATTTTCTGTGATTTTCTAGAGGTTTCTGAATTTCGGGAGAAGAAAATTTCAGAAATCAGAAATCAGAGGTCGTGGACCGATCAGGAGGTTCCCTGATCGGTCCAGGTCTGTGTGGATCGGTCACTGGACCGATCCAGAGGAAGCCTGATCGGTCCGGTGACCGATCAGGGCGTGCCAACTTGCTGAATTTCGACTGTTTGTCTGAAATTGTAGCTGTGGAAGTGGTGTTTTGGATTTCTAAAGGGTTGAAACTCTCCAAGACATTGTTGGTGCAATGGTCAAGGGGGAGTTGACCTTTAGGGGGAGTTTTACCTATTAGTCAAGGGGAGTTGACTTTTAGGGGGAGGTTTTACTCCTAAAGACTTGAGTGATATGGGATTATCACTAAGTTAATTGTTGACCTTAGTATCAAGGGGGAAATTAAGAGTTTCAATGAAAGGTATGAGACTTTCATTAGGAAGAAACTCTTGACCTTGATTCACTCTTTTTGATGTGTGTCAAAAAGGGGGAGAGTGTAGGTTTGGGGAGAATGTTCAAGGAAGAACATTAGAAAACCTAAGTTAGGTTATGGTTTTGTCAAACATCAAAAAGGGGGAGATTGTTGGTGCAACCTTAGGTCAAGGTTGACCTGGTTGACCCGACTCGAGTTGTATTTTGATGTTTGACGAAAACAGAAGAGTTGTATTTTGATTGTTGGTGCAACCTTAGGTGGAGATTGTTGGTGCAACCTTAGGTCAAGGTTGACCTGGTTGACCCGACTAGAGTTGACCTGACTCGAGTTGTATTTTGATGTTTGATGAAAACAGAAGAGTTGTATTTTGATGGAAGATTGTTAGTGCAACCTTGGTCAAGGTTGACCTGGTTGACCCGAGGTGAGTTGACCTGACTCGGAAAAGTCCAAGCAGGGAGCTTGGCATGGTGAAAAGTCCAAGCAGGGAGCTTGGCACGGGAAAAGTCCAAGTATGGAAACTTGGCACGGAGAAGTCCAAGTATGGAAACTTGGCATGGGAAGTCGGAGAGGGCTCGGTAGCTCGTTCTCCGGACTGAGGTCAGAGAGGGCTCAGGAGCTTGTTCTCTGGACCGGATGGAAGTCGGAGAGGGCTCGGCAGCTCGTTCTCTGAACTGTGGTCAGAGAGGGCTCGGTAGCTCGTTCTCTGGACTGGATGTGGAAGTCGGAGAGGGCTCGGTAGCTCGTTCTCCGGACTAGATCAGAGAGGGCTTGGTAGCTCGTTCTCTGGACCGGACGAAGTCGGAGAGGGCTCGGTAGCTCGTTCTCCGGACTAGGTCAGAGAGGGCTCGGTAGCTCGTTCTCTAGACCAGGAAGGCAGACGGGAAATCCTGGTGAGTGAAGCCAGGTGAAAGTCCTGGTGAGTGAAGCCAGGCAAGGGAAAGTCCTGGTGAGTGAAGCCAGGCAGTTGGGAAGTCCTGGTGAGTGAAGCCGGGCAAGGAAAAATGCAGATGGATCAAGGGTGATCGGACATCTAGTGTTGAGAAGGTCAAGTAGGTCAAGGGAGTGACCGGATACTTGACACGAAAAGGAAGTCCAAGTGGGTCAAAGGGATTGACCGGACACTTGGTGAAGAGTCTTAGCAGGTCAAGGGAGTGACCGGATGCCAAGCATGATGTACCAACTGGTCAAGGTTGACTGGAGGTTGGTGTGGGAGACTTGGGACTTGGTTTGGGCAAAAACCAAGCTCTGGATCGATCAGTGGATCGATCCAGCGATACGCTGGGTATCTGATCGGTCTGGTGACCGATCAGATAACGATCAGTGGCTTACTGAGGCTCTTCTGATCGGTCTGGAGACCGATCAGAGACGAGCCAACTCTCACAGAGAGTTGGCTGATCGGTCTGGGGACCGATCAGCCTAGAGCCTGATCGGTCCATAGACCGATCAGAGCACGATCAGTGGCTCTGTGAAGATATGGCTGATCGGTCTGGGGACCGATCAGACTAGAGCCTGATCGGTCCCATGACCGATCAGAGAGGCTCTGGACCGATCAGGGTGGCCTGATCGGTCCAGGTCCTAGCCGTTGCGACACAACGGCTAGTTCCTGTGTCTTCTTCTTCGCAGGTTATAAAAGGAGATCGAGCCTCTGCTTCTGGATTTCTTCTTCCTCTTCTTTCTACTGAGCTGCTGGTGTGCTCTTGAGCTTTGCTAAGTTCCGAAGCTTCGTGTGAGCTTCTTCGACTGGGTTCCTGCTGTTGTAGGCGTCTCGTGAAGTTGCTGCTTCAACCAGTCGACAAGAAGGCAAGCTAGGGTTATTACATTGTTGTATTGTACTTAGTTTCTTGCTGTATTCTTGTACTCCTGTTTATCTTGCTGTTGCAAGACATTGTGGCGAGGTTTCTCCACCCAGAAGGAGTGATTATTAGCCGGGTTTCCGGGGTTTCATCCACCGACGGATTGATAGGCTTCGTCCACCTTACGGACACGCCGAGGAGTAGGAGTTTCATCTCCGAACCTCGTTACATCGACGCGTATTGAGAACGAAACGAACGAGATTTGGGGTCGGCTATTCACACCCCCCTCTCTAGCCGCGATCATCGATCCTAACAATCATGCCCAACTGAAGGAAAAAAAAGGAGAGTTCAAGATTGTGGCACTAACGGAAGAGTCCAGTACTCAATTCATGACAACCACTCCCCCAAAGCTTCAAGATCCAAGAAGCTTCTCAATTCCTTGCACTATAGTAACTGAATTTATAGATAGAACTTTTTATGATTTGGGGGTGAGTGTTAGCCTCATTCCATATTTGATTTGTAATAAGTTAGGTCTCAAAAACTTTAAACTTACTAGTATGGTACTATAGCTAGCTGATCATTTTTGCAAGTACACTATGGGTATCGTTGAAGACGTGTGCTGGTAGAGGTGGGTGGTTGGATCATATCCATTAATTTTGTTGTCTTAGACATGGAGGAGGATCCCAAAATCCCAATAATCTTGGGAAAACCATTCCTTGTTACTGCAGGAGTTGTGATTGATGTTAAAAATTACAAGCTATCTTTGGTTATCGGTAAGGAAAGATTAGAATTTGATTTATCTGAATCTCCTAACCATGTCTCTTCCTTTTTAAGAAATTATAGTGGGGCAGATGCCCATAAAATTGAGGAATCATGGGAGAAGACCCCCAACCAAGAATGAGAAGTACATCTGTCCTACAAGGGAAAGAATAAAGGAAAAGCTTGAAGCACCAACCCTAGGAGGGGAAGCCGTGTCTCTATGGGTATAGTCCATATCAACGGAGACGGGGTCGAGCTAAAGACCTAAAACAAGTATTTTTTGGGAGGCAACCCAAGGTTTCTTTTCAGTTAGTTTAGTTTACAACTTTGTTTCCTTAGTTAGTTTGTCTCAGTGTTTTTAATTTTATTTTTAGGTTATCCGTGGCCTCCACAAGCTAGCCATGATCACCTCATGGGCGTGGAGGCATTGGCAAAGTCAAAAAGAAGAAAACTCAACCCTTATACACCTTAAGGAGCCGACCGTGTGACTTCACATGGACGTGTGAAGCTAGCAGAGAAGGGAAAGGGCTAGGCTGTGTCATTTGGCACGACCGTGTGGTCCCAATAGAGGGAAAGAAGAGGACTACCATGTGACTTCACATGGTCGTGTGAATTCAGCCGAGAGGAAGAAGAGGGAAGCCGTGTGAATCCACATGGCCATGTGAAGATGGCAGAGAGGAAGCCGACCTAGGCCGTGTTAATAGACATGGCTGTGTAAACCTAACCAAGAGGAAGAAGAACCCAGTCATGTCAATCGATACGACCGTGTGAAGAAACCCTTGATTGGGTCGTGTCTTTAAGACACAACCGTGCAAGATCACCAACAAGAGAATAAGAATTGATGTCTACCCTACTTCTCCTCTTCTTCTCCTTCTCTTTGTATCCGGCCACACAAAGCAACCACATAGAGGTGGCCGGCCCTAGCATGAAGAGAAGCAAGGGTCGGCCCTTAGAAGAAGACTAGAGAGAAGAGAGAAAAGAATAGATTGCTCCATGAGGCCTCTCCTCCCCTTCTTTTATAATACTTGCCCAAGGTAAATAAGGAAAGATTTTTACAAAAATTAAAATCTTCCTCTTGTTTTTCCTTTTCTCCTTTCAATTTTCCTTATCTCCTTTTAATAGATTGATTGGTCGGCCCCTTGCTTGGGCACCAAGCAAGGGTGGTTGGCCCCTTAAAAGAAGGAAAAATTATCTTGTAAAAATTTTATAAGCAAAGAAGGAAAATTCTTATAAAATTTTACAAGCTCTCTTTTAATTTCCTAAAGTGGATGTTAAAAAATGAAAGTTTTAAAAATTAAAACCAAGTTTTAAAATTTAAAACATCTCTTCTAAAATTTTCTTTTTTAACATGGTTTCAAAAAGGGAAAGTTTTAAATTTAAAACTCTCTTTTAAAAAGCCATGAGGATGGTTAAATAAGGAAAGTTTTAAAACTTTTAAAACACTTTTTTAAATCATGTGACCTAATTCAAATAAGGAAAGTTTTTAATTTTAAAATCTCTCTTTTAAAACTTGTAGATGTCTACAAAAAGAAGATTTTAAAAATTCAAAACACCCCTCTTATTTTGAATTATTGTGGCCGGCCCCTTCTTTGCTTGGACACCAAGCAAAAGGATGGCCCCTTTATGAAGGAATTGGCCGGCCCCTATGCTTTGGTCACCAAGCCATGGGTCGGCCCCCTCTTGGACACCAAGAAGGGCTTTCATAAGTGGACTATGAGGCACTAATGAGGCTACGATAGAGACCTAGAGGAGAAATTGATTTTGGCCTCCTGACGAGCTTGAGTATCCTGTGTTCGCCCCGAATACACAACTCAAGTTCATCAATAATAACTCATTCCACTAGAGAGTTATTATTGCACTACCGCACCAATCTCAAATTACATTATGAGATCCTTCCTATCATGAGTGTGCTAGTCTCCCTGTGTTTAAGATATCGAATGTCCATTAATTTAATGAGTTACTGACAACTCATTTAATTAACATCTAGCTCTGAGAGTAGTACCACTCAACTTTATCATCATGTCGGACTAAGTCCACCTGCAGGTTTAACATGGCAATCCTTATGAACTCTTCTTGGGGGCATTCTCAACCTAGATAACTAGGACACAATTTCCTTCTATAATCAACAACACACACTATAAGTAATATCATTTCCCAATTTATCGGGCCTATTGATTTATGGAGCTAAATCTCGCCCTTTGATAAGTCAAAGAAATAAATACTAAATATATGTGCTTGTTATTATATTAGGATTAAGAGCACACACTTCCATAATAACTAATGTCTTGTTCTTTTATTAAGTCAGTATAAAAAGAACTTACCTTAAATGGGCCTACTCAATACACTTAGAGTGTACTAGTGTAATTTATTAGTCAAGATAAACTAATACCTTATTACACTACGACTATACCAATGGTTTGTTCCTTTCCATTTTAGTCGTGAGCTACTGTTTATAATTTATAAGGAATTGATAACATGATCTTCTGTGTGTGACACCACACACCATGTTATCTACATAAATTAATTGAATAACTACACTTACCATATAAATGTAGATATTAGACCAATGTGATTCTTAAATGTTTATACAAAAAGCTAGACTTTTAGTGTACACTCTAACATAATTTAACATAATTTTTAAAAGATTTTTCAAGGAATTAAAAAAGTTTAACATAATTTTTAAAAGATTTTTAAAAGAATGTTAAAGGATTTTTAAAGGAATTTTAAAAGAATTTTAAATATTTTTTAAAAGGATATTTAAAAGATTTTTAAAATAATTTTTAAATAAGTTTTAAAGGATTTTTAAAAGGTTTTCAAAATATTTTTTTTTAAAAAATTTTTAAAAGATTTTTCAAAGGTTTATTAAAATAATTTTTAAATAATTTTTAAATGGATTTTTATAAACTTTTTAAAATAATTTTTTAAAAGAATTTTCAAAAGAGTTTTAAAATAATTTTTAAATAATTTTTAAAAGGGTTTTAAAATAATTTTTAAAAAGATTTTTAATTTTTTTTCAATAATTTTTAAAAGCATTTTTAAAAGGATTTTAAAATATTTTTTAAAAGGATTTTTTAAAAGGTTTTTAAAATAATTTTTAAAAGGGGTTTTAAAATAATTTTTAAAAGGATTTTTAAAATAATTTTTAAAATGATTTTGTAAAAGGTTTTTAAAATAATTTTAAAATATTTTTAAAAGGATTTTTAAAATGTTTTTAAAATAATTTTTAAATAATTTTTAAAAAGTTTTTAAAATAATATTTAAAATATTTTTAAAAGGGTTTTAAAATAATTTTTAAATAATTCTTAAAAGGCTTTTAAAATAATTTTTCATAGGAATTTTAAACGGGTTTTAAAATATTTTTTTAAATAATTTTTAAAATGATTTTTAAAAGGTTTTTAAAATAATTTAGAAAAGGATTTTTAAAAGGTTTTTAAAATAATTTAGAAAAGGATTTTTAAAAGGTTTTTAAAATAATTTTTAAAATGGTTTGAAAAAAAAAATTTAAAAGGATTTTTAAAAGTTTTTTAAAATAATTTTTAAATAATTTTTAAAATGATTTTTAAAAGGGTTTTTTAAATAATTTTTAAAAGGGTTTTAAAATAATTTTAAAAGGATGTTTAAAAGGTTTTTAAAATAATTTTTAAAATAAGTTATAAAATAATTTTTAAAAGGATTTTTAAAATGTTTTAAAATTAATTTTCAAATATTTTTTGAGAATATTTTTAAAAGGTTTTTAAAATATTGTTTTTAAATAATTTTTAAAAGGATTTTAAAAATAATTTTGAAAAGGATTTTTAAAAAGTTTTTCAAATAATTTTTTCACATAATTTTTTAATGGATTTTTAAAAGGTTTTTAAAATAATTTATGAATGGATATTTAAAAGGAGTTTTAAAGGGTTTTAATATAATTTTTAAATAATTTTTAAAAATATTTTTAAAATAATTTTTAATAAAATTTTTAAAAGGGTTTTAAAGATCATTTTTAACTAATTTTTTAAAGGATTTTTAAAGGGGTTTTAAATTAATTTTTAAATATTTTTTAAAAGCATTTTTAAAAGGGGTTTGAAAATAATTTTTAAAAGGATTTTTTAAAAGGTTTGAAAAATAATTTTTAAATAATTTTTAAAAAGATTTTAAATTTTTTAAAATAATTTTTAAAAGGATTTTTAAAAGGGTTTTAAATAATTTTTAAATGGTTTTTAAAATAATTTTTAAAAGGGTTTTAAAAAAAAAATTTAAATAATTTTTAAAAGGATTTTTTAAAAGGTTTTTAAAATAATTTTTAATGAATTTTTAAAATGATTTTTTAAAAGAATTTTTAAAAGGGTTTAAAAATAATTTTTAAAAGGATTTTAGAAAGGTTTTTAAAATAATTTTTAATAGGATTTTTAAAACGTTTTTAAAATATTTATTTTAAAAAATAATTTTTAAAAGCATTTTTAAATGGGTTTTAAAATAATTTTTTAAAATAATTTGGGAAAGGATTTTTTACACGGTTTTAAAAATAATTTTTAAATAATTTTTAAATGTTTTTTAAAAGGGTTTTAAAATAATTTTTAAATAATTTTTAAAAGGATTTTTGTAAAGGTTTTTAAATTAATTTTTAAATAATTTTTAAATGGGGTTTTAAAATAATTTTTAAAAAGATTTTTAAAAGGGGGTTTAAAAAATTTTTAAAAGGATTTTTAAATGGCTTTTAAAATAATTTTTATAATGATTTTTTAAAATATTTTTTAAATAATTTTAAGAAGGATTTTTAAAAGGTTTTAAAATAATTTTTATAATAATTTTTAAAAGGATTTTTAAATGGGTTTTAAAATAATTTTAAATAATTTTTTACAGAATTTTTAAAAGGTTTTTAAAATAATTTTTTTAAAATATTTTTTAAAAGGATTTTTAAAATAACTTTTAAAAGGATTTTTAAAAGGGGTTTAAAATAATTTTTAGAAGGATTTTTAAAGGGTTTTAAAATAATTTTTAAATAATTTTTAAAAGGATTTTTTGAAAGGTTTTTATAATAATTTTTAAAAGGATTTTTAAAAGCGGTTTTAAGATAATTTTTAAATAATTTTTAAAATGATTTTTAAGGGGGGTTTAAATTAATTATTAAATAATTTTTAAAAGGTTTTTTAAAAGGGGTTTTAAAATAGTTTTCAAATAATTTTTAAAAGGATTTTTAAACGGGTTATATATAGTTTTTAAATAATTTTAAAAAGGTTTTTAAAATAATTTTTAAAAGGGTTTTTAATTTTTTTTTTAAATAATTTTTAAAAGGTTTTTAAAATAATTTTTAAAATGATTTTTTAAAAGGTTTTAAAAATAATTTTTAGATAATTTTTAAAAGGGTTTTAAAATAATTTTTAAATGGGTTTTTAAAATAATTTTTAATAAGATTTTTAAAAGGTTTTTAAAATAATTTTTAAATGGGTTTTAAAAGAATTTTTAAAGGATTTTTAAAATTTTCTTAAAATAATTTTTTAAAATAATTTTCCAAAGGATTTTTTAAAAGGTTTTTAAAATAATTTTAAAAATCATATTTAAAAGGTTTTAAAATAATTTTTCAAAGGATTTTTTTTAAAGGTTTTTAAATAATTTTTAAAAGGGTTTTTAAATTAATTTTTAAAAAGTTTTTTAAAATGTGTTTTAAAAGAATTTTTAAAAGAATTTTAAATGACTTTTAAAATAATTTTTAAAAGTATTTTTTAAAATAATTTTTAAATAATTTTAAAAAGGATTTTTAAAAGGGTTTTAAAATAATTTTAAAATAATTTTTAATAGGATTTTTAAAATAATTTTTTTAAAAATATTTTTTAAAAGGTTTTTCAAATGATTTTTTAAAATAAATTTTAAAAGGAATTTTAAAAGGTTTTTAAAATAATTTTTTAAAAGGATTTTTTATAAGGTTTTTGAAAGAATTTTTAAATGGGTTTTAAAATAATTTTTAAAGGATTTTTTTAAAAGGGTTTTAAAATAATTTTTAAATGATTTGAAAAATATTTTTAAAATAAATTTGAATAATTTTTATTAAGTTATCCTAGATTCATATCACCCGATTTTAAATTATCAATCAGGGTCCTGATGTAATTTTGTGAGATAGTTATCTTTAATTTAGATTATTATATATATAACCATAAAATGATTAATAAAAAAGTTGTTTTAAGAAATTATAATTACATTATAACTTTTTTATAATATAATTATCTTTAGGCCCTGCTATTACCTTATAGTAGAAATTTCGTGATGGAGTGTCCATTCCATGGTACCCATACAAGGGGAAAGCTAACACTTGCCCAAGAAAAGATGAAGCAGTATAACATCTTGTGGCTACCGCAATTTATATAATCATTTTTCCGGAGGGCTGAGGCTTACGTTGATAATGTATCTTTGATATGATGTTCCTTTACTCTTTTAACTACTTTCACACCAGGAACGGACACCTTTTCCTACTTAGCTGGACCAATACGCAACTAACTGGATCCCACCAACTCCCAACGGCTATATTCCTCGCCGCCCACTGCTCCCACTTAATCAACTCTTCCTTCCATCACCTTCCTCTCCTCTAACGGTCACCTCTCTATCTTCTTCCTCCTCTTCCGCCAGAATTAATAAGCCGCCCACCACGCTTTTGATGCTCTACTCTCCCCTCCCTTCTCCCTCCCCTTTCTTGCTTACACATCTGCAAATCCTAAACCACAAGAAACAACAATAACAACGACAGCGAGAAGTGATGGAGACAGCTGTGCCCAACGTCCAGCGCGTCAACAAAGCCTCCTCCGACGAGCTCCTCCGCAAATTCGCCGAACTCGACGCCGACCCCCCGGCGAGACCTTACTCGCTCCCTCGCCCCTCCTCCACCACCGCCCGCATCTTCACCCCAATGGCCGTCCGGAAGAAGTCCTGCCGCGCTATCAACGCCCTCTCCTCCCGGGAGCTCATCTCCTCATCCTCCTCTTATGCCGACGGAAGGCCGGCAAGGAGGGGGCGGACCAGTGCTGGACAGGCAGAGTGGAAGTCCCTTCTCCCTCTCTCCAATCGCAGGTCGTCCTCCAAGTCCCTGCTCCGAAGGATCGGGGTCCGACGGTCCGATGACGCAGCCCCCGGCATCGGACTCTTCTTTGCCATAGCCCTCCAAAAGGTAATGCTGATTCTACAATTTTTTTCATCCCTGTTCTCCGATTTCGCAATTGAAGCAAAAGTTAGGAAAAAATATTGAATTCAGCACTTCGTTCTTTCTCTGTTTCTTTGCCAGAAATCTACCGAAAGCTGCGCAATATTTCTGTGAAAAAATTCAAATAAGCTAAACATGTTCATAAACTATGAATTTTTATCTCAAAATTGCTGACATCATAATGGACAATGCTTATTGCAAAGGTTCTCAGCTAACTCTCTTTATGGCAAATCTGTTGCAGACATGGCGTAAGACGATGGCAAGCGCATCAAAGATGATTGTGGAGAAGCACTGCCCGAAACATGTTCGACTTATCAGTGACAATGTTTAATTAATTTCACGGACTGTTCTTTTTTTACTGATACAAAATTTCTACTTCCAATAAAACCCCAACATGGCAATGTTTTTCTTTAAATACAAGTCGATAGAACATTCTTTCAATGTAAACATGAAATTCGCTTTATTCTCGCTACAAAAACCTTAAATTAGGAACAAAATTTTCGTCCCAAATTTATAATATATTTAGCGACAAAACTAGAATTTATTACTAATTGGCAACGAAATTGGCAACCAAATAAAATCATCGCAAAATAATAACAAATAATATTTTGTCGCAACTTTCGTTGCCAATTAACGTCGAAATTTAAAATTCATTGTAATATTTACAAACTCTGCAATGAAAGCAGAGTTCATCACAAAAGCTTTAGACATGATGTAGCCAATGTTGCAACGATCGTAAATTGACGATGAAACAATAGATTCGTCAAAGATTGACACAAAAATTAAAAATAAAAATAAATGTGTTCGAAATCTAGCATATGAACCTAGAGACCATGAAATGATATGAAACCAATTTCTCTGTTTTCATATCAATCTTCTGATGACATCAATGACCTCAAATATCAATTTCACCTAAAATATTAAGATTCATAATTTTTTTTTAACAAAAATTAGCTTATTCATGTTAACAAAAATTATGGATATCAATATATTGGGTGGAATTTATATTTGTATCATTTATATCACCAAGAGATCGATACGAATACATCGGAATTTGTTTCATATTATTCTAAGATCTCTAGGTCTATCTACCGAATTTAAGACACATTTATCTGTATTTTTAAAAAAATTATCAATCTGCAACGAATGTATAAATTCATCGTCAAAAAATCTAATTCTTGTTAAAAAATTATGGATCTCAATATATTCGGTGAAATTGATATTTGATGTAATTTATATCATCATGAGATCAATACGAACACATAGAAACTTGTTTCGTATCATTCCAAAATCTCTAAGTGTATTTATTGGATTTCATACATATTTATTTGTATTTTTTAAAAAATTAAACCTTTGCGACGAATATATAGATTCGTCGCCAATTGCCGATGAAACCCTGGATTCATCACCAATTGGTGACAAATTTATAGATTCATCGTAAATTTGTATTTTTTTTAAAATACAAATAAATTCATTTTAAATCCAACAGATAGACTTAGATCTCGAAATGACACAAAACTCGTTCCTATATATCAATCTCCTGATGGCATAAATGATCTTAAATATCAATTCCTCCCAATATATTAATTTTTTAATAGAAATTAAAAATTTTTAAACTCATTTATGTTAAAAAAATTATGGATATCAATATATTGGGTGGAATTAATATTGAGATAATTTATATCATCATGAGATTGATATGAATACATAAAAACTTATTTCATGTCATTTTGAAATCTCTAGGTTTATTTATCGGATTTCGTATGTATTTTTTGTATTTTTTTTAAAAAATAAACATTTGTGATGAATATATAGATTCTTCGCAGATTGGTAGTTTTTTAAAAATATCAATAAATGAATCTTAAATCTGGCATATGGACATAGAGATCTCGGAATGACATAAAATTAGTTTATATATATTCATATCGATCTCTTGATGACATAAATGATCTTAAATATCAACTCCACCAAATATATTTAGATCCAGAATTAAATTTTTCAAACTCAGTCATATAAAAAAAATTATGTATATCAATATATTAGGTGGAATTGAGTCCTCGGGGTTATGGTGTCACGCCCCCAGAGGGGTCCCTGCCAGAAGAAATTTCGGCAGCATCTCCCCTGCACGGGTGACAATATGAAACATTACTACAGACAAAATATACATTAGTCACACTCGGCTGGAATATATACACAAATAGAAACAACATAACACACAGTTTAATATACTCAGCTCACCCGGCTGGACAAAATGAAATAACACATAACCACCATCTATAACCATCAGCCTAAACGGCTGGAACAATATCGAAACACACACACAGCGGAAGACAGAACGATAAAATACTCAGCCTACACGGCTGGATGTAAACGCAGCGGAAATCACAAAAAGAAAACAAATGTATAACCGACAAAGTCACTGACTAAATTGCCTGCAACCACCTAACTAGACTCCAAAATCCATATCGAAGCATACAATACCAAGTTCACAAAACCAAAACATAACTTGCGTCAGCAACCAAAACCAGAAAAAAAGAAGCTATCCTCGAGTGTGTCGTGGGGCTGGCAGTTGGGACTCTCCAAGCATCCATGACTCATCTACCTGTTACCTGGCGAAAGAAAGTCATTTTGCGGGGTGGTGAGTATTGGAACTCAGCGGGTAAGGAAAGAGATAGTGCATGAACATAACATATAACTAGAAAGTGAGCCAAGAGTATACAGTCTCATAAAAGAAATAGCAGATACTACAAAAAGGACCAAAATAAGCACTCATACCTGAAACCATATCCTAGGCTAGGTATAATAAGACAGAACTGGTACTAATCTGCTACAGTACTACTCATAACTACAGAGACAACAAGCAAGGTATATACAAGCAATAACAGCGTATGTCAACGACAGCAGTAAGTAAGCAATAACAACATATATAAACAACAGCAGCCCAAGCAAATATAATAACAGCGTATGCACGGATGGTCACTCCCGCCCACCTCTCTGCACCATGACCCCTGTATGGTCGAGAGGCCGGGTCAGTGACAGACTGTACACCACTCACACGAGTGGCCGAGGGGACAGTTGCATAGTAGCTAACTAGCTACATCTGCGACGGGGTCCCTGCTGCTCGTACTCCAGCTACCACTTACACGAATGGCCGAGTGCGGCACGACAGGACAAGCGGCATCAACTCCAGCTACCACTCTCACGAGTGGCCGAGGATGCGGCATGCATGCAATGACATGATGCGAACAATGCAACAGTCATCATATATATATAGGCAGAAACAAGTATGCTACATGAAGCCAGCATGCTCAATATAGTACATAAATAAACAACAGTTAAAGCATACAAATATGATATTTAATATTTGCTACTGATCATGGACAACAACAAGAGACTGTATGGATATAAAAACCAGTAACTCAAAGGTTTTGAGTGGAAGTATCAAGCATAGGAAAAATTTCGAGTGGAGTCAAGGTAAAGCAATTCTTATCCAAAATAGCTCATGCACTAAGTTCGTAGAACTAGAGAATCAAAGGAAGAAGTACCCGCTTTTACTTATCAATCGTATCAGAATAAATCCACGTTGTGCTACTTGCCCTAAATCAGAGTTCTGCAAATCATGTGATATACAATTTAGCTAATTCCATAAACAATATCTAACTACATCCAAACCCAACCTAATTAGGGAAAAAAAACCCAATCCAACTACGAACCTCGATTCATCTAAATCCATCCAGAAATCTGAGACTAGCATGCCCAAAATAGAACCAACATCGAAACCAAAATAAACAAATCTGCCCAGCCAACCAACACTAACTCAAGGAGCGAAAGCACCCTCACACTCACCCAGAGCAACACTTTCTTTCCCACCAACATCCAAACTTACACAGGGAGCAAGATACAACACAACCAAGGCAACATCCCCAGTTATCCAGTAAGTTAAAACTAATGCAAGGAACAAAAACTAATTACACTTCAACCATTAATTCCATTTGGTCCAGCAAACTGAAGTCATCCCAAAGCATAGAAAATAAAAACAACCACCAAAACTAATCACACCTCACAACCAAAACCTCAACCTCCAGTTTGTCCTGACATTCCTAACCCTCTTTGAGGCATGAACCACATCAAATTGCCTCCACCCAAGATCTATAATTATTCAAAGTAGTAGGACACATCAAATTTGCCTTAATACTAAATCCATGGCAATTCCAACAACATACCAAAACTAAACCCACACCTTGCAAAGCAGTCCGACATTTCTAAAGCAATAGGAACCAAAGAAAACATTTAGGACACTAACAATCTGACCCAAACCTTTGGTGGAAATAGAAAGAAGCCATATACCATCAAACCTACCCTAAGCCACCAGTAACTTGGTCCAGATCTCAATCCGACAAAACCAAGCTCACTCAAAATGCCCAAATTCCCGAAGTATTGGAAAAGAAAAGAAGAAAGACCTCATCCGGATCATATTGTAACCTACGGAAAGAAACATTCATCTCATACTTACCAAGGAATTCTAATTGCTGGATCGGTTAGGGCACAGTCAGCGTCAGGAAGAGGGGGCTGGCATTGGCTCGTCGCGACCGGCGATGGTGCGGCGTCTCTGTGCTGGCGTGCAAAGGGGAGTAGTCGGCTGTGGCTCGAGGGCTTCGGTGAGGAGATCGCGAGAGGAGATAGGCTGAAGCTCGCGTGAGGGAAGGAGGTCGGCGGTGTGGTGCTCGTGCGAGAGCCGACGGCTGCTAGGTGCTCGCAGAAAGAGGAGATCGCCGGTCGTCCTTAGAGAGTAGTAGTAGTAAGAAGGGTGGTCGTTACATATGGTGTTGCGGTAGGACATCTAGGTTGTCACCCAAGCACCGTGGTTCAATCCCCAGCTATGACATATTTGTAGAATTTTTCCTCCAAATGGGGCGCATAACCAACGGATGCTAGATTTTTGGGTTGTTCGTCGCGCGTACTTCTCGATTTACCCTGGTAGCCGATGAAAAAATTTTATGGGGCCAGACCAGCCACCCTAGAGCTAGTGGCGATTTATATTATCATGCGATCAATACGAATACATAGGAACTTGTTTCATATCATTCCGATATCTCTTGGTCTATCTACTGAATTTTATACCTATTTATTTGTATTTTTTTAAAAATAAAACTTTTACGACAAATCTATAGATTCATCGCCAATTGACAAGGAATTTATAGATTCATTGTAGATTAGTAATTTTTTAAAAATACAAATAAATGAGTCTTAAATGTGAGAGATAGATCTAGAGATCTTGGAATAACATGAAATCAGTTTCTATGTATTCACATCATCTCCTGATCACATAAATGACCTTAAACATAAATTTCACCCAATATTTTGTAAACAATGATTATTTAATATAAAATGACCTCAACATTTTCAAATAATAACTTTTTCACTAATTCATTGGATTTATAAATTTCATCTAATTGATTTAACTAGGAAAAATAATATATTAGGCTAAATTGATATTTGAGGCGATTTATATCATCAAGAGATTGATACGAATACATAAGAATTTATTCATATCATTCCAATATATCTAGGTCTAACTTCCAAATTTAAGACGCATTTATTTATATTTTTTTAAAAAATTACCAATTTGTGATAAATCGAGGGATTCATTGCAAAATTGTAATTTTTTAAAATTAAAAACAAATGCATACAAAATCCAGTTGATATATCTAAAGATCTTGGAATGATATAAAACTTATTTTTATATGTTTTGTATCGATCTCTTGATGACATAAATAACCTCAAATATCATGATGACCGGTCATGGCCGGTCACAAGCTCGGATAAAGGAGGAGGGTTGCGTTAGGTTGCCAGCTAGCGTCAAACTATGGCAAATATTCAATGAATGAATCCATTAAACTATTGTGCTAATGCTAGGTTGTTCCCCGGAAGGAACGCGTTGCAGAGTCCGACTGTAACGTCTCGGCAAGGATCACTACATCTCCAGAACTCGGGTGTAGTGATAAATATGCAAGAGTTCGCATTGCAGGGTCTAATTGTAACGTCTCAGCAAGGACCGCTACATCTCCATGAGAACTTGGGTGTAGTGTTAAATAGGCAAAAGTTCTCATACCATAGGTTAGATAAGAACAAATATGATAGGAAAACTAATAATCTAATATTTGGAACATGGAATATAGGAACTCTTACTGGTAAATCAATGGAGGTAGTAGATATGATGATTAGGAGAAAAATTAGTATTTTGTGTGTACAAAAGACAAAATGGATAGACGAGAAGGCAAAGATGATAGAGAACTCGGGTTTTAAGTTATGGTACACTGGAAAGAGTAAAGCAAGAAATGGAGTGGGTATCATTGTAGATAATTTGTTAAAGAATGAAGTTGTAGGAGTAATTAGAAAAGGAGATAGAATTATAGCCCTTAAGATAATAGTGGCCAAAGAAACTATGAACATAATTAGCGTATATGCACCACAAGTAGGATTAGATGAAGCTACCAAATCAAGGTTTTGGGAGGACTTAGATGAAATATTACAAAATATTCCACCAAATGAAATGATTTTAATAGGAGGTGATCTAAATGGACATGTCGGAGTGAAAAATGAGGAATATGAGAGAGTACATGGGAGTTATGGATTTGGAACAAGTAATGAGGAAGGGAAAACTATATTAGATTTTGCGATAGCATATGCCCTTATATTAGCTAATACATTTTTTAAGAAAAGAGAAGAACACTTAGTCATATTCAAAAGTGGGAATAATAAATCGCAAATTGACTTTCTTATGGTTAGGAAGAAGGATAGAAAGATTTGTAAAGATTGCAAAGTCATCCCTGGAGAAAGCTTAACTACCCAACATAGGGTAGTAGTGTTGGATATACGCCTCAAACATAATATCAATAGAAAGAAAATATATACAATTCCTAGAATTAAGTGGTGGAAGTTAAAGGATGGAAAACAAAATATATTTAAGGAGAAGGTAGTGTTGGGATCTTAGATGGCTAGAGGGGGGGTGAATAGCCCCTTTAAAAACTTCTACACAGATAATTGTTAGCACAGCGGAATTAGACAACTAAAGGAAAGAAAAACACAAGCACACTAACAATAGGATTTACGAGGTTCGGGGATAACTTGCCCCTACTCCTCGGCGTGTCCGTAAGGTGGACGACTCCTTGATCTTCGGTAGATCGCACCCCGGATAACTTCCGGCTACAAATCCTCCTTCTCGGTGGAGTAACCTCCCCACAGCGTCTCAAGAAATATCTAAGTTAAAGCACGAGACTTACAGAAACTCGGTGGCACAGGAGAATAAAAATGCTTACAACCACGCGAGGATCAGTAGCAGAACGGAGATCGCAGTTCACCCGAGAGCTCAAGAACTTCGCACAACAGCACAGACTTTTCTTTCAAGCTTTCTTATTTTTTGTTCTGTTCTCTCCTCTCGCTGTTTTTATTGCTTCTCAGACCTGATCTCTGCTGTCACCGATCTGGTCCAAAACTGCGCAAATCAGCGCTGCAGCCAATCCCTCTTCCTCCTTACCTGGTTCTCTGAACTCACACCAATGATATCACAGTCATCACTGGTGTCTTCTGAGCTCGAACCAATCCCCAGGAGTCAAGCAGATCGCAGCCAGATCACAGCAGTATCCGTTGATGCCTGAAATGCACCATGCGCCGCTGAAAACAGCCGAAAGACCATTTGTCGCATTCCTCTTATGAACTTAATTTGAAATTAGGCTTGGAATGATACCTGTTAACCTGCAAACTCAAAAGCTAACAGCACAGAGGATTATATCACATAAATGAATGAGGTATATCAAAAGCAGTGAAGGAATCGCTGATACAGCGAACAAATTAGAGTGTGTGGATCGGTCACCAGACCGATCACAGTGCCTTGGACCGATCAGGCAACAGTCTGATCGGTCTGAGGCCATTCTGATCGGTCGTAGTGACCGATCAGATTGAGTGTGGATCGGTCCACAGACCGATCCACCTCTTTCTCTCTTCTGCGGGCTTTTCTCCTGATCGGTCTCCCTGACCGATCAGATTGCACTCAGTGTGCTACTGAGTGTTTTCTGATCGGTCTGCAGACCGATCAGATTTCACTCAGTGTGCTACTGAGTGTCATCTGATCGGTCATCAGACCGATCCATGGAACTCAGTTTCACTGGATCGGTCTGCCGACCGATCCACTGATTCATGTGTCACTGGATCGGTCTACCGACCGATCCAATGTGCCATGGAATGTCCACTTAGGACCCTCTCTGACCTAATCCGGAGAACGAGCTACCATGCCCTCTCCGAGTCCATCAGGTCCAGAGAGCGAGCTACCGAGCCCTCTCTGACTTCGCATGCCAAGTTTCCTTCTTGGACTTTTCAATACCAGATGTCCGATCACCCTTGATCCATCTGGATTTTCCCTTGCCTGGCTTCACTCACCAGGACTTGCACCTAGCTTCACTCACTAGGGTTTTCACCTGGCTTCACTCACCAGGATTTCCAATCTGCCTGGCTTCACTCACCAGGACTTTCCAACTGCCTAACATCCCAGTTAGGACTTCCTCAATCAGGTCAACCAAGTCAACCTAGATTAGTAATTAATCTAAGTTAAATATCTGATACAAACTTAAATCAGTGTTAACAGCAAAACAACATCCAGGTCAGACTGTATCAACAATCTCCCCCTTTTTGTTGTTTGACAACACGATTTAAGTTTAGATAAGAAATGCTCATATACCCATATTTTTTAGGGAAATCAGGATCCTCCCCCTAAGACGGATACACCACCAAGTCAATGACGGGAATCAAGATCCTTCCCGTTATCCTCTCCCCTACAATCAAGCTTTCATACATTTCTAAACTTAGGTATCCTCTCCCCCTTTGTCAAACACCGAAAAGGTGCGAATAAGGTAAGATAACTTAAAGAACTCCCCCTTAACCCTTACTGTCTGTTTCCTAAAGCACTTAGAATTCCCTCTAAGTGTATTATAAGACAGTAAGAAGGAAATAAAGGGCAAACAAGACATGCAAGTGAACAGCATATTAATAACGGATAGAAAATGAAACATAATAAAGAGCAAGCAAATATAACACTGAGTAGCATAAATACATGAGTAGCATCAGAAGTGCAAACATCCAGGTCAGACATAAAGACTAACAAATAACATCCAAAATACATACAGTTAACAAATAAACTGTATCAATCAATATCCTCACACTGAGGAACATCACCACCATCGGCAGGAGGGGTGAAATCCTGAGGCGGCACGCTGGAGGATGGATAGCCTGGGTAAGACTGCGGAGGCGGGTAGCGTGCCATCCATCCGAGTAGCAACTGCTGTGTCACCACCTGATGACTGCGCATATCATCGAAACGCTGGTCAATCTGCCCGCGCAGGTCATCGTAGCACTGGTCTATCCGAATACGCAGGCCATCCAGCTCAGCAGATATCATCGCATCGTGCTGATCAAAGCGGCTCTCCAGCTCGGCGATCTGCCGGCGCAGATCAGGATCAGCCTCTCCATCGTCAGCAGCAGGAGGAGCAGCAACAGGAGTAACTTGTCGTGGAGGTCCCCGTGGTAACTCACCCAGTGCTCTCCCATCCTTCCACCGAACATCCCCATTTTGCCCTATGATGCCAGACTTGGAAAATGCCCGTTTCCCAAGTCGGCAATCCTGCCTGATCATTTTGACTATTCTACCCTTAGAGACATCAACCTGAAGAGTCTCGAGTCAATCAGTAATTATATGCCCATAAGGCATATAAATAGTGGAGCCGCTAGGCTTAGAATATGATATGATCGAGGAGTAGATGCTCGACATGATTTCAAAATCGAGACGTCGACGCAAACCATAAAGCATAAGACAATGATATGATCGGATCTCAGATAATGGTTTAGATGTGATAGGTAGAAGGCAGTTCGTGACAATCTTAAAAAGAATGTAGTCTTGAGGAGATAATCTCAAGGCTGCAAAAGTAGGGAAGTCAACATCTAGCTCATCTAGTCCATCCGGTCTAGGTTGCCTGAAGAAGTACTCATAAATATCGTCAGGTGATACATCAAGTGGAGGAGGTAGTGACTCTGGTAAATCAGGATACAAGGGAAAAGGATTTCCTGAACACATACGGCAACCTAGATACCCAAAGAATTCTCTGATGGAGAAATCGATACTTCTTTTAGCGACTCGAGTGTTATAAACACCATCATGGTTTTGATGAAGGTTGTTATAGAATTCAGAGATTAGGTCAAGATTGATGTCCCTTTCTAGGTAGACTACCGAATCAAGTTTATAATAGGCTAGGGTTTCTGATACAGAGGGACAAAATTCATCCATCCACTTTCGATCCACAGATCGACATGGAAGCAGCTTGAATGTCCTCTGTTGAAATGCTAGCTCAAACTGGCGGTTTGGGAATCTACTGGAACTAGCTGGTTGGGGTCGAGAGGGAGCAGGAGCTTTGGATTTGGATTTCTTGGTCGGTTCCTTAGAGGTTCCCTCACCACCAGTGGGTATCTTTCTAACAATGAGGACAGTGGGAACAAGGAAAGAGCACCGGCCATGGGCAAACCACCGAGCACAAACCACAGTGACAGTAAGAACATGATAACATGACCTGCCAAAGACAATAAACCGTAGAGATATAGAGATTACCTCGGTGCCATTGTGAACTTCGGCTTTTAGAAGACGATGGGTCGAGAAGACGGGAGGAAAAGAGAAGCGTCGGCTAGGTTATGAGTCGGTCGGCTAGGGTTTTGAGAAGGAAGAAGATCGGGAAGAGAGGAGGTCGGGAGGATTTAATGAGGGGATAGTGCACAGTGTGATCTGATCGGACGGCTGTCCGAACAGAGAAATCCTGACCGATCAGGGAACGTCCTGATCGGTCAGCGATCGTCCTGATCGGTCCGGATCTTCCTGATCGGTCCCTGGACCGATCAGATGTGGATCAGTGGGGTGCGATCTGTGCCGGTGTTTCCTGATCGATCCCTGGATCGATCAGTGAACCAGGAATGTCCTGATCGGTCGTGGAGACCGATCAGGCATCATCCTGATCGGTCCCTGGACCGATCAGTGTCTGATATAATATTCAGTAACTGAAAATATGAGCCGTTATCTATCGGGAATTTTGAAAAGTTCAGAATTCAAGAATTCAGAATCTCCCAAATTCATAACCTAGAATCAACACCCACAAGTATATAAAAAAAATGAGCTCTTATGGTCTTAGCTTGTGTAGAGCCCGAAAGTTTCAGACTTTAAATCCAAAAACTCAGACATTTGGAATCTTAGAATTCCAATCTCAGAAAACCTTATAAAACCATATAGTGAAACAAGGTATTAATTAAGACTTAGGATTGCTATGATCAGTTTCAAGTTTGTCAAAATATAAGCAACTTGTCCTAATTTTCAATCAAGGCATGTTAAGTATCAATCAAAAATATCAATCAACAAATCACCCATAGTTAGACACTTTTTAGACAAAGGCCCAATCAAGATTCCTTGATTGGAATATATGAGTAAGATCAAGGAACCAATTACACATGAATTATGTAATGGTGTTCCCCATACTCAATTAATGTCTCTTCAACCTAATTATTCAAGGGATGCATGATACATTTTGAATAATTTTGTTGTACCTAACATCTCACCCCATTTCTAGCAAACAAAAATATTTTGTTAAACCTTATAGTTTGTGTGAGATGTTCCTAAGTTGCCCAAAATCATTCCCAATTTCTCTTGTCATTTTAATTTGTCCTTATTGATCATGATGAAGTCCTAAGGACCTAAGGAGCCAAACACATTCCCAACTCCCTCCTTAAATGACTAAATTCATTTTCTGGAAGGGGTTTGGTGAAAATATCAGCTAGGTTTGACTTTGACTCAACATATGTGAGTGCAATGTCTCCCCTAGCTACGTGATCTCTTATGAAGTGATGACGCACTTCAATGTGTTTGGTCCTCGAATGATGGACTGGATTTTTAGTTAGGTTGATCGTGCTAATGTTGTCACATAGCACTTGTACACCCTTATAAGAAAGTCCATAATCCTCTAGGGTGTGTATCATCCACAACAACTGTGATACACTCTCTCCCATGGCAATATATTCGGCCTCGGTCGTGGAGAGAGCAACACAATGTTGCTTCCGACTCGACCAACTAACTAAAGATGAACCTAAAAATTGGCAACCCCCACTAGTACTTTTCCGATCCAATTTGCATCCAGCATAATCGGAATCGGTATAGCCTATCAAATCAAAAGACTCCGTACGAGGGTACCACAGTCCTACTCTCATTGTGCCTTTGAGATATCTCAGAATCCTCTTAACTGCAATTAAGTGAGATTCCTTGGCACATACTTGATACCTAGCGCACATTCCCACAGCAAAGAGTATGTCCGGTCGACTAGCTGTGAGATATAGAAGACTACCAATCATGCTTCTATATTGCGTTAAATCAATTGGTTTTCCACTCTCATCATTGTCAAGGCGAGTGTTTGTCGCCATTGGAGTGGACACTTCCTTAGAGTCACTCATATTGAATTTTCTAAGCATCTCTTGAGTGTATTTTGTCTGATGGACATAAATTCCATCTCGAGTTTGTTTGATTTCAAGTCCGAGGAAGAATGTCAACTCTCCTACTAGACTCATCTCAAACTCACTTTCCATGTGAGAAATGAATTCATTCAAATAGCCCTTGTTATTTGAGCCACAAATTATGTCATCGACATATACTTGGGCTACAAAAATGTTTTCACCATCTCTTCGTAGAAATAGTGTTGGGTCTATTTGGCCTCTTACAAAACCCTTTTCTAATAGGTAAGTTGACAATCTTTCGTACCATGCTCGAGGTGCTTGTTTAAGCCCATAAAGAGCTTTCTTGAGCTTGTATACGTGGTTTGGAGCTTCGGTACTCACAAACCCCGGTGGTTGCTCAACATAGACTTCTTCTTTAATGAAACCATTTAAGAAGGCAGATTTAACATCCATTTGATAGAGCTTGAAACCTCTATGTGCAGCAAAAGCTAGCATCAAACGAATGGACTCTAATCGGGCCACGGGAGCATAAGTCTCATCATAATCGAGACCTTCAACTTGACTATAGCCCTTGGCTACAAGTCTTGCCTTGTTTCTTACAACTTCTCCCTTTTGATTTAACTTATTTTTGAAGACCCATTTAGTTCCAATAATGGTGGTCTTCTTAGGTCTAAGAACTAAGTCCCACACTTGGCTCCTTTCAAATTGACCTAACTCATCTTGCATAGCTATGATCCAATCAGGATCGCGCAATGCCTCATCAACTAATTTTGGTTCAATCTCTGAAATCAATGCGACTTCATTAGACTCATTTCTAAAGAATGACCTAGTCCTAACCCCTTGGTGGATGTCTCCCACAATTTGGTCTTAGGGATGACTAGTGGCTATCCTAGATTGTCTTGGTGTTGGTGGTGCCTCATGAATGGTCTCACTCGGCATAGGCAAGGACTCAATATCAGGCAAAGGATCAGATTGAGTTCTTTGTTGCCTTTGCTCATCAACATCAGAGTCAACTTCGACTCATTCTTCATTTTGATCATTCAAACTTAGATTTCTAAATTCAAATTGAATTTCTCCTACATCCCTTGGTTGATCATTTAAGTTAGGGATTTCTTCAAAAGCTACATCAGAGGACTCTTCAATCAATTTAGTCCTATTATTGTAGACTCAATAGGCTTTGCTGGTAAGAGAGTACCCGACCAGTATCCCTTGATCAGCCTTAGCCGTGAACTTCCCAAGATGATCCTTGGTGTTCAAGATAAACACCTTACAACCAAACACCCTAAGATGTTTAATTGTAGGCAGTTTCCCAAACCAAAGTTCATGGGGAGTCTTTCCTAAAAACCTATGTATTAAAACTTGATTTTTCACATAGCAAGCTGTATTCACAGCTTCAGCCCATAAGTAGCTCGGTAGCGAGTACTCATTGAGCATGCTTCGTGCAGCCTCTTGTAGGACTCGGTTCTTTCTCTCCACAACCCCATTTTGCTGTGGGGTCCTTGGAGTAGAGAACTCATGCCTATATCCCTTTTCTTGACAAAACTCTAAAAACCTATGATTTTGAAATTCCCCACCATGATCACTTCTAATGGTTTTAATTGTTGTCGATTTTTCATTTTCAGTTCTTCTACAAAAAGAGATAAAAATATCTATAGTTTGGTCCTTATGTTTCAAGAAGAAAGTCCATGTGTATCTAGTAAAATTATCAACGATTACCAAGCAATATCTACTTCCATTCAATGATATTACACTACTGCAATCAAATAGGTCCATGTGCAATAAATCTAAAGCAGTAGATGTACTTACAGTGCTTTTACCTTTATGAACACCTTTTGTTTGCTTACCCTTTTGACATGCATCACATAGTTTGGTCTTGTGGTACTTGATGCTGGGTAAGTCTCGCACTAATCCTTGGTTGGCCAACTTCCGGATGTTCTTCATGTTTACATGTGCCAACCTTCTATGCCATAGCCAAGACTCTTCTTCTTTCGACATGAAACACTTAATCAAAGCATTAGTAGCACTTTTAAACGATACTTGATAAATATTATCAACCCTTGTGCCTACTAGTACCGTGTCAAGTGTGTCAATGTGTTTAACCAAACATTGACTTGAATGAAATTCAATTGTGTAACCCGTATCACACAATTGACTGACACTTAGGAGATTAAAAGTCATCCCCTTGACTAGAAGGACATTCTTGATATGGAAACATTCGGATATATGAATGTCTCCAACTCCTACAACCTTAAGGCTACCATTATTACCAAAAGACACATTACCTCTACTTTTGTTTTGAATGGTTGTAAACAGTGATTTGTCCCCGGTCATGTGCTTGGAGCATCCACTATCAACAAACCAAGTTGATAGATGCTCCCCCTCGACCAATGCCTACAAGACACGGAAGATAGAGGTTTTAGGTACCCAAATCTTGGGACCTAATGCTTCTACAACGAAAGACCTAGGAACCCATGCCTTGGTCATACCTTTCCTAGTTCCATGAGCCCTAGAAACATGTGATCTACTATTTTGAGTTCTAGACATTAGAGAAATGAAACTCGACTCTTTGGGTTGATACCCTAGCCCGGCCTTGTTGTAGACTGCCCTTTGGGCATTTAGAATCATGTCTAGAGTCTTAGAGCTAGTTGAGAACTTCTCAAGCATTTTCTTGAGTTTCTCAACCTCACCCTTTAAAGTCTTGTTCTCATCCTCAAGGACTTCTAGATGTAGGTCATCGACCTCATCTTCCCTAAGGGTCCTTAAGGTTTTTACTTCTTCCTTTAACACTTTATTTTCTGTTTTTGACTTTTTAAGCAATGTAGATAAGTGAGTGATAGTCTTATAACACTTTTCTATATGAGAAGAGGTTACCTCTTCATCATCTGACGATGATGAAGCCGCGGTTGAAGCGTCGCTCGAATCTCCCTCACTTTCGGAGTCCGAAACCTCCCTTGCCATGAGTGCTAATTGTCGGGTGCTCTTTTCCATCTTCTCTTCTTCCTCCGATGAGCTTGATGAGGACTCATCCCAAGTGGCCTTGAGAGCCTTCTTCTTCTTGACTCTTTCCTCCTTCTTTTTGGCTCGTTCCTCCTTCCTCTTTAATTTCGGACACTCGCTCCGAATGTGTCCTTTCTTGCTACACTCATAACATATAACATTAGATTTATCAAAATTTTGATCATTAGTTTTACCTTTTCCTTTGTATCTTCGGCTTCTTCTCATAATCCTTCTTACGAAGTTCGCCATCTCACTTGATGATGATCCACTTTCATCATCGGATTCGGAGGAAGAGGTGGATGAGGAAATCTCCTTTTCCTTCTTCCTTCTTCCATCCTTGCTCTTTGGTCCTGCAAATAAAGCAATACCCTTCTCTTTTTGACCTTTGTTAGCAAGCTCATGAAGTTTCATCTCACAGAAAAATTTATCTAGTTTAACAATGGAAAGATCCTTGGATACCTTGTAGGCATCTACCATAGATGACCACAAGGCATTCCTAGGAAAAGATTTAAGAGCGTACCTTACTAGATCGCGATTCTCCACTCGTTCGTCCACAGAGTGTAGGCCGTTGATGATCTCCTTGAATCTCCCATGAAGTTCACTTACCGTTTCATTATCCTTCATGGTTAGATTTTGGAGCTGATTCAAGAATAGGTCCCTCTTGGCAATCCGAGAATCTCGAGTTCCCTCTTGGAGCTCGATGAGTTTGTTCCATAGGTCTCTTGCACTCGAGAACGGACCTACCTTGACGAGTTGGTCCTTGGCGATTCCACATTGCAAGGTGACCATAGCCTTGGCATCGGCTTGTGCTTTGCGGAGTTGTTCGGTAGACCACCTTGACGAATCGAGTTCCTTACCTTCTTCATCCTTTGGTGGTGTGAAACCTTCCTTGACTGAGAACCACATGGCAATGTCGGTCTTGAGGTAATACTCCATGCGGCCCTTCCAATATTGAAAATCTGCTCCTTCGAAATAGGGTGGTCGATTTGTGCTAAAGCCTTCCTTCATAGCCATCCTTGTTTGCTCTTTTGGGTGTTAATCCGAATCAAAGAGCCCCTCGCTCTGATACCACTTGTTGGGATCTTAGATGGCTAGAGGGGGGGGTGAATAGCCCCTTTAAAAACTTAAACAAAACTTCTACACAGATAATTGTTAGCACAGCGGAATTAGACAACTAAAGGAAAGAAAAACACAAGCACACTAACACTAGGATTTACGAGGTTCGGGGATAACTTGCCCCTACTCCTCGGCGTGTCCGTAAGGTGGACGACTCCTTGATCTTCGGTAGATCGCAACCCGGATAACTTCCGGCTACAAATCCTCCTTCTCGGTGGAGTAACCTCCCCACAGCGTCTCAAGAAATATCTAAGTTAAAGCACGAGACTTACAGAAACTCGGTGGCACAGGAGAATAAATATGCTTACAACCACGCGAGGATCAGTAGCAGAACGGAGATCGCAGTTCACCCGAGAGCTCAAGAACTTCGCACAACAGCACAGACTTTTCTTTCAAGCTTTCTTGTTTTTTGTTCTGTTCTCTCCTCTCGCTGTTTTTATTGCTTCTCAAACCTGATCTCTGCTGTCACCGATCTGGTCCAAAACTGTGCAAATCAGCGCTGCAGCCAATCCCTCTTCCTCCTTACCTGGTTCTCTGAACTCACACCAATGATATCACAGTCATCCCCAGGAGTCAAGCAGATCGCAGCCAGATCACAGCAGTATCCGTTGATGCCTGAAATGCACCATGCGCCGCTGAAACCAGCAGAAAGACCATTTGTCGCATTCCTCTTATGAACTTAATTTGAAATTAGGCTTGGAATGATACCTGTTAACCTGCAAACTCAAAAGCTAACAGCACAGAGGATTATATCACATAAATGAATGAGGTATATCAAAAGCAGTGAAGGAATCGCTGATACAGCGAACAAATCAGAGTGTGTGGATCGGTCACCAGACCGATCACAGTGCCTTGGACCGATCAGGCAACAGCCTGATCGGTCTGAGGCCATTCTGATCGGTCGCAGGGACCGATCAGATTGAGTGTGGATCGGTCCACAGACCGATCCACCCCTTTTTCTCTTCTGCAGACTCTTCTCCTGATCGGTCTCCCTGACCGATCAGATTGCACTCAGTGTGCTACTGAGTGTTTTCGATCGGTCTGCAGACCGATCAGATTTCACTCAGTGTGCTACTGAGTGTCATCTGATCGGTCATCAGACCGATCCATGGAACTCAGTTTCACTGGATCGGTCTGCCGACCGATCCACTAATTCATGTGTCACTGGATCGGTCTACCGACCGATCCAATGTGCCATGGAATGTCCACTTAGGACCCTCTCTGACCTAATCCGGAGAACGAGCTACCGTGCCCTCTCCGAGTCCATCAGGTCCAGAGAGTGAGCTACCGAGCCCTCTCTGACTTCGCATGCCAAGTTTCCTTCTTGGACTTTTCAATACCAGATGTCCGATCACCCTTGATCCATCTGGATTTTCCCTTGCCTGGCTTCACTCACCAGGACTTGCACCTAGCTTCACTCACTAGGGTTTTCACCTGGCTTCACTCACCAGGATTTCCAATCTGCCTGGCTTCACTCACCAGGACTTTCCAACTGCCTAACATCCCAGTTAGGACTTTCTCAATCAGGTCAACCAAGTCAACCTAGATTAGTAATTAATCTGAGTTAAATATCTGATACAAACTTAAATCAGTGTTAACAGCAAAACAACATCCAGGTTAGACTGTATCAACAGGTAGAAGTACAAGAATTAGGTGAAATATACGATAGCTCTAATACAACATGAGATAAGATGGTATCAAAGTTGAAAATAGTAGCTAAGAGTGTACTCGGTGAGTCAAAGGGACATGCACCACTAAGTAAAGAATCTTGGTGGTGGAATGAGACGGTGGACGCATGGTATCTCTGGCGTAATGGCCAGGGGTCGATTCTCAGGAACTGACGACCTGGGGTTTACCCCGCCATGCGCCTATGGCCTGTGTACCTGCATGAACCTCCCTCCATATCCGTGGGGCCGGCACTAGGGGGGCCGCTAAGGTAGCGGATCTACCTTTTTTTTTTGGTGGTGGAATGAGAAAGTACAAGAGAAAGTGAAGGAAAAATAAATAGCTTATAAAGAATTATATATTTGTAAGAACGAGAAAAACTTAAAAAAATATACAATAGCCAAGAAAGAAGCTAAAAAAGTAGTGAGTGAAGCAAAAAATGAAACTTTTGAACGGTTATATCGAAAATTGGATACAAAAGAAGGGGAAAGAGACATTTATAGAATAGCTAAAGTGAGAGAAAGGAAAACAAGAGATCTTAGCCAAATAAAATGTATTAAAGATGAATGTAATAGGGTATTAGTAAATGATGGAGAAATAAAAGAGTGGTGGAAGAGGTATTTTCATCAACTTTTTAATGAAGGTTTAGGTGACCAACTTAACTTAGGTAATTTAATTAGGTCAAATGAGCATAGAAATTTTAATTTTTATCATAGAATTCAAACATCAGAAGTAAAGCAAACTTTAAATGAGATGCACAATGGAAAAGCCGTTGGACCAGATGATATTTCGATAGAAGTATGGAAGTGCTTAGGGAAACAAGGTATTGAATGACTTACAAAATTATTTAACATGATATTGAAAACAAAAAGAATGCTTGATCAATGGAGGATAAGTACTCTAGTTCCCTTATATGCAAACTATAGGGGTATTAAACTAATGAGTCATACTATAAAACTTTGGGAAAAGTAATAGAAAAAAGATTAAGGAGACCACAGTGACAGAAAATCAATTTGGGTTCATGCCTGGAAGGTCGACAATAGAAGCTATACATCTCCTTCAACAATTAATTCAAAAATATCGGGAGCAAAAACAAGATCTACACATGGTATTCATTGACTTAGAAAAAGCTTATGATAGACTCCCAAGATAAATTATATGGAGAATTTTAGAAAAGAGAGGTGTTAGCGTAACATATATTGAACTAATTAAGGATATGTATGAAGATGTAACGACCAGAGTAAAGACTTCAGGCGGAGTAACTGAAGCATTTCCAATAAAGATAGGGTTACATCAAGGATCAGCCCTACGTCCCTATCTTTTTACAATAATTATGGACGAACTCACTACGCACATTCAAGACACAGTACCGTGGTGCATGTTGTTTGCAGATGATATTATTTTGGTAGATGAGACACGTGAAGGAGTAAATGCTAAGTTAAAATCTTGGAGGGAAACACTAGAAGGGAGAGATTTTAAGCTTAGTAGATTAAAGACAGAATATATAAAATTTAAGTTTAGCAATATTAGAGGTAATGAAACAATTGTTAAGATAGGAGAGGACGAGTTGTTCGGAACCGAGAGATTTAAATATTTAGGATCATTTTTACAAAATGATGGAGGGATTGAGAGAGACGTCTTACATAGAATATAAGCAGGATGGGTGAAATGGAGGGGAATGTCAGGTGTTTTATGTGACCGTAAAGTACCTCTTAAACTTAAAGGTAAGTTTTATAAAATCGCTGTTAGACCTGTTGTGTTATATGGAGCTGAATGTTCGGCTATGACTCGAGCACATGAGCATAAGATGAGAGTTGCAGAGATGAGGATGTTAAGGTGGATGTGTGGACATACGAAGATGGACAAAATAAGGAATGAGAGCATTAGAGAGAAAGTCGGAGTTGCATTTATTGAGGACAAACTCCGAGAGACACGTTTAAGATTGTACGAACATGTACTTAGACGACCAATAAATGCTCCAGTTAGGCGATGTGAAACTATGATAAACATGCATATCAAACGAGGAAGAGGAAGACCAAAAAAGACTTGGTTAGCAACAATAAAATAAGATAAAATTTATTTAAATATAGATGATGATATAATAGGAGATAGAACTCAATGGCGTAAAAGGATTCATACAGTCGACCCCACCTAGTGAGAAAAGGCTTGGTTGTTGTTGCTGTTGTTGTTGTATCAATTCCACCCAATATATTGAGATCCATAATTTTTTTAAACAAGAATTAACTCATTTGTGTTAAAAAAAATTATGGATAAGAATTTGTTAAACAAGTATATTGGGTGGAATTGATATTTGAGGTGAGTTATATCATAATGATATCTATACAAACATATAAGAATTTGTTTTATGCCATTCTAAGATCTCTAGGTCTATCTACTTTTTTTTGTACGTATTTATTTGTATTTTTTTAAAAAAAATTAAAGTTTTGCCATGAATCTATAGATTCATTGCCAATTAGCGATGAATCCAGGGATTCATCTCCAATTGATGATGAATTTATAGATTTGTCACATATTAGTAATTTTTAAAATTACAAATAAATGAGTCGTCTTAAATCTAAGAGATATATCTAAAGATCTCAGAATGACATGAAATCAGTTTCTACATGTTCGTATTGAACTTCTGATGACATAAATGACCTTAAACACACTACAACAAAACTTCACAAAGAGAACAGTGAAAAATCATTGTGAAAGACCCAAAAAATCATTGTCATTTAACGTGTTGAGAAAGATATGGGCGCTCAAAAACAACGGTTAAAAACCATTGTCTCTTTACCTAAAACACAACAATTTTTCACCGTTGTGTTTCCAGCTGAACCGTTGTATATGTGGTAAAGATATAGTGATTTTTTTTTTAAAATGACAACGGTTTATAATGATTGTATTTAATGTAAAAAAATAGCAGTTTTTAACCGTTGTCTTTGAAACTAACTAACCTTTGAAGCATGGTTTCCATCAATTCCACCTACTATTTTTTTCCTAGATAAATCAATTAGATGGACTTTATAAATTCAATGACTAAGTGAAAAAAATTATTATTTGAAAATGTTAAGGTCATTTTTAAACAATAATTGATCTTAAAATATTAGCTAAAATTCATGTTTGAGGTCATTTATGTCATTAGGAGATCAATATGAATATATAAAAACTATTTTCATGTTATTATGAGAACTCTAAGTCTGTCTCCTGAATTTAAGACTCATTTATTTATATATATTTTTTAAAATTACTAATCTCCAACAAATCTATAAATTCATCTCAAAATTTTATTTTTTTAAAAAATATAAATAAATACATACGAAATATGATAAATAGATCTAGAGATTTCAAAATGACATGAAACAAGTTCTTATATGTTCGTATCAATCTTGTTGTGGTAAAAATCACTCAAATATCAATTCCATCCAATATATCGATATCCATAATTTTTAAATACAAATGAGTTAATTCTTGTTAACAAAAATTATGGATCTCAATATATTAGATGAAATTGATATTTGAGGTCATTTATTTTAACAAAAGATCAATATGAATACATAGAAACTAGTTTCATATCATTCTATGATCTCTAGGTCTATCTACAAGATTTTGTACGCATTTACTTTTATTTTTAAAAATTATAATTTTACGACAAATCCCTAGATTTGTCGTAAATTGATAATTTTTAAAAAATACAAATAAATGTGTCTTAAATCTAGAAGATAGACTTAGAGATCTAAGAATGACATGTAATAAGTTTGTATGTGTTTATATCAATCTCTGATGATATAAATCACCTCATATATTAATTTCACCTAATATATTTATTTTCCTAGTTAAATCAATTAGATGAACTTTATAAACCCAATGACTTAGTGGAAAATTTATTGTTTAAAAAGGTTAAGGTCATTTTGATATTAAACAATTATTGATGTAAAAATATTAGGTGAAATTCATGTCACTACAACAAAAAAAGTACAAAGACAACACCATAAAAATACCGGTTTTAGAAAAAATCATTGTAAATTTGGAAAAACATAATAATTTTTGATAAAATCGTTGTCTTTGATAAACAATTACCACAAAAGACCACAAGGACAACAGATTTTACAATAGTTTTCAAACATTATTGTCTTTAAGCAATTTTTTTTCTTTACAATAGTTTGATATAGTTGTCAATGAGATTATAAGTGTTATATTTTCTTGCCACAAAACTCATGCCAAAAATTGATTCACAATGATTTATAACCATTGTCAATGAAATTATAACCATTGTGTTAAATTCTACCTAAAAACTTTGCCAAAAATTAGGAGTGGTGAAAGCTCTTTTAAGCCCCGGTACCCCTTTCAAGAAAATAAACCTTCCATCCTCCTCGGGGCTGAATTCCCTTGTTCGATCTTGTCTCTTCCCCTTCCTTCTCCTACTTTGAGTCTTGATCTCTGCCTTCCCTAACCCTGGTGGCTTAGATCGGAGGAAGAAAAACCCTTCCATCCCTTCTCTCACATGGACGAACAGGAAGGGGGCACTCCATGCGACATTCCTCGATGCATCAATGCAACAATTCTTCTTCCTCATTCGTGATCCATGTCAAGACCCTTTTTTTCTTTCGTCCTTCCTTCCTTCCTTGAAGAGCATATCATCGTCCGCTGCTTTCCGACCTTTGAGTGTGCGAGTTGGAGATAGATCTATCCGAGAATGGAGGCGGCCATGGATTTGATGTGGAGGATCTCACCAAAGGAGAGCGAGACTGCTCTCTTCACCTTGATGTCCCTGATCTCTCACCATTCCACCGACCTTCTCTTGCAAGTCGACCTTCCTCTCCAAGTCCTCGCATCTCGTTCGTTTCACTTTTGTTTCTTATCTTCCATGTGGTTTCTGATTTTCCTCTTGATGTCCCTAATCCCTCACCATTTTGCTTTTGATATTTGGGAAATTCCCCTTTTTAAAAGAGGAGAGCTGCTTTTCCCACCCCCGTTGGCACCCTCCTCTCCCTGAGCCCACTCCCCGGGTCCATCATAAAATATATATAATGATATTTACCCTTCTTTCCTTTTCCTTATTCCTCATTCACGTTTTTTTATTCACGTTTTTTTTGTTTTAATTTTTTTAAGTTTTGTTTTTTAAACTAATTTTATTTTTTATCAGTTTTATTTTTTAATAATTTTTTTTATTATATATTTTAATCTTTGTTTATTTTTTATCTTAGATTTTAAGAGTTATTAGTTGTAAAAATTTAAATAGTATAAAAATATGGATAATTTATATATATATATATATATATATATATATATATAGAGTTGATATTCTGCGCGTCTGCACAGTGCATAACTGTGCACGCGCGCAGGATTCAACTGGTTTTAGTTTTTTTATTTGTTTTTAATTTTTTTAATTAATTTTTTTAATTTAAAATATTAAAATAATTAATTATTTGTTTTTAATTTTTGAATTAAAAAAATAATTAAAATATTTTTTTAAAATTTTATTTTTAGGATTTAGGTTTTGGGGCTTTGGGTTATAGTATCAAAGTTATTTTTTTTTAGATTTTACCTCTAGGGTTTAGGCTTTGGGTTATAGTATCAAAGCTATTTAGGGTTCATGCTTTGGGTTATAGTATCAAAGCTATTTTTTTTAGATTTTACCTCTAGGGTTCAGGCTTTGGGTTATAGTATCAAAGTTATTTTGTTTTTTAAATTTTACCTCTGAGGTTCAGGTTTCCCAATTAGATTATAGTGTTTAGTTTTTAAAAAAAATTAAAATAAAATTAATTTAAGTATTTATTGAGTATTGTAATATGTTGAGGGGATATATTAATGTATTAGAAATTTATATATGGAAATGTTAATTTTTTTAATTTAAAATATTAAAAAATAAAAAAATAAAAAAAAAACAAAGCTTGATCTCTGCGCGACGTGCACAGTCCATTACTGTACGCGTCGCGCAGGAGATCAAGACTATATATATATATATATATATATATATATATATATATATATATATATGAAATTAATATATATTGAGGGGGCAGTGCCACGTTTTATTTTATTTTGTTTTATTTTATTGATTTTTGTTTTTTTAATCAGTTTTTTTTTTATAATTTTTATTCTTTTTAATTTTTTTTATTATATATTTATAATTTTTTATTTATTTTTTAGTCGTAGATTTTCGCACACACCCCCTTCCCAGCCCCATCATATTATTTACCTTTATATCATTTTTTTTAAAGTATTTTCTCGATAAAAATGTCATGCTTTTTTTATATTTGTAATATGAGATTGGATCTTTTGTCCTCAATTTTCTCTGTCCTCCTATTCTACTCGTCGCCTCGAGTCCACTACCAGCGGCCTCTGGTCGTTACCCCGACTAGAACTATACCCTAAGGGAAGGTAAACCTGGAGGTCGTTATCAGGGTGATTGACGTCGAAATTCGACCAAATTTAAGCAGGGACTCAGATCGTCGACGAAGAAAAGTTTATTCAAATCCGACCGAATTTCGGGGTTGATTGTGTCGATGGTGACCACATTCACCTTCCTATTAGGATATAGTTTTAATCGGGGCGACGGTCGGAGGCCGCCGACGATGGGCTGAGGCAATGAGTAGGATACAGGACAGGTGATATTGGGATAGAGGATTCGATATCTTATAATCTTTGTTTTTTTTAATAGTAGATTTTATGGGTTATTATTTATAAAAAATTTAAAAGTAAAGTATGGATAAAAATAAAAAAAATTGATGAAAAAATAATAAATAAAATTTATTTTAAAAAATAAAACTAAGGAAGTAAATAAAATTGAAAAAAATAAAGTTAAGAAAGTAAATAAAATTGAAAAAAAAATAAAATAACTTATTATTTTAAAGAAAAGGGGTAAAAAGATCATTTAACAAGGGAGAGAGAGGGGGTGGGCTGTCAAAGGGGTGGGAAAAGTAATTTACTTATAAGAGGGAGAGGTAGCTCTTTCTACCTCTTGTTTCTTTCTCCCATTTTTTTTTGTCTGCGTAGTTCGTGTTTCGGTTTGTTTGTCTTTGCTTGTTCTTATTGAGATAAATCTATGTCTAATGTCATATAAATGCTTCGATTTGGTAAATCTAGCCTCCTATTCGTATTAACTCTTGTTTTTTTTGGGAAGAAACTCTTGTTTGACCTTTTTTTTGGCATTTTCAATTCTGTCTTTGATATCTCTTATTACGATGTCTGCAAAGTTAAACTTTTCTTCCATATTTACTATAACTGAGAGACAATTGTGATTTCTTGTGGGTACAAACTAATTGCCAAATTCTAACAGTTTCAACTTAATCTGAAAACAACCATCTGCCAAATTCCATCCATTTTTAATTTGCTGAATGATAATATGTTATGGCTGCTTAATGCAAATATCTATGTTAGATTTGTACCAAAAGGATTCTAAAGTTCTTGTTTTTCTTTCTAATGTAATTTTTTAAAGTGTGTATGGAAAATGTCTTGATGAAAGAGTTTATTTTGTGTGAATACAACAGAGATGCAGATTCATATAGGTAAACTTTATCTATTTGAGTCTCAATCTATTTTAGGATTATGCTATTGTAATTATATATTCGTATAGGTAAACTTTATCTATTTGAGTAAAAAATTAGCGGACGATGATATGGTACATCCTTTGCATGCTTTTTTTATCAGGATTTACTATCATTAATAATGATATAGCTGTAAATATTACTTTATTTTATATTTTGTGCTTAATGATGCACAAAGTTCCACGTAGCCAATTCTAAATAGTTGAATGGTCATGGTTTCAACTTGTATATATATATATATTTTTTGAAAGAAGAAGCTTGTTTCTTACCATGATGAATCAAGTAACATACATGCATTTTTTTAACGCAATACTTACCTTAAAGGTGTTGCCATAGTGATCAAAGTTTGACTAAGTTAATGTGTCATAATATAAAAGAAATCTATTATTGGAAATTTTCTAAAGTATCTACTTATTACCTACCTCATTTACTATTGAAAAGAATTGAGCCTTCCATGGAGCTAGCTAGTCATTGCCTATATGAATATGGTGAATCTATTAGATTTTGTTGCTATTATTGTTTGCAATTGAGATGTACTATTATTTTGGTACTACATAGCTTTGACAATATTTTTTGGTAATGTTTCTTACGACTCTCATTTTGTGGAAGTATATTGTCAAGGATCACTCTTTAATTCTGGTTAGTCTTATCACTATTGTCAATCTATGTATTTTCTACAATATGATGCTCAACCTTTATTTATACTAAAGAGAATTTTCTATCATCTAGCAGCTGTAATCCTATGTAATCTTACATGGCTACTACTGAGTTAAACTTGATAGCAATATTATCTTTATGTAGCTCATTTTATCTTTTATTTTTTTCTTAAGCTCTCCGTTGGTTCGGATGAATGCTTTGGTTTATGCAATGTGCTTTGCTGATGCTACAAGGTATTTTACTAGGTTGAATGTCTTGGCAACATTTTTTTTGCAAATTGTGAATGGATGAATTATCTAAACTAATATGACTTGATTTTACTCAATTCATCAGAGTTATCACTAGCATATGCAAAACTAATACAGTATTTGAGTGTATTTAAAGGATATACTGGTAATTATCTACTCATCCTAAATTTCATGTGACTATAATCTCCAGTCTTTCTAATTCACTTGACTAAGATGTTTGAAGTGAAATAATTTTCTTTCTTCCTATTATGTGACAATATTTTCTTTCTTCCTCATATCCATTAATTTTTGTCTTATGAAACATGTTATCAGTTCCTCTCATTTCCTTTCGGAGGAATTTAATGCACTGAAGCTTGCAGAAAAGAAATTTTTTTCTTTATCAAATCAACACATCCAGCTTCTTAAGCTATAGCTTCTTCATGAGTAAGCTTTACACAGGTATGTTGTTGAATTTTTATTCATTGCCTCTAGTTGACTAGTTGGAAGATCATCTATTGTAAAGTTCTAGGTATTTTATTCTGAATGGACCTGATCCAGGGGGAATTTGAAGGTTGCTCAACAAATTTGTGATAAGTTCGGAGGTCTTGCTTCATCTATTTCTGGAGTGGATATGGACCTTAAGACAGAGGCTGGTCTTCAAAATGCATGAACTTTACTTGCAGCAAATTAGTTTAGCCAAGCATCTCATCCTCACTATTTTTACTTTTACTGATATTTCTATGGTTTCTTGGTTGAGGATTTAGGCAAGATTCAATTATGGATTTATTTTGATTGATGCTTTCTGCTTTACTAGCATGTCATACTGAAGTACATGCTCATATTCACATAGGAAAATGTGTTAATCAATTAATATTTAGTTTAATCCAATTTAATAGGCTTATAGGTTGGTGGATCATGAACACAGATAGTGCCATCATTATTTCTTGTTAATAATTTGCTTAATCCCATTTAATAGTTATGCTTGAATTGTTGGAATGAATAAATCTGCCATGTATATACATCTAATAAGTAGTTCTAATTAGGCAGCTGTAGTTACAAGCAATCTGTTCTCCCATGCTATACGTTTAACATGCAGATTGAGAATGCCACTGTTCTTCTTTTGCTTGTTGAAATTCATAAGGTAAAAACACATGACCTACTGGTTTCTTTTTGAATTCCCCTATAGTAAACCTATCTTCTACCCTTTTGATTTTGTTAGAAAGCTGGTGGCATTTGTTGGTGCAATATCCCTTAGGTCAAGGTTGACCTGGTTGACCAAGCTTGAGTCTTGGTTTGGGTTTCAATGTTTGACAATACAAGACTTCGATGATATGGACAAGTGCAGGTGCAGTTGTTCATTTGGGGAGATTGTTTGGTGCAATTCTCCTCTGATCAGAGTCTGATCAGGTTGGTTGAAGAAGAGTCAAGTAGGTCAAGGTTGACCAGATACTTGACTGGGAAGTCCTAACTGGGATGTTAGGTAGAAGAAAAATCCTGGTGAGTGAAGCCAGGTGAAAGTCCTGGTGAGTGAAGCCAGGCAGAGGAAAATCCTGGTGAGTGAAGCCAGGTGAAAATCCTAGTGAGTGAAGCTAGGTGAAAGACCTGGTGAGTGAAGCCAGGCAGAAGAGAAGTCCTAGTGAGTGAAGCTAGGCAGAAGGGAAGTCCTGGTGAGTGAAGCCAGGCACAGGGAAATCCAGATGGGTCAAGGTTGACCAGACATCTGGTGAAAGTCCAAGTAGGTCAAAGGGATTGACCGAATACTTAACACGAGGAAGAAAAGTCCAAGTAGGTCAAAGGGATTGACCGGATACTTGGCAAGAGGAGAAAAGTCCAAGTGGGTCAAAGGGATTGACCAGACACTTGGTGAGAGAGTTCTAGCTGGTCAAGGGTGACCGGATGCTAGGTCTTATGAACCAACAGGTCATGGATTGATCGGATGTTGGTTTGGGGACTTGGGACTTGGTTTTGGGCAAAAACCAATGTCTGGATCGATCAACCGATCGATTGGCTGATGCCCAATCGATCAGTCGATCGATTGGGAAGGTCCCCGCGACAAGCCTCGAGTGGGCAAGTCGCAGAGCGCACAGAACGCCTCTGGATCGATGAGTGGATCGATCCAGAGACCCCAATTGATCAGTGGATCGATTGGGGTGGCGCGTTTTACGCGATAAAGGCTGGATCGATCAGCCGATCGATCCAGGCTATTCCCGCAGAGCATAGAGGCGCTCTGGATCGATCCACCGATCGATCCAAAGCCTCCCCGATCGATTGGGAGTATTCCAATCGATCGGGATCCGACCGTTGGCGTCGTATTAAGCTGTAGGCGCTCGATTCCTTCAATATAGAACTCGAGAGACTTCACGATACAACTCCGATCCTCACTGACGACTCCACAGCTTCTCCACTGAGCTCTCCACGCCAGATCTTGAAGATTCTTGGAAGTTTTGTCCAAGTCAAGAGGCGAAGAAGAGAAGTTAGGGTTAGGGCTTTTACTGCACTTCTTGTAAGCTTTTGCTTGTTCTTTACTGCCCTTCTCTTTCTTCTTGTATTGAGAGTCTTGTAGGGCTTCTCCGCCTTCGGTAGTTACCGTAAAGGAATGTTTATTAGTGGAGGTGTGTGTGAGTGTGTGGATCCTTGGATTAGTCACCTCCTTTGGAGGTGGATACCAAGTAAATCTACTTGTTAGCGTTGTGTGTGTTGTTTCTTGTATATTTCCGCTGCACATCTTTGAAGAAACAAACAACGCCGACCACGAGCACGCGACGAGCTATTCACCCCCCCTAGCTACATTTTCGGTTCCAACAAGTGGTATCAGAGCGAGGTCGCTCTTCACCAGAACCATCGCCGGAAGGGGCAAATATAACAAGAAGAGCTAGAGGGTGAAGAAGTTGGAGCAAAATGATCAAAGTCAAAGAATTCAAGAAGCTTAACTTCAAGATGAAATTCCAAGATGGACTTGGATTTGACACAAGGGTGGCTCCACCGTACACATCTACAAGCTTCGATTCTTGGAGATCAAGAATCGAAAATTTCTTGATGATGGAGATAGAGCAATGGTTTGCTCTAATGGAAGGCTTCGAAGCTCCCAAGAATTCAAAGGGCAAAATTATCAAGAAAAGCAAATGGAGTCAAGAGCAAGTTCAAAGGAGCAAGACAAACGATAAAGTGACCAAGCTTTTGGTCAACTTATTGCCAAGCAATATTTTGGCTCAAGTTGGAGAATTCAAGGATGCCAAGGAGCTTTGGAGCAAGTTGACATCAATTTATGAGATCCCCTCCACTGTACCAAATCAAGAGGAATCCAAAGAGGGTGACTCATTGGAGCAAGACCAAGAGGAGGACTCTGAAGTTGAGAGATGCTCAACTTCCGAAGAAGAAGTCCAAGAAGAAGCTTCATCCTCAAAGGAATGCAACCAAAAGAGCAAGGAAGGAGCATATTCCTTGTTTCATGTACAAGAGGATGAAGAAGAAGATCAAGCCTCCACCTCTAGGATTGAGGGGGAGTGTAGATCATTGACCCAGGAGCAAGAAGAAGCCTCCACATCCGGGTCAAAAGAAGAAGAGGATGAAGAAGCTTCCACCTCCACAAGTCAAGACAAATCTAATGGAGGAGCATCACTATCGGATCAAGAGGAAGCCTCTACATCCACATCACATGGAGGATCAAGTGCCATCCCTACATGTGAAGGTAAAAATATTTCAATTAATAATAAAAATCATATTATATATTTTGAGTGTAGGGAGAATGTGCACTACAAGAGCAAGTGCCCCAACTTGGCCAAGAAGAAGGGCCAAGTGGCACCCAAGGGCAAGAAGAAGCCCAAGGAGACCATGCCCACAACAAAGAAGAGCAAGGAGCACATTGTGTGCTTCTTGTGCCAACAAAGAGGGCATTACCGAAGTCAATGCCTTAAGGGGAAGAAGGTGGTAAAGGCTCAAGGAGGAAGTTCAATTAAAGGGGGAGCCTCTAAGGTAAAAAGAAAGGTAACTTTTATTGAGTCTACCCCTTTAAATTATGGTAAAAAGCATGCTAGTTCTTACTTATATCATTTTAATGCTATTTACCATGAAAATAGGATGCATGATAAAATTAAGGAAAATCATGTAGCTTATCATGCTAAAACCTCTCAACCTAGGTTTAGGAAGGTAAATAAAAATCTAGGCAAGAACACTAAGGTCAATAACTATAAGCCTAGAAATAAAAACGCTCAAGGATTAAATAGAAAACCTAAATCTAGGGATTTATGGGAAGAAAATCAAGTCTTGAGGTCAAGACTTGATAAAATGGAAAAGACCCTAAAAAGGATGGAAAATATCCTAATAGGTTAAAATGAGCAAAACCTAGGTCTAGAAGCATCAAAGTCATCAAATGGTCATAAGGGTTTGGGATACAAACCTAAAACCAAGAAGGATGTAATCTCTTATCATAGGGTTCCATATAGCTATGGAACCAACCCTAAGTCTAGAGGTCAAGTCAAGGATACAAGGGAAGTTATCCCTAGGAGTATCTTTGCAACAACAAATGTGACTAAGACTTCTAAGAAGTCTAAGAAAGTCACAAAGAAGGTCACAAGGGAAGCAATCCCTAAGGTTGATCTAGAAAAAGTGACCAAGGCTTCTAAGAAGCCAAACAAAGTCACTAGGAAGGTATCTAGGGAAGTTATCCCTAGTGAATACCTAGAGCATCCAAGGAGCACCAATAGGTGTTGGGTTCCTAGGAGCATTTTCTCTACCCCATAGATGAGTTAGAGAGTGTCAACTCTGAGAAGAAGGGTAGTTAACCCAACTTTGAAGAAATTGACACTCAAGGAGCATTTTTAAGATTATTATTAACCTTTGAAAATGAAATAGATTTATCATTTACTCTTTGGAAGAGTAAAATGTGCCAAAATTGAAGATATTGATTTTAATCTTAATTAACACAATTTGGGAAAACATAAGAAATACCAAGTTGGGACTTTGGTATTTTCTTAGTAATTTAAGGTAAATCTAAGCCTTAATTTAAAGTGCTACTCTTGTGAAAAATGAAATATACCAACACTTGAGGAATATGCTTAATTTCAATTGGCATAAATTAATCAAGAGAATTAGAAATGCCAATTTAGGTTTTGACACTTTCTTGAAGCACTTTGGGCAATCTAGGGTTTAAGTTTTAGGATTAGGTAAGATTAAGGATACTTAGATAGGTAATCTAGGTATTTTATTTATGCTAAACCTTGCCATGATTGTTTGCCCACTATATGCCATGACATCATGTTTTGTTTTTGCACTCATGCCTTATTATAAAAATACAAAAATACCATGTCATGACATACATACATCATGTAGTTATAGGAAATTTTCTTTTGAAGATTATTTCTTTTTGATGCATGCCATAACATTATCATGCATTATGTTCATTTCCTTAAAATTAAGGACAAATGACATTTATCAACAGGTGGTTTCAACAAGTGACATCCTAGGTGGATGTTCAATATCCACAAAATGCCTAGATAAATATGCATGATCCCTAGATTAGGGCAAAATCAAATTTTACATCTCACAAAGACCTATGAGATGACTTGTATGTGTTTTGTGCACAGTAGATACAAGTGAGATGTTAGGATGATGAACAAAACTCAACATGCTGATTTAGTGCATTTCCTTGAGTTTTAAGTTCATCAAAACATATAGTTATGTGTAAGCTAATGTACAAGTCATGTGCATTAATCCCAAGGAACATGGTGGGATATTGGGTTTGAAAATGTTTTTAAAATAATTTTGGAAAACCTTGGTGAAGGCTATCTTTTGATAGTAATCACCATTGAATAGTTAGACACAAACTTGAAGAAAACACTAAAGTTTTTGCAAGTTCTCAAGTTTGTGTCAATCTTTGAAAATATGATGTATTTTCATTGTTTAAGTTATAAATGCTCAAGGTTGAGCATTTGTCTACATCGGGGGAGAATGTAGGGTTAATGATAATGAAGGGTATGTGACTTTCATTATCGTGTTGATCACAACGAGTGAAGTTGTGAACAACAATGAGCAACTCTTCAGGGGGAGAGTCTCAAAAGGGAAAATTTTCAACAAGTGAATTTGTTGATGTGTGCCAATAGGAGGAGAATGTAAGGTTTAAGTTAGACCTTCATTATCTAAGAGGGAGTTTGCCTTCTTAGTGGGAGAATGTAGGGTTTAACTTACGCCTTCATTACCTAGTGGCATGAAGAAAGTTTCGGCTATGGGATTATCCTAACTTAAATGTGGTATTGTCAAACATCAAAAAGGGGGAGATTGTTGGTGTAATATCCCTTAGGTCAAGGTTGACCTGGTTGACCAAGCTTGAGTCTTGGTTTGGGTTTCAATGTTTGACAATACAAGACTTCGATGATATGGACAAGTGCAGGTGCAGTTGTTCATTTGGGGAGATTGTTTGGTGCAATTCCCCTCTGATCAGGTTGGTTGAAGAAGAGTCAAGTAGGTCAAGGTTGACCAGATACTTGACTGGGAAGTCCTAACTGGGATGTTAGGCAGAAGGAAAATCCTGGTGAGTGAAGCCAAGAAGAGGAAAGTCCTAGTGAGTGAAACCATGCAGAGGAAAATCCTGGTGAGTGAAGCCAGGTGAAAATCCTAGTGAGTGAAGCTAGGTGAAAGACTTGGTGAGTGAAGCCAGACAGAAGAGAAGTCCTAGTGAGTGAAGCTAGGCAGAAGGGAAGTCCTGGTGAGTGAAGCCAGGCACGGGGAAATCCAAATGGGTCAATGTTGACCAGACATCTGGTGAAAGTCCAAGTAGGTCAAAGGGATTGACCGGATACTTGTCACGAGGAAGAAAAGTCCAAGTAGGTCAAAGGGATTGATCGGATACTTGGCAAGAGGAGAAAAGTCCAAGTGAGTTAAAGGGATTGACCAGACACTTGGTGAGAGAGTCCTAACTGGTCAAGTGTGACCGAATGCTAGGTCTTATGAACCAACAGGTCATGGATTGACCGGATGTTGGTTTGGGGACTTGGGACTTGGTTTTGGGCAAAAACCAATGTCTGGATCGATCAGTCGATCGATTGGCTGATGCCCAATCGATCAGCCGATCGATTGGGAAGGTCCCCACGACAAGCCTCGAGTGGGCAAGTCGTAGAGCGCACAGAACGCCTCTGGATCGATCAGTGGATCGATCCAGAGACCCCAATCGATCAGTGGATCGATTGGGGTGGCGCATTTTACGCGATAAAGGCTGGATCGATCAGTCAATCGATCCAGGCTATTCCCGCAGAGCACAGAGGCGCTCTGGATCGATCCATCGATCGATCCAAAGCCTCCCCGATAGATTGAGAGCATTCCAATCGATCGGGATTCGACCGTTGGCGTCGTATTAAGCTGCAGGCACTCGATTCCTTCAATATAGAACTCAAGAGACTTCACGATACAGCTCCGATCCTCACTGGCGACTCCACAGCTTCTCCACTGAGCTCTCCACGCCAGATCTTGAAGATTCTTGGAAGTTTTGTCCAAGTCAAGAGGCGAAGAAGAAAAGTTAGGGTTAGGGCTTTTATTGCACTTCTTGTAAGCTTTTGATTGTTCTTTACTGCCCTTCTCTTTCTTCTTGTATTGAGAGTCTTGTAGGGCTTTTCTACCTTCGGTAGTTACCGTAAAGGAGTGTTTATTAGTGGAGGTGTGTGTGAGTGTGTGGATCCTTGGACTAGTCACCTCCTTTGGAGGTGGATACCAAGTAAATCTACTTGCTAGCGTTGTGTGTGTTGTTTCTTGTATATTTCCGCTGCACATCTTTGAAGAAACAAGCAACGCCGACCACGAGCACGCGACGAGCTATTCACCCCCCTAGCTATATTTTCGATTCCAACAACACTGTCTTTGGACTGCCTTATACATTAGCAAGTTTATCATTCTACAAAATATTTAATTTAGATTTGCAACCTTTTTCAATCTCAGCTGAAGAGTTTTTTTGTTAGTGAGAGCCCTAGAGCCGATCATGTGATGATTATTGTATGGACTCGATGTATCATATTCCTATATATAAAGGCATTTCTTTATAGTTATTATACTTACTTGTATTGGTGCCAAATAACTGAGTATAATAGGGTCCTTGAGTAGAAAGTTCTTATCTATATCAATCGATTGGTTGAATTGATAATGAGATGATATAGAGAACACTACTGTTAATCATTCATAGTCAATTATTAACATTCAGGGACAATATTAATGCAATGAGACTAGCATGTAGGTTAACTCGATGACTTGATCTCACAAGTCATGGATATTAGATATCAAGTTGACACATGAGTATGCATTGGAGAATGTATACTGAATGACCCGCCATGAGAAACTATTATAGATCGTTATATGAGTGTCATACACTTTCTCATGTGACTTAGTATGATTATCAGTCCTTGGACCTGAAGTCACCATGGTTCTCTACATAAGGAGTTACATACTTTGGCTTCGTCAAACGTCACCCGTAAATGAGTGGATTATAAAGGCGACTACTGATATGTAATAAATTATGCGGAGGGATGTGAGTGATGTAGAAGGGATCTATCCCTCCTATATGATGGGAGTGATATTATGATTCTTGATAAAGTGAGACCACTAAGTGCATGACCATGCCCAAATAAGTCAATATGAGATATTAAGCTCATTTGATTAGAGTGAGTCTACTTGGAGTTCAAGACATAGATTGATTAGAGGATGATACGGTCTATGCCTCATTTAATCAATTTAGATGTCAAGGATAGAAGGACATTGTCAGATATTGAGAGAGTCACAATGTTGATGTTGGATCTCAACATTCTTGTAACTTGGGTAGTAATGATGTGTTGCTAAATACCGCTCATTGCTTATGTTTCTAAATGAGTTTAGGAGCATTGATAACGTTACAAGAACCTATAGGGTCACACACAAAAGCCAGATTGATGGAATAAGATAGGGTGCTCATTCAAGGTCTCTTCTTCTTCCTCTCATTTTTCTCTCCTTCTCCTCCATTGCCGAGACCTCTCAAGAGTGCTAGCACACTCTAAGTGGTTCTCTTCACCTTTTGTCCTTGTGGATACGTGTAGAGGAGTGTACACTTGACACTCTACAAGATCCGACAACCATTTGGACGAGCGGGATAAGCGAAGGGCATCACGACAAGGGTAATACTTCCTTTTCATGTAGATCTAAGGTAGATCTAGAGTAGACAAACATGTACATGAATATTTTTATTTATCTTCGCACAGATCCGTGGCTAGCTTCGAGGTTTCCGCAATGCAAAAAGCGGTTTTTGCGGCTCGAAAGTTCTAACAGTGGTATCAGAGCCACGTGCGAAGCTTGTACATGTTTATATTTGTTACTACAAAAAGGTTCGTGATACGTAAGTTTCTATAATTTTTCTACTTTTATGGATTTTTTGAGTATTTTTCTTGTAGAGGCGAAGCAACAAGTGCTTAGACACTTGTAGGCTTCAAATACCAAGAAAAATCTTCCGAAACGGTAAGGTCTCGCCTAAACAAAAAGTTTTTTTTTTGGGACAACGACTTAAGGCGCTATTAGATCAGTTTGGGACACTCGCGATATTCATTTCGCGAGAAGCAGCGCTGCCCCTAACCCCGCAAGGGGGCATTGTCTCGCGATTGCGCCCGAAAATCGCTAAACGGGACCGCCGAGAAGTTGTGACTCATAAAATTGATAAAACAGTAGTAAAATTATAGAAATTTATGTAAAATACATAATTTAGAATTATGTATGATATTGTGATGGTCATGACCCAAAACCCCAATGTGATTGGTTAAAATTGTGTTGTAATTCATAATATGACCTGCGCACTATTTTAGTATTGTGCGTGTTGTATATGATCTGCGACCTGCGCGTCGTGCCTCCCTTTTTAAGTTCATGTTGTAAATAGATTTTAGACTCGAATGTAACTCGAGTTTCATATTTGTAATGTACAAAATGAAGCGGTGGAAGGTCCACTCAAGAAGGAGTTACGAAGAGGGTGCTGCCAACACATGGCGGTCAAAAGGAGGCGCTTGAAGAAGCCGTTAACCCTAGGTTGACCGTCCGATCTTTTCATTGGCTTGAGAAGATCGTAGTAGGGCTATGACCTCATCACAAATGAATTAATCAGGATATATATATATATATATATCTATCTATCATTGCTTAATGTGTATGTGATGCATGCTAATGTAGGGTAATTAGTGCCTTAATGCGTATATGATACACATTCATGATTTGATTAGATCTTAATCAAGTCAACTTGAAATGCCTACCAAGTTTTGATACCCATCACTACCTCGATCATTTGTTGTTGTTGAATCTGCCAAAGAAGAACAACGCATATTATCTTGGTAGGGTGCGGAGGGACAATATGGTCCCATCTATCAAAGCTTGGGTGAGAACAAACTCAATTAGATTGAGTATAACTAGTTAACTCAATTGGATCGGGTAAAACTATAAGCATTTTCCAACGGTTGGCAAGATAGTATAAACAAGAGTTGTATAAAGATGTAATTGGTAATTAGTTATCTACCGATTATACTAAGTCTTGGGCGATTTAGCCAAAGCTAACTCAAGGCGTAGTATGGTGTGGATCTTGTCCTACGAGAATTATAGCTAATTGGTATGAATCTAGTAGTGTGGTTTGACCACATCCATGACTTGATTCTACAAAATCCCTATAATTTAGTGGGAGCATCATTTAGTTAAAGGCCTAATTAAATGATAAGTGAAATATGATATTTACTTTATGCTTTATTTATGTTGTAGATTGTCATGTCGACGAACACGAACATTTTCTCCCTGCGTTCTGTCCTTGACAAGGACAAGCTCAATGGAGCTAATTTCCTGGACTGGTACAGGAATCTGAGAATCGTTCTCATACACAAGAAAGAAAACTGTACGTCCTGGAGCAGCCCATTCCGGAGGCACCTCCTGCCACTGCCACGCGAGCCGATCGAGATGCTTATAAGAAGCATCAAGATGATGCATTAGATGTGTCATGCCTCATGCTCGCAACCATGAACTCTGAGTTTCAGAAGCAACACGAGTTGATGACTGCTTATGACATGGTTGAACATCTTCATCAACTATATCAAGGACAAGCAAGGCACGAGAGATTCGAGATCTCTAAGGCACTGTTTCAGTGCAAGATGCAAGATGGGACTCTTGTAGGTCCATATGTACTCAAGATGATTGGGTAACGTTCGGTTAGCCCGTCGACTCGTTTGGACTTCTGCCAGCTATCCGGTCGGCCCGTTGACCTAGCTGGGCTTCGTGCCAGACATCCAGTCAGCCCGTTGACCTGTCTGGGCTTCTCCTACACACTTGGTCAGAGTGTTAGATTAACAACAAAACTAACTTAACCTATTTTATCATTCATCAAAACCTGGGTTAGACCATTAGTGCTAACCGCACCAACAATCTCCCCCTTTTTGATGGAATGACAACTTGGTTAAGTTAGTGTAAAATGCAAGTTAAAACAAGCATTAACAGGTTTTTAAGTTAGTTTTCATTTTCAATTTGTTTTAGCTAACTTAACCACCTAACCCTCCCCTTTTGACATTCATCAAATGCGAACAAGGATCAAATAAACATAAATGCAAAATTTTTTGCAAAATGAATGCAAACACAAATCAGATAGATATTCTAAAAGTATCTCTTAACCTTTTCGAAAAATAGCTAAATTAGAAAGATAGCTTTAAAAGAGTAATTTTTAACAAGCTTTTCAAAGTAGCTAGATTTGGAAAATAATGGTTAAGTTAAAAATAATTTAGTAACTTTTTATAATATATTTTTTAAAGATAAAGTTTAAAAAGTTAACCAAATTTTCAAAACCTTTAAAACATGAGTTTTATAGAGATTAATTTTTAAAATAATTTTGTAGGTTGACACGATTCTAGTTTTAAGGAAAATTATTTTGAAGGACAACTTAGTTTATAAATTTAAACTCAAGTTTACAAAATCCAACTAAGTAAAATCAGGTTTTGAAAAATCTAATTTTTTAAAAAGTTTTTTAGCTTTTAAATCAAAATTTCAATATTAAGTAAACTCTATTTTCAATTCCAATTTTCAAACACTAAGTTAAAAGTAATCTTTAAATTTTAATTTCCAAAATTTTCAAGGTTAATTTTTAAAAAAAACTTTTAAGATACAAAAAACGGGCTAAGTTTTATAAAAATTTGTTTCAAAATGTTTTTAAGAAAACTAAAAAAATTAATTTCTCCCCCTGAATCTGATATACAAAATCTGTCTAACCAGTTAGTTACTTACTGACTATTCAGAGGATAGCAGCTTTCACTTGGTTAGTCAAGTTAAGTCTAAGTATCAGTTAGTGTTTGACTACACTGAATGACTTAATTTGATTCATATCTGTTTGGTATTTAATGCCCAGACTTATGTCAATGCACTGAAATAAGCATTTTAAGTCCAAGCAATCAACCTATGCATCTCACCCCTTTCTATGTTTGGCAATCACGAACAAGGGAATCCTAGGGTGTTGGTGAGATGCTCAAATACTAGTCTTAGGGGAACATGATTTCTAAAGAATTATTCTAGTCTAAGGCTAAAACATTTTTGAAATTAAAAAAAAAAAGGAGGTTTTGAAATCATAAAATCATTTTACCTTAGAATTTGAAAATGCTTATTTTTGAAAACAATTTCAAAATTCCTAATCTATTAGGCACATCCCTAGTTTTCTACGTAGATTGCTAAATTTCACTTTCAGGTAGGAGTTTAGTGAATATGTCAGTTAAATTAGATTTTGACTCAATGTACTTGAGTTCAATGTCTCCTTTAGTGACATGATCCCTGATAAAGTGATGCCTAATTTCAATGTGTTTGGTTCTTGAATGATGCAGTGGATTTTTTTGTTAAATTAATTGAACTAATATTGTCAATTAATACTTTTACATTTGTAAGGTTTAAGTTAAAATCTTTTAAAGTGTGCATCATCCATAATAATTGTGCAGCGCATTCTCCTATGACTATATATTCTGACTCAGTTGTAGATAGCGCAACACAGTGTTGCTTTCTACTAAACCAGCTAACAAGTGATAGACCTAGAAGTTGACAACCACCACTTGTGCTTTTGCGGTCTGATTTGCACCCAGCATAATCTGAGTCAGAATACCCTATTAATTTAAAATTATTAGTTCTAGGATACCAAATACCTACATTTGTTGTTCCTTTAAGGTATCAAAAGATTCTTTTAACCTGAGTTAAATGTGATTCCTTAGCGCAGGTTTGGTATCTAGCACACATACTAACTGCAAATAAAATATCGGGTCGACTTGCAGTTAAGTGCAATAGGCTACCTATGACACTCCTATAATATTTTAGGTCAACCGATTTTCCATTTGGGTTATTATCTAGGATTGTGTTCACGACCATAGGCGTTTTTATTTCTTTAGTATTTTTCATTCTAAATTTTTTAAGTAATTCTTTAGTGTATTTTTGTTGATAAATATGATTTCCTTCATTTGTTTGTTTGATTTGTAATCCTAAGAAATAAGTTAGTTTTCCTACTAAACTTATTTCAAATTCTTGTTCCATTAGACTTGTGAATTCATCTAAAAATTCTGAATTTGTTGACCCAAAGATAATATCATCTACATAGATTTGAGCTATGAAAATATCCTTGTGTATTAACTTAACGAATAGGGTTGGGTCAATTTGACCTTGGTTGAACCCTTTAGAAATTAGGTAAGAAGTTAGTCTTTCATACCATGCCCTAGGGGCTTGCTTAAGTCCATATAGAGCCTTCTTTAATTTAAAGACATAATTAGGGTGTCCTAGATTTTCAAACCTAGGTGGTTGTCCTACATAAACTTCTTCTTTTATTAGTCCATTTAGGAAGGCTGACTTAACGCCCATTTGGTACAGTCTAAACCTTTTATGGGCTCTAGTCTAGCCACTGGGGCATATGTTTCATCATAATCAAGTCCTTCTACTTGACTGAACCCTTTGGCAACCAGTCTGGCTTTATTTCTTGTGATTTCCCCAGTTTCACTTAATTTATTTCTAAATACCCATTTTGTTTCTATTATCTTTTTATTTTTGGGTGGTGGTACTAAATCCCAAACTTCATTTTTTTCAAATTGAGCTACTTCTTCTTGCATAGCAATTACCCAGTCTGAGTCAAGTAACGATTCAACCACTGTTTTAGGTTCAATTTTAGAGATTAAAGAAATTTGACTTAGGTTTCTAAAGGATGACCTAGTCTGAACCCTTAGGTCTGGGTCACCAATTATTTGGCTAGTTGGATGATTTGGGTTGACTCTAATAGTTCTAGGAGGTTGACTCTCTTGAGGTTCTTCTTCCTCTTCGTGATTTAGAGATTGATTGGTTACTTCAGGATAGGTAGTTTCTTGAACAAATTCAATTGGTTGAAGTTGGATTTGTTCTTGGTTTTGTTTGGATTCTTCAAATTTTACATTAGTAGTTTCTTCAATTCTTATGGTAATCTTATTATAAACTCTGTAGCCTCTACTGTTTAGGGAGTATCCTACAAAGATTTCATTTTCTATTTTAGATGTGAATTTTCCTAAGTGTTCTCTTGTATTTAAAATGAAGGTTGGGCACCCAAATACTTTAAAGTATTTTATATTGGGTTGTTTATTATAGTAGATTTCAAAGAAGTTTTTATTATGTGTTTTGTTTAGTGTTGTTCTATTTTGTACGTAGCAGGATGTACTAACAGCTTCTGCCCAAAAGTACTTAGGTAGGTTGCATTCGTTCAACATTGTTCTAGATGCTTCAAGCAGAGTTCTATTTTTCCTTTCTACAACTCCATTTTGTTGGGGAGTTTTGGGGCACAAGAATTCGTGATGATAGCCATTTTCGAGATAAAATTTATTAAAGTTATGATTTTTAAATTCTCCCCCATTATCACTTCTAATTCTTTTGATTTTAAGATCTTTTTCATTTTCAACTTGTTTACAAAAGTTTGTAAATATTTCAAAAGTTTCATCTTTATTTTTTAAGAATTTGATCCAAGTGAACTTAGAGTAGTCATATATTATGACTAGATAATATAGACTTCCATTTATTGATTTGACTCAATGGGAGTCAAATAGATCTAGGTGTAGAAGTTCTAATGTTGAGTTGGTTTGTGATTGATTAGTTGGTTTGTGAGTAGATTTTGTCTGTTTACCTTGTTGACAAGCATTAAATATGGTTGAGTCTAAGTTAGGTAACTTTGGTAAGCCTCTAACTAATCCATTTAATTTGCTTATATTTCTAAAATTTGTGTGTGATATTCTTCTATGCCATAACCAAGTTTCTTCTATTTGTGTTAAATAACACTTAACTGAAGAAGTGATTAAGTTAATTGCATAGATGTTGTCTTTTCTAAAGCCTCTTAGACTTTTAGTAGGATTATCTAGATGCTTGATTAAGCATTCTGTAGATAAGAATTTAACCTTATACCTATGTCACATAATTGACTTATACTTAGGAAATTATATTAAAATTTTCAACAAGTAAGACATTTGTAATATTAAAATATATTTTTAATTCAATATTACCTATATCAATTACTTTGAGTTTGCCATTGTTTCCAAAGGCAACTGTTCCTAGACTCTTGTAAGTAAGTTGGGTGAACTTGGTATGATCTCCAGTCATATGTTTGAAGCAACCACTGTCCAAAATCCACCTGATTTCCAACAATGGGTAGGAGTTAAATTTAGTCTAATTTTATTCTTTTAAGATTATTTTCAAGGTTGGTCACTTTATGTGAAAAATTGAGTTAATTTTCAAATAAACAGAATTAAAGTTTAATTTTAAGATAAAATTTTAAGTTAAAAGTTATAAGTTTCATTTTAAAATAAATTTTTAAGTTTTTTAAAAAAATTAAGTTTAATTTTAAAATAAATTTTTAAGTTTTAGAAAAATTAAGTTTAATTTTAAAATGATTTTTTAAGTTTTAAAAAAAAATTTAAAAATAAATTTTTAAGTTTTAAAGAAAATTTAAATTTAATTTTAAAATGAATTTTTAAGATTAAAAAAATTTAAGTTTAATTTTAAAATGAATTTTTAAGTTAAAAAAATTAAGTTTAATTTTAAAGAGAATTTAAGTTTAATTTTAAAATGAATTTTTAAGTTTTAAAAACAATTAAGTTTAATTTTAAAATGAATTTTTAAGTTAAAAAAATAAGTTTAATTTTAAAGAAAATTTAAGTTTAATTTTAAAATAAATTTTTAAGTTTAAAAAATAAGTTTAATTTTAAAGAAAATTTAAATTTAATTTTAAAATGAATTTTTAAGTTAAAAGGAATTAAGTTTAATTTTAAAGAAAATTTAAGTTTAATTTTAAAATGAATTTTTAAGTTAAAAAAAATTAAGTTTAATTTTAAAAATAAATTTATGTTTTAAAAATAAAATTAAGTTTACTTTAATTTAATTTTGTTTGACTCAATTTAATTTAATTTCGATTTAATTTAATTTGAATTTTAATTGGATTTAATTTAATTTGAATTTTAATTGGGTCCGTAGTCATCTTACCTGATCTACGTTTTCAATCAGGGAATCCTATAATTTTGTGAGATGAATTAGATTCAATTTTAGGGTTTTGTTTTTAACTTGTGTTAGATTCAGGTTTAGCTTTGGGTTCAACAGATAGACATTCTCTGGATAAACTTCTGGGCTATGGTGAGTCACTTGGACATCATTAGAATAACCATGCCTTCGAGGTTTTCCAAATAGTCCTATCCATTGGACTTAGTACAAAACCTTGGTCTAACTGGTTAGGATCCATAAATGGTAGCTTCGGTCAGTTTCACTTAGTCAAATGCACCAGGTCGAAGCCATATCTTCCTAGACATGCATAGATTAAGCTTCCCTAACGTACTATCATCCAAAACTTCACCAGTACCATTTTTTAAGTTAAACTTGAACCCCTTTCTAATTAGTCCTAAGTACCCTGCCGGGTAGATTAGTTTGAGTTACCCTTTCGGGTACGTTAGTTTTGGAGGTGTCAGCTATTCTGGAGCCTCCCCCTGAATTTTTGGTCTTTTTTCGTTCTAGGTTTATGTCTATTTCTTTTATAGTTATAATTTACTTGATGATAGTCTAAGTTTTGGTGAGTTTTAAAATATATAGATTTTGAGTTTTTTGCTCTAGGTTTGTATTCTGGTTTTTGATTTGGTTTATTTGACTTTATGTAATATATTTTATTTTTAGGTATGTAATATTGGTTAAGTCCTATTTGCGTGGTTAAGCATGCTTTCAAAACCCAATCTTTTCTTGTTGGTTTGTGTTGGGTTATTAATGAATTAAATATTTTATTTGAACTTGACTTATAGCCAAGTCCGGTTTTGTTGTAACTTGCCTTTTGATTATTTAAGATTAAGTCTAAATTTTTTGATCTTGTAGTAAAATTTTCTAACATACCTTTTAAATTGTTAATTTCTAATTTTAATGATGAATTCTCCTCCTCAAGTGTTAGATCTTGAGTTGGTTTGTTATTTGTGATTTGTTCTTTAAGGTTTTGATTTTCCTCAAGGAGCAATTTATTTTCTTTTTCAATTTTCATTAATTTATTATTTAAACACGAAATAATTTTAAAAAACTTTTTGTTCAAATTAAAGTATACCTCTTTGGAACCTTCGGAAACGAGTACGGACTCGTGGCTCGATTCGGGTTTGGACCCGTCTTCCGATTCGTCCTCCGACTTTGCTTCGCGGGCCATCAGCGCGAGGTAGCTCTAGTTCTTCTGATCTTCGTCCTCCAATTCTTTCGAAGACGAGTCATCCCACGTTGCTTTGAGGACCTTTTTGGTCGGCTTCGTTTTGTCATTCTTCGCTCTCGGACACTCATTCTTGTAGTACCCCTTTTTGTTGCATCCGAAGCACGTCACGTTCCTTGATTCGGTTGGAGTGTTGATCTTTTGAAGATCTTTCTTGCTGAAGCTCCTTTTCTTCCTGGTGAACATCTTCCTTACCAGGTTCACCAGGTGCTCTTCATCTTCGGAGTTCTGGTAGAATCTTCTTCAGGTTCAGGCTTGTTCTTTTTTTTTTGGGAGGAACTTGCAAACAAGGCTATACCTTTCTCGGATCTAGCATTAGTTTGCTCGTGTAGTTCTAATTCACATAAAAGTTCATCTAATTTTAGTTTAGATAAGTTTTTAGAAATTTTGTAGGCATCCACGATGGATGCCCACAAACTATTGCGTGGGAATGTGTTTAACGCGTACCTTATCAAGTCTCTGTTATCCATCTGGTGGCCTTTCGCGTGGAGCCCGTTGAAGATGTCCTTGATCCTCACGTGAAGCTGATTCGCCGTTTCTGCTTCCTGCATTTTTATATTAAATATTCTATTTAAAAGTAAATCTCGTTTCGTTACCTTTGCGTCACTGGTCCCTTCGTGCAGCTCGATCAACTTGTCCCATAGCTCTTTAGCGTTCTGGTACGGTCCTACCCGGGTCAGCTCTTCCCTTGTCAATCCGTATTGTAATGTGTTGATCGCCTTGTTTTCCTTCGACGCTTTCTTCTTCAAGTCCGAAGTCCACTGTTCCGGATCTAGCGGAATTCTGGAGCTGTCAACGGGTGTTTTGTAGGCTTTCGTGACGCTGAGCCACTGGTCGAAATCCGTCTTCAAGTAAACCTCCATCCTTTTCTTCCAGTATGGAAAGTCATCCCCGTTGAATAGGGGAGGATGCACCGTACTGAAACCTTCGATCTGAGACATGATGACCCTGCACACAATAAAGTAGCAACAAACACAATCCCAAGACTTGGTCTTGGATTAGTAGTGCGGGAAGAATTAAGAATAAAAAGAACCAAATTGGTGTTGCACCAATTTAGATTTAATTGCAACAAAAAAAACTTTCCAAAAAGGTAATAATACTAGTTTGGAATTATGCGAAAAAACTGAAAATTCGGAAGAGAAAAAAGATTGGAAAGAAATGTCACCCCCTTGTCTGACTGGTGGTTGCACCAAGTCAGAGCGATACCTGCTGATACCACTTGTTGGATCATGAAAGTCGATAGAGGGGGGGGGTGAATATCGATTTAAAACTTTTCGACAAGAGTACGCAGCGGAAAGTATGAAAATGAAGCAATGCTAACACGAGAACCTTTTACTTGGTTCGGAGCCTTTGGCGACTCCTACTCCAAGGCCCGCACACAAGAGTGCTTTCGATGGGCAATCCACTAGAAATTCAAATATTGATTACAACTTAAAGTACAAGAATGCTAATGAAAAAAAAAAAATAATAATACCGATAAAAAGGAAAACGAGAACAGCGCGTAGTCGGAGTAGCTTCGCAGCGTCGTAGGAGCACAAGAGAGCAGTCTGTCAGTTCTTTTGGAGCTTCAACCTTGACCCTCCTTATATAGGAGGTTCGGGGGGCGCCTGGAACCTTTAGGGTGCCCCGGTGTGACGTGGTTGACCTAACCAGGAGCCTCCATGTGGCGTTGATGCGAAGGGGATAAAACTTTTCCTCCGGGCGCCCGGACCCAAGTATTCCAGCAGACTCCTTCCTGCAAGAAACACGTTAGTCCGAGGCAATTATACCCTGCAAAACATATTATTATCACAATTCATTGTTTAACAGAAATGAGTATGACTTAGATTCCGTCTTTCCATGATCGGAATCTAGTCATGATCTCAACTTAGATTTTCGAAATGAGTCTAAGTTGGATCGACGCCTAAGTTCCCTTCCCGGGAACGCGTCCTCAAAGTCACTCCCCTCTAGTGACTTACCTTTACTTACCTGCCAGACGTCCGATCAGCCTTTCAACCCGTCTGGACTTCGCACCATCTATCCGGTCAGCCCGTCGACCTAGCTAGACTTCGTGCCAAACGTCCGGTCAGCCCGTTGACCCGTTTGGACTTTGTGCCAGCTATCCGATCGGCCCGTTGACCTAGCTGGGCTTCATGCCAGACATCTGATCAGCCCGTCAACCTGTCTGGGCTTCTCCTGCACACTCGGTCAGAGTGTTAGATTAACAACAAAACTAACTTAACCTATTTTGTCATTCATCAAAACCTGCGTTAGATCGTTAGTGCTAACCGCACCAACAGAGGCGCCTCGGGTGCAAGGCAGAAGAAGCGTGTGTAGCGAAGCTGGATGCACCCTCATGGAAGCTTGAGGTGCCTCGGATGGCATTGAAGGCACCTTCAAGGAGGTTGAAGGCGCCCTCAAGTGGATCAGCGATGACTTCTTCAGCGCTCATCCGCACGGTTGACTCGGCGCTTGGAGGCACCCTCAAGGGGATTGAGGGCGCCCTCAGTGGGCTTTATAAGGGGTATTCGACCAGCAGCTTAATTCAACAATTCCTGAGCCATCTTTCAGCTGTGCACTGCTAACGAGACGATTCGGCTCCGAACCAAGTAAATTCTTGGTGTCTTTATGTTTGTTTTTCTTATTCCACTGTGCATTTACTCGTACGTTTTTCGAATACAAATTGTGAAAGCCATGAGCGCTATTCACCCCCCTCTAGTACTTCTCGATCCAACAGCTACAAGAAGCGACCCAATCGATCAGTCGATCGATTGGGAGCCTTTGTCACAGGCGCAGAACGCTTCCCAATCGATCAGCCGATCGATTGGGGGCTGGTCTTTCTCGTGCAATCGCGAGAAAGCCTGAATTGATCAGTTGATCGATTCAGACATTTTCCAGAGAGCACAGAAGAAGGTTAAATCGATCAGCTGATCGATTCAGCCTCCCCAATCGATCAGTCGATGGATTGGGAGGTGACCGTTGCGCAGGATAAAGCCATTGGCGAGCGTCTTTCTCCATAAATCTTCCTCTCCACTTCTCACGATCACTTTCAGCTGCCCATGCCAGTTCTTAATGCTTTCTTGGAGCAAAGTGTTGCTACACTTTCAAGGTCAAGAGGTGTTCCACAAGGAGAAGAAACAAGCTAGGGTTTTGTAAATCTTGTTTTTTCTTTTCTTGTTGTATTGAGAGTTTGTGTTAGGCTTCTCCGCATTCGGTAGTCACCGTAAAGGAGTGTTTTCAGTAGTGGGGTGTGTGTCGCATGTTGATCCTTGGATTAGTCACCTCTTCTTGAGGTGGATACCAAGTAAATCCTGTGTTAGCATTGTAAGTTTGCTTCAAGTTCATTCCACTACATACCATCATCACAAAGCAAGACAATGAGCGCATGACGAGCCATTCACCCCCCCTCCTCTAGCACCAAACAACCCTAACAAGTGGTATCAGAGCAAGGTCTCTCTTTATCGGAATCATCGCTGGAAGGGGCAACAAGGCTAGTGGGTGAAGAAGTTAAAGCAAGTTCATCAAAGTCAAAGAACTCAAAAAGCTCAATTTCAAATGGAATTCAAAGATGGATTTGGATTCGACATGAGGGTGCCTCCACCATTCGTATCCACAAGCTTCAATTCTTAGAAATCAAGGATCAAAAATTTTCTTATGATGGAGATAGAGCAATGGTTTGTTCTAATGGAAGTCTTTGAAGCTCCAACAAATTCAAAGGGAAAAATTCTCAAGAGGCGCAAGTGGAGCCAAGAGCAAATCCAAAAATGTGAGGCCAATGGTAAAGTGACCAAGCTATTGGTCAATCTATTGCCAAGCAACATCTTGGAGCAAATTGGAGAATGCAAGGATACCAAGGAGCTTTGGAACAAATTGGCCAAGCTCCATGAAGAACCCTCCACTATACCAAACCAAGATGAATCAAAATAGGGTAATTCATCGGATCAAGACCAAAAGGAAGAAGAAGAGGACTTAGAAGTTAAGAAATGCTCAACACCCGAATAAGAAGTCCAAGAAACCTCATCTTCAATGAAATGCAACAAGAAGGGTAAAGATGGAGCATACTCTTTGTTCCATGAAGAGGATGAAGATGAAGAGACCTCCACCTCGAGGACTGAGGGGGAGAAACCTTCGTTGATACCGGATCGAGAAGAAGGAGAAGCTTCTACTTCTGAGTCAAGAGAAGAAGAAAATGATGCAATCTCCAAAAGTCGTGAAGAATCAAATGGAGGATCGAGTGTCATCTCTACGCGTGAAGGTATAATTAGTTCAATTAAAAATAAGAATTATATTATATGTTTTGAGTGTAGGGAACATGGATACTACAAGAGTAAGTGCCCTAAATTGGCCAAGAAAAAGGGGCAAGTGGCACTTAAGGGCAAGGAGACCGCCCCCATAAATAAAGAACAGCAAGGAGCACATTGTGTGTTTTTCTTGGAATAAAAAAGAACATTATCAGAGTCAATGCCCTAAGGGGAAGAAAGTGGTCAAAGTCAAAGGAGGAAGCATGAGTCAAGGGGGAACTTCCAAGGTAAAACCCAAGGTATCATTTATTGAGTCTATCCCTTTAAATCATGGTAAAAGGCATGCTAGTTCTAACTTATATCATTTTAATGCTATTTACCATAAAATAGGAGGCATGATAGAATTAATAAAAATAATATGGCTTTTCATGCTAAGACTGCCTCACCTAAGGTTAGGAAGGTAGATAAACTAGGCAAGAATACTAAGGACCATAGTTATAATCTTAAAAATAAAAATGTTCAAGGATTAAATGAAAAACCAAAATCTAGGGATTTATGGAAAGAAAATCAAGTCTTGAGGTCAAGGCTTGATAAAATGGAAAAGACCCTAAAAAGGATGGAAAATATCCTAAAAGGGCAAAATGAGCATAACCTCGGTTTAGGAGTACAAAAGTCATCCAATGGCCATAGAGGTTTGGGATACAAACCTAAGGCTAAGAAGGATGTGACTTCTTACCATAGGGTTCCATATAGATATGGAACCAACTCTAGGTCTAGGGGTCAAGTCAAGAATACAAGGAAAGTTATCCCTAGGAGTATCTTTACAACGACAAATGTGACTAAGACTTCTAAGAAGTCTAATAAAGTCACTAAGAAGGTCACAAGGGAAGTAATCCCTAAAGTTGACCTAGAGGAGGTGACCAAGGTTTCTAAGAAACGTAGGAAGGTCATTAGAAAGGTAACTAGGGAGGGTATCTCTAGTGAGTACTTAGAGCATTCAAGGAACACCAATAGGTGTTGGGTTCCTTGGAGCATTTTCTCTAACCCTTAGATGAGTTAGAGAGTGTCAACTCTAATTGGAAGGGTAGTTAATCCAACCTTGATGAAGTTGACACTCGGAGAGCATTTTTAAGGTTATTATTAACTTTTGAAAATGAAGTGAATTATAGATTTACTCTGTCTAAGAGTAAAATGTGCCATAATTTGATAAATTTGATGTAATTTTAATTGGCACAACAAATCAAGAGTAAAAGAAATGTCAAGTTGAGATTTTGATATTTTCTTAAGGAGTTAAGGGCAAAATTTAGGCTTTAATTTAAGATGTTTACTCTTGTAAGAGTAAAATGTGTCAAACCTTGAGGAATTATACTTAATTTAAATTGGCAAAAATTAAGAAAAGCAAAAGAAATGTCAAAATTGGGAGTTTGCCATTCTATTGAGAAAAAGTGGGCAATCTAGGATTTAATTTTAAGTCAGCTAAGGTTTAAGGATACTTAGATAAGTAATCTAAGTATATTTTATTTATACTAATTTTCCATGATTATTTGCCCACCATATGTCATGACATCATGTGTGCATTCATTTTTATTATGAAAAACATAAAAATACCATGACATGTCATACATACATCATGCAACAATAGTATAATTTCTTTTAAAAATTATTTCTTTTTGATGTATGTCATAGCCCATCATGCATTATTTTAATTTTCTTGAAATTAAGGACAATGACATTTACTAACAAGTAACATCCTAGGTGGATATTCATAATCTCTAAAATACCTAGATAGATGTGCATGATCCCTAGTTTAGGGAAAAACCAAATCTACATCTCACAAAGGACTATAAGGTGACTTATATGTATTTTAGTACACATTAGATACAAGTGAGATGTTAGAATGATGAAAAAGACTCAAGATGTTGATTTAGTACATCTATTTGAGTCTTGATTTCATCAAAATATATAGTTATGTGTACTCCAATCATTGGAAAAGCTAATGTACAAGTCATGTGCATTGAGCCCAAAGAACATGGTTAGAAATTGGTTTTGAAAATTTTTTTAAATATACTTTGGAAGACCTTGGTAAAGACTATCTTTTGATAGTAATCATCATTGAAAAGTTAGACACAAAATTGGAAGAAACATTAAAGTTTTTACAAGTATCTAATTTTATGTCAATCTTTGAAAATAAGATGAATTTTCTTTGAAAACTATTTTTCCATGATAGTATATATCTTAAATAGTGTCTACAAGAGTTTTCATGTTTTTTAGAATTTTATAGAATTTTTAGGGCATTTATGAAATTCGGCTGAAATTGGATTTCAGAATTTCAGAAATCTAATCGATCAGCCGATCGATTGGGAAGCCTCAATTGATCAGCTGATCAATTGAGCTGTATTTCTTCGCGATCAGAGCCTCGCTGGATCGATTAGCCGATCGATTCAACCTGCCTGGATCGATCAGTGGATCGATTCAGAGGCAATTTTCACGAACAGAAGCTCACGGAATCGATCAAGCGATCGATTGAAATTATTTTAATCGATTGAGACCCAACTTCAATCAATTGGGAATGCTGATTTTGGCTGGGAAAGCTTGATTTTAGTATTTTAAACCATTTTTAGTCTAGGTAATCATTCCTAACCCCTTGGAATACTTTGTACACATTTAGGAGGAATTTTCATGCTGAAAGCAAGAATGGATTGGTTAGGGAAGACTAAGTTGAAGTTTAGGTTAAGGTTTGGTTTCAATATTGAATTTTTGAACATTAAAACTTCAAATTTTAGATTTCCTAAAAGCTTAGGGATTCCAAGTCATTATTGGTGTAATGACAGAAGTTATGTAGGGGATCGGTGGCAGGCCAGAAGGGGGGTTGGATAGACGACACCCTCAAAAAATCACTTCCTACGTATTTGTTAGTTGCACAAGCAGAAATACAATAATACAAACACAAAAATGAAAGCTAAGTACTAAAGGAAAGAATTTACATGGTTCGGAGATAAGACCCCTACTCTACGACTATCCGTAAGGTGGACGATCCCTATCCGTCGGTAGATTACTCCCCGGAAGACCTCCGGCTAGCCCACGTAGCTCCTTATGGGTGGAGAAATCTCACCACAACTCTCACCAAGGACTCTTGAGAAACTAGGGCACTGGAAGACTACTAATAGGGGTTAATCACCTCTATTTCGTCAACCTTAACCAAGCTCCCAAGGTGTAACGACCCGCCTCCTATTGACTAGGCTGTGAGGCCGATCGCTACATTATGCTGTGCTAAATTACTATTGCGGAAATCTGGATTGATTAAAATTTTACTAAACTGATTACTGTAAAATCTGAACTTAACATTCTAGGTGTATCTAGGAGTTGTACACATGCTAGGGAAGATAATCTATGCCTCTCGGATGTCCTGCTAACTGTAATTAGGCATTTCAATCGATCCATGAATCGATTGGCCTGTCGGATCGATCTAGTGATCGATCCAGCTTGATACTGGCACGGAGAGAAACCCTGGATCGGTCGGCTGACCGATCCACAAGCTTCATCGCTACTGTACGCGGCTGGATCGGTCTACCGACCGATCCAGGAGCACACTGATCGGTCGACTGATCGGTCGGCTGACCGATCAGTGAGCTTCTGTACTCACTGTTCGCATCTGGATCGGTCGGCTGACCGATCCATAAACTCTCTGTTCGCGCCTGGATCGGTCAGCTGACCGATCCAGTGGCACTACCCCATTTCTGATCGATCCGTAGATCGATTTGGGTTTCTGATTTCACATCGAAACTCTGATTTCAGCACTAGTTCGTGCCAAAATCTCATATAAGTGTTCTAAAATCAATTGAAATAAGTTCTAACATCTATTAACTAGCATTCAAACATAATTACTAACAACTTAAACAAATCTTCCCTGGTTTAAATATTCTAAGGTCTAAAAGTGCATAAAGGTACTCGAGAAAAGAAACTAAGTTCTTAATTTGGTAAACTCCCTAAGGATCTTCATTCCAGGTTCCTGCCACACACACCATCATTGCATGGACCTTCAGCTTCCTCTGCTAATCCATTTTCCCTTTACCTTTATCTGCAGTATAAGTTAAAAGTATCTGTAAGCTTTAAGCTTAGTAAGAAACCATCTACCTCACAAAAACATGCAACGATGCAATCATGTTTTTAAAGAATGCTATTTAAAAACATGCACTGGATTTGTTAAAGCATGGCATACTGAAGTTACATGGCATAAACACTGAAACATGGCATGCATAATAAAATCTAAGCATGGAGCTATCTCATGGTATCAACTAGGAGAACTAAACTGAAACTGAAACTAAAACTGAGCTAAAACTATATTCACATAACTAGGTTACGAATTTGAAAGCTATTATCATAATAAGTGAAAATAGTAATCATGCTGCTGTTTGGGCTCGACAACTGTACTTGCTGTGCGCGTATCCCTAGTTAGACCCGGGTTTGCAAGTCCCGCATTTAGTAGGGTTTACTAGGTTATCTAAACCTAGGGACCGACTATGGGAGCCCATCCCAATGGATATCTAATCCTGTACAGTGCCACTAAAAATAAAATACTGAATATAGCTACTAATTATTTATTTTTCTGTTTCTAGGTTATCTGAACCTAGAGCTAGGTTATCTAAACCTATAGGCGACTGTGGGAGCCCACCCATTGGACCGTAGTCCCATGTAAGCTGGAACTAGACTAATATACTGATTTAAATGCTAGTAATGCATTTAGCTGAGCTGTTAAAAATATCTGAGGTAGTATTTAGCTACACTAATCATTTTGTCGAACACTTGGTGTGCTCCAACTCTCCCCTCTAATAGCGAGACCACCTCTAGGCACCCGACAACGTCTAGAGCCTCCAACTGAAGGAGAACAACGTGTCTGGCCCATCTAGAGGTGCTCAACTAGATCCCTAATCTGCGAGGAGGGTTTAAACACACCTTGAGTGCCGAAAAATCTGCATATAACTAAACTAGAGGTATACAATCAAACGAAAGCTACTTATACTGCAGGTGAGGGGTTTCTTACCTCCTGTTTGGATTTTCTTACAGATCTAAACGCTAGGTTTCCTGGAGAAGAGATCTCTTCGATGATCTTCTCGCGTCTACGTGTTCTTCTCGCGGAGAGGAGTGTCCTCGTATCCTTGATGTTGCTGGAAGATGCTCCTATGGCCCTAGGGATGGAACCCTAGGCTTGCTTGGCTTGGGCGCCGAGAGGTGAGGAAGGGAGAGGGTCGGCGGTGAGGGTTTGAGGAGGAAAAGTCACGATAAAAAAAAAATAATCTCCTCACTTAATAATTTTCTATTTATATTTAGGAATTAGTTCGCCCAACTTCAATATAAATTTAATTGAATCCCTTTCTTTTCAGCACGGCCCTGCTGGGTTCATCTGGTTACTAAGGCTAACTAAAAGTTATCGGATCCGAGAGGTCCTGAGTTCGATTCCCGCCTAAGCTATTTTGCGGTTCTAATTATTTTTGCTACTTCCGCTATTCTAAAAATTTCGGAAAAATATCTAAAAATTCCAGAAAAATCATAGAATATTTCTAATGCAGTTTTGAGAATTTTCGGGCATTACAATCCCCCATACCTTATAAAAAGTTCGTTCTCGAACTTAGAACAACTCTAGGTACTTCTGTCTCATGCTGGCTTCTGTCTCCCAAGTTGTCTCTTCTGCTGTGTGACTTTGCCAAATAACTTTCACTAATGGTACTTCCTTGTTCCACAATTTCTTAACTGCTCAGTCTATTATCTGAATAGGCTGACTGTCATAGCTGAGGTCTTCGCGGATCTGTACCAACTGGGGCTTAATCACCTGGGTGACATCTGGGGTATGCTTCTTCAGCATAGAGACATGAAATACATTGTGGACAGCTGACATTTTCTGAGGTAGCTCTAGCTCATATGCTACCTTGCCCACTCTTTTGCTGATAAGGTATGGTCCCACATATCTGGGACTTAGCTTGCCCTTCTTTCCAAAACGCATTACTCCCTTCATGGGAGCTACTATGAGGAACACTGAATCCCCAACTGAGAACTCTAAAGGTCTGCGCCGTGTATCAGCATAGCTTTTTTGGCGGCTCTGAGCTGTCTCTATCCTCTGGCGGATCTGCTGTATAGCTGCTGTGGTATCTGCTACTAGATCTGTCTGAAGTTCTAGTTCCTTCTGTTCACCACTCTCATACTAGCAGATTGGAGATCTACACCTCCGCCCATAGAGAGCCTCGTAAGGTGCCATGCCGATAGTGGCCTGATAACTGTTGTTGTATGCAAATTCTGCTAGGTTCAGATATTTGCACCAACTTCCCTTGAAATCTAGGGCACATGCTTGGAGCATATCTTCGAGTACCTGATTTACTCGCTCCGTCTGACCATCTGTCTGAGGATGGAAGACTGTGCTGAATTTTAGCTTCGTGCCCAAAGCTGACTGTACACACTCCCAGAAGTGTGATGTGAACCTACTGTCTCTGTCTGAAATAATGGTTCGTGGGACTCCATGCAGCCTGACGATCTCCTTGAGATACAACTGAGCTAACTGCTCCATGGAATAAGATATTCTGATAGCTAGGAAGTGGGCTGATTTAGTCAACCTGTCGACTATTACCCAGATGGTGTCGAAACCATTCGTGGTTCTGGGTAGTCCCACTATAAAATCCATAGAAATGTCTTCCCACTTCCATTCTAGAATCTGAATAGGCTGCAGAACTCCTCCTGGTCTCTGATGTTCTGCCTTGACCCTCTGGCAGGTCAGACAGGTGTTGACATATCTAGCGATGTCCCTCTTCATCCCAGGCCACCAAAATCGTTTCTTCAAGTCTTGGTACATTTTGGTGGAACCAGGATGCATCGCATAAGGAGTCCTGTGAGCCTCATCTAGAATTTTCCTCTGTAGTTCCTCCTGATTCGGAACACATAGCCTGTCACCAAAATACAACACCCCGCTATCTGATATTCTGAACTCTCCACCTTCTGTTTCTGCTAATCCTTGCTTGATTTTCTGAATTTCAGGATCCTGTTCCTGAGCTGTCTGGATGTCACCAAGCAAGGTCGACTCTAAGGTCATAGTAGAGAGCTGCCCAACTATGAGTTCGAGACAAAAATCTGTGATCTCTTTCTGTAGGGGTGGTGACATGGCTGCTAGAGATAATAAGATAGCATTGGACTTCCTGCTAAGTGCATCTGCTACCCTATTGGCTTTCCCTGGGTGGTAGAGGATGTCTATATCGTAGTCCTTGACCAGCTCTAGCCATCTGCGCTGTCGCATATTCAGATCCTTCTGAGTGAAGAAGTACTTCAGACTCTGATGATCTGTATACACTCTGCACTGAGCTCCATACAAGTAATGTCTCCAAATCTTAAGAGTGAACACCACTGCTGCAAGCTCAAGGTCATGAGTAGGATAGTTCTTCTCATAATCCTTAAGTTGTCTGGAGGCGTAGGCGATTACCTTACCATTTTGCATCAGCACTACTCCTAGTCCCAACTTCGAGGCATCACTATATATATCAAAGCTATCTGCGTTCTCTGGTAGAGTCAGAATAGGTGCATTGGTCAATCTCCTCTTTAGCTCGCTGAAGCTGTTCTCACAGTCCTCTGTCCACTGAAATTTTCTGTTCTTTCTGGTAAGAGCTGTCAGTGGGGAGACTATCTTGGAGAAGTCCTCTACGAATTTCCTGTAGTAACCTGCTAATCCCAGAAAGCTTCTGATCTCACTGGCGTTCTTGGGTCTTTTCCAGTTACTCACAGCTTCTATCTTACTGGGATCTACCATGATACCATCCTTTGAGATGATATGACCCAGGAAGGACACCTGATCTAGCCAAAATTCACATTTGGTGAACTTGGCGTACAGCTGATTCTGCTGAAGGGTCTGCAATACTGTTTTCAGGTGCTCTACGTGTTCTTCCTGAGTTCTGGAATAGATAAGGATGCCATCGATGAACACGATAACGAACCTATCTAAATATTCTCTGAATACCCTGTTCATACGGTCCATGAAAGTAGCTGGAGCATTTGTCACGCCAAAGGGCATGACTACGAACTCGTAATGTCCGTATCTGGTCCTGAACGCTGTCTTGGGTATGTCTCCTTCTTTAACCTTCACCTGATGATAACCAGATCTGAGGTCTATCTTAGAGAACACTGTTGCTCCCTTCAGCTGATCGAACAGGTCATCAATTCTAGGAAGAGGATATCTATTCTTGATGGTGACTTGGTTCAGTGCCCGGTAGTCTATACACAGGCGCATGCTCCCGTCTTTCTTCTTCACGAACAATACAGGTGCTCCCCTGTTAGTTAGAGCCCTAGAGCCAATCATTTGATGATTGTATGGACTCATTGTATCATATTCTTGTATATTAATAAAGGCATTTGTTTGGTTATTATACTTATTTGTATTAGTGCCAAATAGACTAAGTATAATAACGTCCTTGAGTAGAAGGTTCATAACTATATCAATCGATTAGTTGAATCGATAGTGAGATGATATAGGGAACACTACTCTAAATCATTCCTAGTCGAGTATTAACATTCAGGGACAATGTTAATGCAATAAGACTAGCATGTAGGTCAGCTCGATGACTTGATCTCACAAGTCATGGATATAGAGATATCAAGCTGACACATGGGTATACATTGGAGAATGCATACTGAATGACCCGCCATGAGAAAGTATCATGGATCGTTATATGAGTGTCATATACTTTCTCATGTGGCTATTAGTATGACTATTAGTCCTTAGACCTGAAGTCACCATGGATCCCTACAAAAGGAGTTATGTACTTTGGTTTCGTCAAACGTCACCCGTAACAGGGTGGACTATAAAGGCGATTACTGGGTATGTAACAAATTATGCAGAGGGATGTGAGTGATGTAGATGGGATCTATCCCTCCCATATGACGGGAGCGACATCAATATTCTTGATAGAGTTAGACCACGAAGTGCATGGCCATGCCCAAATGAGTCAACATTAGATGTTGAGCTCATTTGATCGAGTGAGTCTACTTGGAGTTCAAGATTTAGATTGATTAGAGGATGACACGGTCTATGCCTCATATTGATCAATCTAGATGTCTAGGATAGAAGGACAATGACATATATTGTGAGGAGTCACAATTAGTAGTCACAAGGTGATGTCGGATCTCGACATTTTTGTAACTTGGGTAGTAATGATGTGTTGCTAGATACCGCTCATTACTTATGCTCCTAAATAGGTTTAGGGCATTGCCAACGTTACAAGAACCTATAGGGTCATACACTAAGGACAATTAGATGGAGTTTTGGTTCATATGATGAACTAAGAGGATTAGATTCATTTGATGAATCATATTGGATTATGAGTAATCCAAATTGGGCTAATTGAGTTGGACTCAAGTTGATTCATGTATTCAATGAGTCTAATTTAGATTATGACTCATTAAATCAACTTAATTTAATGAATTAGATTCATTATATTAAGTTGACTTGAATCATATGGTTGGATTAGATCAACCATGAGAGAGATTTGATCAAGTTTGACTTAATTTGAGAGGAAGAGAAAAAGTCATGTTTGACTTGACTTTTTGCCACATTACTAGTGAGTTGGCAAGATGTGGACCAATAGGATTGCTCCACATCATCAATGTGTGCCACCTCATGGAGGTTACAAGCCTCCATAGCATTTAATGTGGCCGGCCCACATTAAATGAGGAGGTTACACTTGTTGCCATGTCATTTAGTGAGGTGGCAAGATGTGGACCAATAGTGTTGATCCACATCATCCTAGAGTGCCACCTCATGGGGGTTACAACTCTTAATGGTCTCCACATTAATTGGAATTAATGTGGAGGTTACACCTCCTTGAAGGTGGCCGGCCACTTGAATGTGGAGAAGGATTTTCATTTTGAAAATTATTCTATCATTCATTCTTTTTCTTCCTCCTAGAGTTCTTCTTGCTCTCTCCCTCTCCTCCTTCCTTGGCCGAACCACATAGGTGCTAGCACACCTTGGTTTTTTTGGTCACCTCCATCTAGTGTGTCCGTGTGGATACTTCTAGAGGACCGTACACTTGACGGTCTTGAGATCCGGCACCATTTGGACGAGCGGGATTCGCGTAGGGCGCGCATCAAGGGTAATGATATTAACTTTAGTGTAGATCTAAAGTTTTTACAAACTCGTACAAGAAAAAGGTTTTTCGAAAAGTTTTTGTTTCCGAATCTTTGCACGAGATCCATGGCTTTGGGTGACTCGGGGTTTCCGCGACGCGAAAAAGCGGTTTTCGCGGCCCGACGAACCCAACAGTGGTATCAGAGTCACGTGCAAAGACTTGTACGAGTTCGTTTGTATTTTTATGAAAAATATGAAAAATATACCTTCTGTGATTTTCTGTAAAAATTGATTTTTTAGAGTTTTTATGAGTAATTTTTCTGTAGAAGCGAAGCACAAGTGTCTCGGCACTTGTAGGCTTCGGTTACCGGAAAGTTTTCTTTTAAACGGCTTCGTTTTGCCCCAAATCCGTTTGGGACAGCGGGGTCGGGTGCCATTAGATCGCAAAGGAGCAACTCACGATGGTTAGATCGTGGGTAGGGGTACTGCCCCTAACCCCGCAAGGGGATTTGCTCCGCGATTGCACCCGAAATCGCTAAAAACGAACCCGCCGGGAAGATTTTTCCGAAACGGCAATGTCTCGGCCCAAATCGTTTTGGGACAGCGGGTTTAGGCGCTGTTGGATCGCAAAGGAACCCTCGCGATGGTTAGATCGCGGGTAGGGGCGCTGCGCCTGGCCCCGCAAGGGGATCCGTTCCGCGATTGCGCCCGAAACCGCTAAACGGGACCGCCGGGAAATTTTACTCGTAAAATTTTAAAAATTAATTTTAAAATTATAGAAAATTATGAAAATATATAATTTTGAATTATATATTAATTTTGTGATAGTCATGGCCCAAAAACCCAATATGATTGGTTGTGTTGTAATTCATAATACGGCCTGCGTGCCGTTATGTGTTTGCGCGTGTTGTATGTTTTATTTATTCGCGACCTGCGCGTCGTGCCTTCTCTTATATTCTTGTTGTAAATTAGATTTAGACTCGAATGTAACTCGAGTTTCAAATTGTAATGTACAAATTGGAGCGGTGGAGGGTCCACACGAGACGGAGTTCCGAGGCGGGCACAAGGTGGTCAAAGGGAGGAGCTTGGAGAAGCTGTTGACCCTAGGTTGACCATTCGATCTTCTCATTGGCTTGAGAAGATCGTAGTAGGGCCATGACTAAATCACAAATAGATTAATTAATTAATTGTTATGTATCTGATGCATGTTTAATAATTAATTAATTAATTAGTGCCTTAACGATTAGATTAGATCTAAGTCGTGCACATGATGCACCCTTGCGATTAGATTAGATCTAAGTCGTGCACAAGATGCATCCTTCTCGATTAGATTAGATCTAGATCGAACCAACTCTAAATGGCTAACCGTGCCGTGATACCTATCACTACCTCGATCACATGTATTGTTGAATCTGCCAAAGCAGAGCAATACATATTATCTTGGTAGGGTACGGAGGGACAATCTTGGTCCCGCCTATCAACGCATGGGTGAATACAAACTCAATTAGATTGAGTATTCCTAGTTACTCGGTTGGATCGAGTCAACTATAGGCATTCTTCCAATAGTTGGAAAGGTAGGACAAAATCACGTTTATATTAACTCTCGGGCGTATTAGCCAAAGCTAACTCGAGTTTTAATATAAATATGAATCTTGATCCTATAAACAAGAGTTGCATAGAGATGTAATTGGTAATCGTTACCTACCGATCATACTAAGCTTTGGGCGTATTAGCCAAAGCTAACTCAAGGGTTAGTATGATGTGGATCTTGTCCCACAAGAATTATAGTATTCAGTGGGAGCATCATTTAGTTAAAGGCCTAATTAAATGATTTAAAAAGAATATGATATTTATTTCTGCAAATTTTATGTTGTAGATAACCATGACGTCGAACACGAATTCCTTCTCCCTGCGATCTGTCCTTGAGAAGGACAAGCTCAACGGAGCGAATTTCCTGGACTGGTACAGGAACTTGAGAATAGTTCTCACCCAGGAACGTAAACTGTACGTTCTGGAGCAGCCCATTCCGGAGGCTCCTCCTGCCAATGCCCCGCGAGCTGACAAAGATGCTTACAAGAAGCATCAAGATGACGCATTAGATGTGTCCTGTCTAATGCTCGCGACCATGAACTCTGAGCTTCAGAAGCAACACGAGTTGATGGGCGCTTACGATATGGTTGAACATCTTTGCCAACTATATCAGGGACAAGCGAGGCATGAGAGATTTGAGATCTCTAAGGCACTATTTCAGTGCAAGATGTCAGACGGGGCTCCCGTAGGTCCTTATGTACTCAAGATGATTGGGTACATAGAGAACCTACAAAGACTGGGGTTCCCACTTGGCCAAGAGCTGGCCACTGACTTGATCTTGCAGTCCTTGCCAGATAACTATAGTCAATTCGTTCTCAACTATAACATGAACGAGATTGACAAGCCACTGCCCGAGCTACTTAGTATGTTACGAACTGCTGAGATTAACCTTAAGAAGGTTAAGCCCATTCTGATGGTACAGAAGCACAAGGGCAAGGGCAAGCCCAAAGGTAAGGGAAAGTCCCAAACCAAGGGCAAAGGCAAGGCACTGAAGCCTAAAGGAGGGGTCTCCAAGCGGTCAGACTGGGCACTGGAAGAGGAACTGCAAGGTATACTTGGAGGATCTTAAGAAGAAGCGAAGTGAGACTTCCACTTCAGGTATATATGTTATAGAAGTCAATCTATCTATTTCTACATCTTGGGTATTAGATACTGGATGTGCTTCTCACATTTGTATTGATGTGCAGGCGCTGAGAAATAGCAGGACATTGACAAAGGGCGAGGTGGACCTACGAGTAGGCAATGGAGCACGGGTTGCTGCTGTTGCTGTAGGGATTTACTTTCTATCTCTGCCCTCTGGGCTTGTACTAGAGTTAATCGATTGTTGTTATGTGCCTGCATTAACTAAGAACATAGTTTCAGTTTCTTGTTTAGACAAGAAAGGATACTCTTTTATAATAAAACAAATGTTGTTCTGTTTATTTAAAAGATATGTTCTATTGTAGTGCACCTCTGATAAACGGACTCTACATTCTAGACCTTGAGTGCCCTATCTATAACATAAATACCAAGAGGATCAAGTCGACTGACTTGAACCAAACCTATCTTTGGCACTGTTGCTTAGGTCATATAAATGACAAGCGCTTATCCCAGCTCCATAAGGATGGTTTGCTGGACTCATTTGATTTAGAATCATATGAGATATGCGAGTCATGCCTACGAGGCAAGATGACCAAGACTCCCTTTAGTGGGCACAGCGAGAGAGCGACTGATCTGTTAGGACTCATACATAGTGATGTATGTGGCCCTTTCAATGTCGCTGCTAGAGGTGGTTATAGGTACTTCATCACATTTACTGATGATTTCAGTAGATACGGTTATGTGTACTTGATGACACATAAGTCGGAATCCTTTGAAAAGTTCAAAGAATTCAAGAATGAAGTACAGAACCAGCTTGGCAAGAGTATTAAAATACTTCGATCAGATCGAGGTGGTGAATACTTAAGCCATGAGTTTCGTGACTACTTAGCTGAGTGTGAGATTTTATCTCAACTCACTCCTCCTCGAACACCACAGTGGAATGGTGTATCCAAAAGGAGGAATCGTACCTTATTAGATATGGTACGATCTATGATCAGTCACACTGATCTTTCGACATACCTTTGGGGTTATACTCTAGACACGGTAGCTTTTATACTCAACCGAGTTCCATCTAATGCCGTGATAAAGACACCATATAGGATATGGACTGGGAGAGATGCCCAGGTGTCTTTCATGAGGATTTGGGGTTGTGAGGCTTACGTTCGACGTCAAGTCTCAGACAAGTTAGGACTCAAATCCGACAAGTGCTACTTTATCGGACATCCCAAGGAAACTAAGGGATATTACTTCTACATTCCCAGTCAGCACAAGGTAGTTGTGGCAAAGACTGAGGTCTTTCTAGAAAGGGATTTTGTTTCTAGAAAGACTAGTGGGAGCATGTTCGATCTTGAAGAAGTTCAAGATGCGAACAATAGCACTGATGCCTCGATGGAAATTGAACTGGAACCACAAAGTGTTGTGGATGATGTTGTTCCACAAAGAGTTGAGGAACAACAACCAGTTCAAGTAGACATACCTCTTCGCAGGTCTGATAGGGTACGTCGTCAGCCTGAGAGATACTCATTTCTCTTGTCTGACCATGATGACATTGTGCTCATAGAGGATGAGCCCACCACCAATCAGAAAGCTGTGATGAGACCAGATCCCGAGAAATGGCTAGAGGCCATTCTCGGAGCTGGAATCTTCGATTCGATGATGCGATCAAACAGTTTGGTTTCATCAAGAACGAAGATGAGCCTTGTGTCTACAAGAAGGTTGTAGAAAACATAGTTGTCTTCCTCATATTGTATGTGGATGACAAACTACTCATTGGGAAGGACATCCCTATGCTTCAGTCTGTCAAGACCTGACTAGGGAGTTGCTTATTAATGTAGGACTTAGGTGAGGCATCCAACATTCTAGGGATACAGATCTATAGAGATAGATCTAAGAGATTGCTTGGCCTAAGTCAGAGTACATACATTGACGAGGTACTCCTACGGTTTGCCATGCAGAACTCCAAGAAGGGATTTCTGCCGATGTCACATGGCGTGAGTCTTTTGAAGACTCAAGGTCCCTCTTCTGGAGAGGAGAGAGACCGCATGGATCAGATCCCTTATGTCTCAGCTATAGGATCGATCATGTACGCCATGCTATGTACTCGACCTGATGTCTCGTATGCTTTGAGCATGACGAGCAGATACCAGTCAGATCCAGGTGAAAGTCACTGGATAGCGGTCAAGAATATTCTTAAGTACTTAAGAAGGACTAAAGAATATTTCTTGATATATGGAGGCAATGATAAGCTAGCTGTAAAGGGTTACAGTGATGCTAGCTTCCAGACCGACCAGGATGACTATAGATCGCAGTCAGGGTTCGTATTCTACTTGAATGGTAGTGCTATGAGCTGGCAGAGTTCACAGCAGTTCTACAACGTTTCCATCTTATTCGAGAGATTATCGATAGAGGAGATGTGAAGATTTGCAGAGTATCTATAGAAGCTAACATCGCAGATCCCTTGACCAAGGTTTTGGCACAGAGAAAGCATGATGGTCACACTAGGTTATTAGGCCTTAGAGCCTATACTGATTGACACTAGTGCTAGTGGGAGATTGTTAGTTAGAGCCCTTGAGCCAATCATTTGATGATTGTATGAACTCATTGTATCATATTCTTGTATATTAATAAAGGCATTTGTTTGGTTATTATACTTATTTGTATTAATGCCAAATAGACTAAGTATAATAGCGTCCTTGAGTAGAAGGTTCATAACTATATCAATCGATTAGTTGAATCGATAGTGAGATGATATAGGGAACACTACTCTAAATCATTCCTAGTCGAGTATTAACATTCAGGGACAATGTTAATGCAATAAGACTAGCATGTAGGTCAGCTCGATGACTTGATCTCACAAGTCATGGATATAGAGATATCAAGCTGACACATGGGTATACATTGGAGAATGCATACTGAATGACTCGCCATGAGAAAGTATCATGGATCGTTATATGAGTGTCATATACTTTCTCATGTGGCTATTAGTATGACTATTAGTCCTTAGACCTGAAGTCACCATGGATCCCTACATAAGGAGTTATGTACTTTGGTTTCGTCAAACGTCACCCGTAACAGGGTGGACTATAAAGGCGATTACTGGGTATGTAACAAATTATGCAGAGGGATGTGAGTGATGTAGATGGGATCTATCCCTCCCATATGACGGGAGCGACATCAATATTCTTGATAGAGTTAGACCACGAAGTGCATGGCCATGCCCAAATGAGTCAACATTAGATGTTGAGCTCATTTGATCGAGTGAGTCTACTTGGAGTTCAAGATTTAGATTGATTAGAGGATGACACGGTCTATGCCTCATATTGATCAATCTAGATGTCTAGGATAGAAGGACAATGACATATATTGTGAGGAGTCACAATTAGTAGTCACAAGGTGATGTCGGATCTCGACATTCTTGTAACTTGGGTAGTAATGATGTGTTGCTAGATACCGCTCATTACTTATGCTCCTAAATAGGTTTAGGGCATTGCCAACGTTACAAGAACCTATAGGGTCACACACTAAGGACAATTAGTTGGAGTTTTGGTTCATATGATGAACTAAGAGGATTAGATTCATTTGATGAATCATATTGGATTAAGAGTAATCCAAATTGGGCTAATTGAGTTGGACTCAAGTTGATTCATGTATTCAATGAGTCTAATTTAGATTATGACTCATTAAATCAACTTAATTTAATGAATTAGATTCATTATATTAAGTTGGCTTGAATCATATGGTTAGATTAGATCAACCATGAGAGAGATTTGATCAAGTTTGACTTGATTTAAGAGGAAGAGAAAAAGTCATGTTTGACTTGACTTTTTGCCACATCACTAGTGAGTTGGCTAGATGTGGACCAATAGGATTGCTCCACATCATCAATGTGTGCCACCTCATGGAGGTTACAAGCCTCCATAGCATTTAATGTGGCCGACCCACATTAAATGAGGAGGTTACACTTGTTTCCATGTCATTTAGTGAGGTGGCAAGATGTGGACCAATAGTGTTGATCCACATCATCCTAGAGTGCCACCTCATGGGGGTTACAACTCTTAATGGTCTCCACATTAATTGGAATTAATGTGGAGGTTACACCTCCTTGAAGGTGGCCGGCCACTTGAATGTGGAGAAGGATTTCCATTTTGAAAATTATTCTATCATTCATTCTTCTTCTTCCTCCTAGAGTTCTTCTTGCTCTCTCCCTCTCCTCCTTCCTTGGCCGAACCACATAGGTGCTAGCACACCTTGGTTTTTTTTGGTCACCTCCATCTAGTGTGTCCATGTGGATACTTCTAGAGGACCGTACACTTGACGGTCTTGAGATCCGGCACCATTTGGACGAGCGGGATTCGCGTAGGGCGCGCATCAAGGGTAATGATCTTAACTTTAGTGTAGATCTAAAGTTTTTACAAACTCGTACAAGAAAAAGGTTTTTCGAAAAGTTTTTGTTTCCGAATCTTTGCACGAGATCCATGGCTTTGGGTGACTCGGGGTTTCCGCGACGCGAAAAAGCGGTTTTCGCGGCCCGACGAACCCAACATCCCCATGGTGAGTGACTAGGACGGATGAAGCCCTTGTCAAGCAGCTCCTGTAGTTGCTCATGAAGTTCCTTCAGTTCTGCTGGAGCCATGCGGTAGGGCGCTTTGGAGATAGGATTTGTACCGGGAACGAGTTCTATCTCGAATTCAATCTCCCTGTCTGGTGCTAAGCCTGGTAACTCTTCAGGGAAGACTGCTGGGTAGTCACATACGACTCGGACCTCTGCTAGCTGTTGGTCCCTGTCCTGACTGGTATTGACTACATGTGCTAAAAATCCCGTACATCCTGAATCCATTAATCTCTGTGCCTTCATAGCTGAGAGAAATTTCTTGGGCTTTCTCTTTGGTTCTCCGACGAACTCAAACTGTGCTTCTGCTTCAGGTTGGAATACAACTTTATGCTTACGGCACTCGATGGAGGCACTGTATCTGATCAAGAAGTCCATTCCAAGGATGACATCGTAGTCTGTCATATTTAGCACTATCAGATCACAAAAGAGCTCTCTGTTTGCTATAACGGCTGGCACTGCTCTGAGCCAGTGCGTGGATGCCATAATTTCTCCTGAAGGTAAGGTCGTCAGAAACTGACTACTGAGTACCTCTGGAGGTCTTGCTAATTTCTTTGCAAATGCCCTGGATATATAAGAATGGGTTACCCCAGTATCGAATAAGACAGTTGTACTTTGCTGTAAAATACTAATCTGACCTGTAACAACTGTCGAGGCATTTGCTACGTCCTCTCTGGTCAGTGAATAGATCCTCGCATTGGTCGTAGCTGGAGGGGCTTCTAACCTGCCCTGGCTGATATGTGGACCATCTAAAGCGGCCTGCATATGATGTAACTGAGTTGGCTGGCCTCCATACTGAATCGGCTGTGGCTGAGAAAGACTGGTCTTGTTTGGACACTGCTTGCCCATATGCCCTTCCTGTCCGCATTCAAAGCATCCTCGTGTGCCCTTACGACAAACTCCAGGATGGAATTTCCCACAAGTAGCACACTTTGGATAGCTGGGCTGCTTGCTGGCTGGCCCTCCTTTTGGGTAACTCCCTGGTTTGCGCTTGTTGCTGGAGTTCCCTTTCCAGTTAGAGCCATGGGAGCTGTGGCCCTGCTGTTTCTGAGTGCCTGAGCCTCCTTGACCTTTAGCTTCTGAGAGGACTTGCTTCTGCTGCTTGATGCTATTCTGGTAATGCTCAGTGATTAGAGCACTGCTCACTAATTCTTCCGTGGTTTGTGGCCTATGAACGCCACCAGCCACGTTCATTGCTATTTCCGGCCTCAGCATCTTGAGCATCAACCGGATTCGTTCCCTTTCTGTGCTGACTAATTCAGGGCATAGACGAGCCAACCTGTTGAATTTCTTCACGGCTTCCTCAACTGATAGGTTGCCCTGACGAAACTCAGTGAACTCGTCGTAGTGGCGGTTTGTGACCCGCATGTGAAAGAATTCTTCAAAGAACTCCTTCTCGAAGTCTGCCCATGTCATCTGGTTTACTGGGCGCTTCGCTCTGATTCTCTCCCACCACATACTGGCGTCCCCTATCAGGCAGAAGGAGGCACACTTCAATTTTTCCTATTCCGGCCAGTCCAAAAGCTCCATCGTCCTCTCCAGTGTTTTGAACCATGCTTGAGCATCCCATGGTTCATTGCTGCCTGAGAAATTCTCTGGCTTGACTCTCTGCCACTGGATCAGATAGGCTTCCCTCTTTGCCTCTGCTACTGGGGCTGCTGGTGCTGTAGGCTGGACTGGTGGAACCTCTATAAATGCTGGGGTTGCTAGGTCAGGTTCAGGGGTGACTGTGGGAGTATTCTGCTGATTAGCCCTAAGAGTGGCTATCTCCTGCTGCTGTTCAGCTAACTGCTGCTGTAACTGAGCCACCAATGCTGTCAGGTCTGGGGGAGGCACTGAACTGCCTGCCTCATGCTGGGGCTCAGTAGCTGGTGCCCTTCTAGCTGGGCGTCCTCGTGCCATTTCTAAAGACATAGAGGACATACATAACTAACACAATCATAATGTATAACTATTGCTATCATGTTATATACTATCACATACTAACATTCATCAATTATCTATAAACATGAGCTATAACAAGAAAGCAAGAAACATAAATAAAGTAGAGGTATTCTTACTTGGAAGCTGCAGGTACAATACTGATGTGTGTGTAGGAAGTATGAAACGCTGCTCTGATACCACTCTGTAACGACCCGCCTCCTACTGACTAGGCTGTGAGGCCGATCGCTACATTATGCTGTGCTAAATTACTATTGCGGAAATCTGGATTGATTAAAATTTTACTAAACTGATTACTGTAAAATCTGAACTTAACATTGTAGGTGTACCTAGGAGTTGTACACATGCTAGGGAAGATAATCTATGCCTCTCGGATGTCCTGTTAACTGTAATTAGGCATTTCAATCGATCCATGAATCGATTGGGCTGTCGGATCGATCCAGTGATCGATCCAACTTGATACTGGCACGGAGAGAAACCCTGGATCGGTCGGCTGACCGATCCACAAGCTTCATCGCTACTGTACGCGGCTGGATCGGTCTACCGACCGATCCAGGAGCAAACTGATCGGTCGGCAGACCGATCCAGTGGCTCACTGATCGGTCGGCTGACCGATCAGTGAGCTTCTGTACTCACTGTTCGCATCTGGATCGGTCGGCTGACCGATCCATAAACTCTCTGTTCGCGCTTGGATCTGTCAACTGACCGATCCAGTGGCACTACCCCATTTTTGATCGATCCGTAGATCGATCTGGGTTTCTGATTTCACATCGAAACTTTGATTTCAGCACTAGTTCGTGCCAAAATCTCATATAAGAGTTCTAAAATCAATTGAAATAAGTTCTAACATCTATTAACTAGAATTCAAACATAATTAAACAACTTAAACAAATCTTCCATGGTTTAAACATTCTAAGGTCTAAAAGTGCATAAAGGTACTCGAGAAAAGAAACTAAGTTCTTAATTTGGTAAACTCCCCAAGGATCTTCATTCCAGGTTCCTGCCACATACACCATCATTGCATTGACCTTCAGCTTCCTCTGCTAATCCATTTTTCCTTTACCTTCATCTGCAGTATAAGGAAAAAGTATCTGTAAGCTTTAAGCTTAGTAAGAAACCATCTACCTCACAAAAACATGCAACGATGCAATCATGTTTTTAAAGAATGCTATTTAAAAACATGCACTGTATTTGTTAAAGCATGGCATACTGAAGTTACATGGCATAAACACTCAAACATGGCATGCATAATAAAATCTAAGCATGGAGCTATCTCATGGTATCAACTAGGAGAACTAAACTGAAACTGAAACCAAAATTGAGCTAAAACTCAGCTTAAATTATATTCACATAACTAGGTTACGAATTTGAAAGCTATTATCATAATAAGTGAAAATAGTAATCATGCTGCTGTTTGGGCCCGGCAACTGCACTTGCTGTGCGCACATCCCTAGCTAGACCCGGGTTTGCAAGTCCCGTATTTAATAGGGTTTACTAGGTTATCTAAACCTAGGGACCGACTATGGGAGCCCAGCCCAATGGATATCTAATCCTGTACAGTGCCACTAAAAATAAAATACTGAATATAGCTACTAATTGTTTATTTTGCTGTTTCTAGGTTATCTGAACCTAGAGCTAGGTTATCTAAACCTAGAGGCGACTGTGGGAGCCCACCCATTGGACCGTAGTCCCATGTAAGCTGGAACTAGACTAATATACTGATTTAAATGCTACTAATGCATTTAACTGAGCTGTTAAAAATATCTGAGGTAGTATTTAGCTACACTAATCATTTTGTCGAACACTTGGTGTGCTCCAACTCTCCCCTCTAATAGCGAGACCACCTCTAGGCACCCGACAACGTCTAGAGCCTCCAACTGAAGGAGAACAACGCGTCTGGCCCATCTAGAGGTGCTCAACTAGATCCCTAATCTGTGAGGAGGGTTTAAACACACCTTGAGTGCCGAAAAATCTGCATATAGCTAAACTAGAGGCATACAATCAAACGAAAGCTACTTTTACTGCAGGTGAGGGGTTTCTTACCTCCTGTTTGGATTTTCTTACAGATCTAAGCGTTAGGTTTCCCGGAGAAGAGATCTCTTCGATGATCTTCTCGCGTCTACGCGTTCTTCTCGCGGAGAGGAGTGTCCTCGTATCCTTGATGTTGCTGGAAGATGCTCCTATGGCCCTAGGGATGGAACCCTAGGCTTGCTTGGCTTGGGCGCCGAGAGGTGAGGAAGGGAGAGGGTCGGCGGTGAGGGTTTGAGGAGGAAAAGTCACGATAAAAAAAAAATAATCTCCTCACTTAATAATTTTCCTATTTATATTTAGGAATTAGTTCGCCCAACTTCAATATAAATTTAATTGAATCCCTTTCTTTTCAGCACGGCCCTGCTGGGTTCATCTGGTTACTAAGGCTAACTAAAAGTTATCGGATTCGAGAGGTCCCGGGTTCTATTCCCGCCTAAGCTATTTTGCGGTTCTAATTATTTTTGCTACTTCCGCTATTCTAAAAATTCCGAAAAAATATCTAAAAATTCCAGAAAAATCATAGAATATTTCTAATGCAGTTTTGAGAATTTTCGGGCGTTACACAAGGCTTGGTTATATGGGTCGCGGGTTGGAAAACCCCGCCTACCAGTCGACTGCTAAAACCATCAGTTGACTGCCCTCTGTGGAAATTTGACCGTTACATCCCAACGGCTTGATACCAGTCGACTAGCAAAAGTACCAGTCGATTGCTCCACACTCGTCGAGAAAACAGAAGTATTCTATTCGCTCCTAGTCGACTGCCCAGTCGAGTACACCAGTCGACTAATGAAAATAGCAGTCGACTGCTACAATAACTGCTATAGTACTGCTACAGTAATTACTACAGTACTGCTACAGTAACTGCTACAGTAAAACCTTAACCCTAGGATTTTACCTTGAGTACAATCTCTCATGCACTCGTACCCTCATGACTCACTTGACCCTTTATTGCAGCCTTGACATTTAGCCTTCAAGCCTACTTCCTTTGGCTCTCGTCCCTCGAATGCATCCAAGCCCACTGCTCGTCCCCAATGTTATCCTTCGTGTATGCCTCGAAGTCGCTTCCCTTTGCTAGAGTGTATACTGAAAGCCTAAGCTTTTGTAACATTTATTTTGAATAAAGAATCACATTTGGTCAAATTATCTACATTTGATTGTAGTTGTTCAATTAATTTATATTGTAGATAACATAATATGTGGTGTCACATACAGAAGATAATGTTATCAGTACCTTATAAATTATAAACAGTAGCTCACGACCAAAATGGAAAGGAACAAACCATTGGAAGGTCGTAGTGTAATTAGGTATTAGTTTATCTTAACTATATAATTACACTAGTACATTTAGAGTGTATTTAGTAGGACCATCAGAGGTCGTTTCTTTTATACTGACTTTATAAAGGAACAAAAACCTCAGTTATTATGGACGTGTGTGCTCTTAATCCTAATATAATAACAAGCACATATATTTGATATTTATTTCTTTAATTTATCAATGGGTGAGATTTAGTTCGATAAATCAATAAGTCCGATAAGTTGGGAAATGATATCACTTATAGTGTGTGTTGTTGATTATAGAAGGAAACTGTGTCCTAGTAATCTAGGTTGATAATGTCCCCAAGAGGAGCTCATAAGGATTGTTATGTTAAACTCTGCAGGTGGACTTAGTCCGACATGACGATAAGGTTGAGTGGTACTACTCTTGGACTAAGATATTAATTAAATGTGTTGTCAGTAACTCACTTAATTAGTGGACATTCGATATCTTAAACACAGGGAGACTAACACACTCATAATAAGAAGGAGCCAAAAAATGTAATTTGGGATTGGTGCGGTAGTTCAATAATAGTTCTCTAGTAGAATGAATTGTTATTCATAAAATTAAGTTGTGTGTTCGGGGCGAATACGGGATGCTTAATTTTATCGGGAGACCAAAACCAATTTCTCCTCTCGGTCCCTATCATAGCCTCTTATTTATAGAGTACTATACCCAAGGTTTATATGACATCTATACATCCAAAATCAATTATCATGCAATATAACCCCAATGTCATATTTCCTTGCATGAAACACATCTTATGTGTGTCAATTCCCTATGTTTGAGATTCAAGTCCATCTTCAAACCATTTGACACACTCCATGACTCTTCTAGACTCCCAAGTAAATTCCACTTGAGATCCATTGGCCATGGGTCCCAAATTAACTCTTAGAGCTCCCCCTAGAGCTTATAGCCTTAGCCACCTCCCTAGGCAACTCATCCATAATTGCGAGGCCACATTGGTGCACCTCCGGTGACACTTGGCCTACAAACTTAACCTTCTTAACCTTGGACACCTTGTCATTGGTTAACTTAACCTTACCTTTAAATGACTTTCTCTTGCCATTTATTGGCTTCTCCTTGCTATAATCATATGCAACCCTAGCATAAAATTTTCCCTTAACATTGGAGACACTAGCTCGGTATCCTAGACCCGATCTATCATTGTTGGGTCTTTGACTACCCAACACCATACCTAAACCCTTAGATCCAACATTGAATCTTTCTAGGGTTTTCTCCAAATTATCAAGCTTTGCCTTTAAAGCTTGATTTTCCCTTTCTAGGTTCCTAACCCTAGAATTTACTTGTCCAAATTAGACATTCCTAGACCTACCCATTCTAGGCATGTGTCTCCCTTCTTTCGATTAATGCCTTGATTTTCCTTAGGTCTACCATTTCTTGATTCATCATGCATGGTTCTCCTATAGTTATGATCTACAATTACCCTATTCCTATCATGATATCTAAATCCAAAATTTTTCATTTCTACATAATGATAATCATTATTTTCCTAGCATGCATGGAGGAATTTAAATTTGAATTAAAGTTCAAGTTAGGATATACCTCCCTTACCCTTGAAGCTCCCCCTTGATTTTTTGCTCCTCTTCTTCTTCTCCCACTTCTTTAAATGCGCAAGCTTCTTGATCTCCCTCTTCTTGGGACATTTTGTGTGGTAGTATCCCTTCTCCCCACATGTGAAGTATATGATGCACATTCTCCATCTTTGGGCTTCTTCATTCCTACAACCCCCGTTAGTGTTTAAATTAACTTGAATGGGTTTAGGATTTACCTCTTTCTTACCCAATGGACATCTACTCTTGTAGTGTCCCTTCTCATTGCACCCGAAGCATATTATGTGGTCCTTTGACTTGACTTCGGTGGAGATGCTCACTAAGTTTACCTCCAAAACCTCTTCTTCATGTATCTTAGACTCTTATTCAACCCTTGAGGATGTAGATGATGCCTCATCTTCCTTCTCCTCCTCCGATGTTGAGCATGACTCAACATCCGTTGGCTCCTCCTCAACTTGAGCCACTTCATCCTTTTCTTCGGATTTTTCCTCTTCGTGTGTAGGCATGACTTCTTCCCATTGAACCTTCTTTATCTTGCTCCACAAATCGTGAGCATTCTAATACTCACCTACACACCTCATCACATTAGAAGGCAAATATCAATTAAAATTGATATTACATTATTATTTGTCTCCGATCTTGAGGTTTGCTCCTCCGTCCAATACCGTGGTCGGAGCTTCTTCCCTTTCTTGTCTTTCGGGACTTCGAACGGTTCCTTGATCACCATCATGGTATCCCAATCCATGTCGAAGAAGACCTCCATCTTCATCATCCAATAGGTGATGTCCCATAAGCCTCCGCCTTCAAACATCGGCGGTTCAATCAAGCCGGTCATCTTCTTGTATTTGCTCTTCTGGTGATTAGTCCGGGGAAGTGCGATCTCAGCTCTAATACCACTTGTAGGGGATCGATGGCCGGCCAGAAAGGGGGTTGGATAGACGACACCCCCAAATAATCACTTCCTACGTATTTGTTAGTTGCATAAGCGGAAATACAATAATACAAACACAAATACGAAAGCTAAGTACTAAAGGAAAGAATGCAAACAAACCGACATGTTGATTTACGTGGTTCGGAGATAAGGCTCCTACTCCACAGTTATCCATAAGGTGGACGATCCCTATATGTCGGTGGATTACTCCCCGGAAGACCTCCAGCTAGCTCACGTAGCTCCTTGTGGGTGGAGAAACCTCACCACAACTCTCACCAAGGACTCTTGAGAAGCTAGGGCACTGGTAGACTACTAACAGGGGTTAACCACCTCTATTTCATGAACCTTAACCAAGCTCCCAAGGCTTGGTTATATAGGTCGCGGGTTGGAAAATCCAGCCTACTAGTCGACTGCTAAAACCATCAATCGATTGCCCTCTGTGGAAATTCGACCGTTACATCCCAACGGCTCGATACCAGTCGACTGGTAAAAGTACCAATGTCACGTCCCGGGGGAGTCCCTGCCAGAAGAAATTTCGACAGCATCTGCCCTGTACGGGTGACAATCTGAGACATACCTACAAGCCCTCTGGGCTACACAAACCTCGAACAACACAACCAGAACATATATATATATATATATATATATATATATATATATATATATATATATATATATATGTTCTGTTTCTATTTACAACTCGAAACTATAAAACCAAACAAAAGCAACGATAAGGAAATCATCTCAAATATCCTACTCAACTGCACCCATAAAACTCAAATCTTATATCCTACTCAGCTACACCCATAAAACTCAAATCACTAGCATACATCCAAATGAAAACCCATCGATAAAAAAGGATCATACAAGATCCAAAGTGCCATAAAGATACAAGTCTAGAAACATAGATGATAACATAATAAGAAAAATCAAAGAAAAGATCCAAAATCAAAATCCTCTCAATTGGAACTGACAGCCTCAACCTGAAAATAGTAATATCAACGGGGTGAGTCAACTTCTCAGCGGGTAACTACTGACATGCATAGTAAGAAATAACAACTAATAATAAATATATATACAGTCTCCTGGATATATATCATATGAAAAATGCAAAACTGTAAAGAGTAGGAGTATCTATACTAACCAGGACCTGGTATAGAGATAACAAGGCCGTCAGACCCAGAGTATCATAAATCTTGTATGCATGTCAAACATATGCATTCACCAAATATGTAGCATATAAAGTGCAACAAACACAAACAATAAATGCAGTGAGTGCATATGATGCAAGTGGGGAAGCATAATGCTCTCATCTCCCTAAGACAATCTAGAGGAAGGATCCCTGTCCTGTTACCATGCTGCGTCACATTACCCATGAGTGGGCTAGCGGAGCCCTTGATAGAGTAACCTGTTGCAACACACCCTGCCTGAATAAAAACCACTAATCCATGAGTAGTTGTGTGTGCAGATCCATGTAACTGGCGATGTGCTTAACAATAATGAAGCCAACTATCGGACAGCATGCAATCATGCGAGATGATGCATGACACAAAGCATGGAAATATCCTGATCCTATCCACCTCTACATAATGTGTACCAAAAAGGTATATAGATCAAATAGAATATCCTAGGTGCATAGGTTAGGTAAAATAAATCAATGTCCTGAACATAATCAGGCATGGTATGTCATTACGTTAAGGACATAAATAATCAAAGGAACATGAATGCAAAGCAGGTAATAAATATAGCATGCTCAGGTAATAGATAATGACATACCAATGCAGAAATGAATATAAATATTACTACTCGTTAAATATTACTATGCATATCAAACGACTATAGCTTAAAAGATAAGTCAAAGTACCCACCTTTAACAGTAGTTCATATCAGAACAAATCTCACGTCAAGACGCCGTCTCGAATCAAATTCCTGTAATATATCATACGGTTTAGCTAAGTTTTTATTATAACAAACATAGCTAAACAAAATTCTTATTTACTAGAAACCCTAATTCAATATAACTCAACGTTCAACTAGGGTTAGTTTCCTTAACCTAGTTATTCCATTTAGATTTAAATCTATACTTAAATCGATTCTAGTGGCAATTCATGAATAATTACTAACCATTCCACAATCCAATAGTTTAACTAAACATAGATCAATGTCAACCACTCACCCAAAATCCAGGTATGCCTTGTCGATTTACCGTCGAAGGAGATGGTTGTGATCAAACTACTGCGCCCAATTCCCCACTACCATTTGGAAAGCAAACAATCCATAATACCAACTAGTTAGGAATCCTAACCATAATTTTTTCCTAAATCTACACTGCTATTGCAGTTAATATGAATCCTTACCTAACCTCCTCTTCTTCGATGATGGCAGCGCAGCAAGAAATCATATGCTGGTGGTGGCACTATGTCAAGAGACGCTAACTCACAGTGAGTTCATGCCGGAACTGATCCCCATCGACCAAAGCAGAGAGTTAACAGAAGAGGAAATCAACGCTGCTAGGTCAAAATGGATGGCTAGGCAGAACCTGGTAGCAGCAAGCAGTGATTAGCGTACGTCTTGGAGACGACGTGTTGGAGAAGAACAAGAGTCGACGACAATCAACGCTAGGGCAGAGAGACAGCAGCGCTGAGGCGTGAGACCGGCAGAGGCTGAAGTCGGGAATTAGGGCACGACGATGGACACACGGTGCCGGCGTGATCAAGATGATGGAAAGATCAATGAAGAGGTGCTCTGTCAGGGTGCGTCCGTGCGGAGGTGACCGAGGAAGAGAGGGGAAATGGGCGGATCGAAGGTCGGCGTCGGCTGTGGGCCGAGCTCAACGAAGGGGAAGAGGAAAGGGGTGTGTGCAATGGTGGAGAGGCTAGGGCAGAGATCGGGAGAGAAGAGGAAGAGAGGAAGGGAGAAGAAATAGGAGGAGTAGGAGAAGAACCAGCGTCGACGGTTTGGGAGATGGAAACCGTCGGGTTGCTTAAGGCATGGTGAAAATGAAGAAGGGTGGCATCGGGGACACAGCTCGGGCACGCGGGGAAGGAAAAATAAAAATAAAATCAAACATTTCCTCATTTAAATGGGGTAACCTAAACAGGCTTTCCCATGGCACAATTTTTATCCCCGTAACCTACATCATACGGTCTCCAAAAAATTCCCAGAAAATTTCTAAAACTTCTGAAAAATTTCCTTATGGTTATTCACCCTTTTTCGATATTTTACATTCTCCCCCACTAATAAAAATTTGGACCCCAAATTTTGTTATCTACCATCAACAAGTACTAACAATAGATAGATAGTATAAATGCTGAACGAAAATTAACTCACATACCCCAAGTGAAAAAATGGGGGTATCGAGCTCGGATCGTATCCTCGAGCTCCCTGATAGCCTCCTCGTCCGAATGATGCTGCCATCTGACTTTAACCAGCCGGATAGCTTTGTTCCGCAGCTGACGCTCATTTTGATCCAGAATCTGTACCGAAACCTCCTCGTAGGTAACGTCAGGCTGAATAGGAATTGAGATATTTGTCAGCACATGTGCTGAGTCAGATATATATCTCCTCAGCATAGACACATGGAACACATCGTGAACGCCTGCCAGGGACGGTGGTAGTGTCAGACGATAAGCTACCATTCCAATCCTCTCCAAGATCTGGAAAGGTCCAATGTATCACAGGAGCTAGCTTACCTCTGAGGTCAAATCTCTTCACCCCCTTCGTGGGTGAAACTCACAGAAAAACATGGTCGCCAGTAGAGAACTTTAGGGGTCTCTGTCTCCGATCAGCATAACTCTTCTGCCGGCCTCTGACATGTTAGTTAGAGCCCTAGAGCCAATCATTTGATGATTGTATAGACTCATTGTATCATATTCTTGTATATTAATAAAGGCATTTGGATTTTGGTTATTATACTTACTTGTATTGGTGCCAAATAAACTAAGTATAATAATGTCCTTGAGTAGATGGTTCTCACCTATATCAATCGGTTAGTTGAACCGATAGTGAGATGATATAGGGAACACTACTCTTAATCATTCCTAGTCGAGTATTAACATTAAGGGACAATGTTAATGCAATAAGACTAGCATGTAGGTCAACTCGATGACTTGATCTCACAAGTCATGGATATAGAGATATCAAGTTGACACATGGGTATACATTAGAGAATGTATACTGAATGACCCGCCATGAGAAAGTATCATGGATCGTTATATGAGTGTCATATACTTTCTCATGTGGCTATTAGTATGACTACTAGTCCTTAGACCTGAAGTCACCATAGATCCCTACATAAGGAGTTATGTACTTTAGTTTCGTCAAACGTCACCCGTAACTGGGTGGACTATAAAGGCGATTACTGGGTATGTAACAAATTATGCGGAGGGATGTGAGTGATGTAGATGGGATCTATCCCTCCTATATGACGGGAGTGACATCGGTATTCTTGATAGAGTGAGACCACGAAGTGCATGACCATGTCCAAATGAGTCAATATAGGATATTGAGTTCATTTGATTTAGTGTGTCTACTTGGAGTTCAAGATTTAGATTGATTAGAGGATGACACGGTCTATGCCTCATAATAATCAATCTAGATGTCTAGGATAGAAGGACACTTGTCATATATTGTGAGGAGTTACAATTAGTAGTCACAAGGTGATGTCGGATCTCGATATTCTTGTAACTTGGGTAGTAATGATGTGTTGCTAGATACCGCTCATTACTTATGCTCCTAAATGGGTTTAGGGCATTGCCAACGTTACAAGAACCTATAGGGTCACACACTTAGGACAATTAGATGGAGATTAGGTTCATATGATGAACCAAGAGGATTAGATTCATTTGATGAATCAAATTGGATTAAGAGTAATCCTAATTGGGCTAACTTGAGTTGGATTCAAGTTGATTCATGTATTCAATGAGTCTAATTTAGATTATGACTCATTAAATCAACTTAATTTAATGAATTAGATTCATTATATTAAGTTGGCTTGAATCAAATGGTTAGATTAGATTAAACATGGAAGAGATTTGGTCAAGTTTGACTTGACTTGAGAGGAAGATTAAAAGTCAAGTTTGACTTGACTTTATGCCACCTCATTGGTGAGTTGGCATTGATGTGGACCAATGATGATGCACCACATCATCATTTTTGCCACCTCATGGGAGTTACTAGTGAGTGCCACCTCATGGAGGTTACATTCCCTCTTTGATGACAACTTAATGCATTAATGAGGGGGTTACATTTGGGAAATGTGGCCGGCCACAATTTGAATGAATATGGATTCATTTTCATTCAAGGGATAATTATTGTATCTTCTTCCTCAAGCTCTCCCTCTCCCTCTCCTCCTTGCTTGGCCGAATCTTACCAAGGTGCTAGCACACCTTTGTGTGAGGTTTTCTCCACCTACGTGTCCGTGTGGATACTTCTAGAGGACCGACGCTTGACGGTCTAGAGATCCGACAATTTCTTGGACGAGCGGGAACGTGAAAGGGCACGCTTCAAGGTATACTTCTTAACACATAGATCTTGGAGTAGATCTAGATATTTAAAAACTCGTACTCGTAATTTCCGTTCGGTTTTCTTTGCACGGATCTACGGCTTTGGGTGATTCGGGGTTTCCGCGACGCGAAAAGCGGTTTTCGTGGCCCGAAAAACCCAACATGACATCCTCCGTCTGATAGTATGGACCAACTCTGCCTCCTGCTGAGCTCTATGAGGCCCTAGCAGCTAGGCCTCCCCAACCTCCTCCCAGAGGGTGGGTGTCCCTGAAGGCCTACCATATAACGCTTCAAACGGTGCTATCTGGATAGTCAAATGAAAGCTATTGTTGTAGGCGAACTCTACCAATGGCAAATAGTCCTCCCAAATGCCTCCGAAATCTAATACACAAGACCTCAGCAAGTCCTCTAGAGTCTAAATGGTCCACTCTAACTGTCCATCAGTCTACGGATGGAAAGCTATACTGAAACGGAGCTGAGTGCCCAAGGCTTGCTGCAGACTCTGCCAGAATCGGGATGTGAACCAAGGGTTGCTATCCAAAATAATACTCAAAGGAACTCCATGTAATCTGATGATCTCTCGGTAATACAGATCTGCCAATTGATCCAGGGAATCAGTCTTCCAGATCGCTAAGAAGTGCGCCAATTTGGTTAATCGATCAACGATTACCCAAATCGCGTCATGACCTTGTCGTGTCCTAGGCAAACCCACCACAAAATTCATGGTAATGTGTTCCCATTTCCACTCAGGAATAGGAATCCACTGAAGTAATCCTGTAGATCTCTAGTGCTCAGCCTTCACCTGTTAACAGACAAGACTCTAGCTATGAATTTTGCGATATCTTTCTTCATGCCGTTCCACCAGTAGGAACACCTTAAATCTCGATACATGCAGATCCTGCCTGGGTGGATAGCAAATCGGGAATGATGAGCATCCTGAAGTAACTCCTCCCTAACTGGGTGAGATAGAGGTATGCATAATTGGCCTCGGAAATATATAATACTCACATCATCTTGGGTGAACTCCATCTGCTGCTCGGAAGTTATCTAGCTGCCGATGAACTGAAAATGTTGATCTTTGGCCTGAGCCTCCCGGATCCTCATCCTGATCGACGACTGAGCAACCATAGTAACCAAAACACCTCGCTCTGTCTGTCCTCACTCCTCAAGGTCCAACTCAGAGAAACCCTGAATCAAGTCCATGACTGAAGCTCGGTGGCAAGCCAAAGTCCCTCTGGACTTCCTGCTGAGTGCATCAGCAACCACATTAGCCTTCCCTGGGTGATAGCTAATGGTCATGTCATAATCCTTTAGGAACTCCATCCATCTCCTCTATCGGAGATTAAGTTCCTTCTGGGTGAAAATATATTTGAGACTCTTATGATCCGTGCGAATCTCAAAGGTAATGTCGTACAGATGATGCTGCCAAATCTTCAAAGCAGAGATGATGGCGACTAGCTCCAAATCATGTACAAGGTAGTTCTTCTCATGCTCCTTCAACTAACGAGAAGCATAGAAGATTACTCTGTCGTGCTACATCAGAATAGTGCCCAAACCCTGAAGAGATGCGTTAGTGTAAAGTACGAATCCATCCTCTCCAATGGGCAAAACCAACACTGGAGCCAACACTAATCTCTGCTTCAGCTCCTGGAAGTTGGTCTCGCAGGCCTTAGACCATGTGAACTTCATGCCTTTCCTAGTCAGGCGTGTCAGTGGCATAGCTATGCGGGAGAAACCCTCGACAAAACGTCTGTAATATCCTACCAGTCCCAAGAAACTGCGGATCTCCTGTACTGATTTCGACTGCTCCTAGTTGGTGACAACCTCAATCTTCTGAGGGTATACTGAAATACCTCAGTTAGAGACCACGTGACCCAGAAAATTGACTGAAGATAGCCAGAAGGCACACTTGCTAAACTTCTATAGCTGATGTTGTCGAAGAGTCTCCAAGACTGTGGGAAGATGCTGCGCGTGTTCCTCCTCGGAACGCGAATAGACCAACATGTTATCGATGAAAATGATAACAAACTGATCAAGATACTCCAGGAATATGCGGTTCATCAAATCCATAAATACCGCTGGAGCATTGGTAAGCCCAAATGTCATTACTAAAAACTCATAATAGTCATATCTGGTACGGAATGCTGTCTTCTGAATATCAGATTCTTTGACTCTCAGCTTATGATATCCGGACCGCAGATCAATCATAGAATACACTGATGTACCTCTGAGCTAATCAAATAAATCCTCGATCCGAGGTAAGGGGTACTTATTTCTGATGGTCTTTGCATTCATCTGTCTATAGTCTATGCACAACCTCAGGGTACCATCCTTTTTCTTGACAAATAATACCAGAGAACCCCACGGAGAAGCACTAGGGCGTATAAATCTCCTGTCTAAAAGATCCTGGAGTTGAACCTTTAGTTTTTTCAACTCTTTTGGTGCCATATGGTAAGGAACTTTCGATATCAGCGCGGTTCCCAGAATCAACTCAATAGCAAACTCCACTTGCCTTCTGGGAGGCAACCCTAGTAGCTCCTCTGGAAATACATCCGGATACTCTCGGACAACTAGAATGTCAGAGAGTTGAGAACTACTGTCGTCTTCAATAGTAATCAAAGATAACAGAAAACCCTGACAGCCATGTGAGAGCAGCTTCTGAACCTGAATCACTGAAATAGTCTAAATGTTATCGTCTCTTATGCTAGTGAAATCCCACAAGGGTTGGTTCGGAGGCCGGAATGTGACCACCCTCGTCTGGCAATCAACAATGGAATGATATGCTAAAAATCAATCCATGCCAAGAATAATATCAAACTCGACTATTTCCAGTACTAAAAGATCTACCGTAAGTATCATGTTGCCAAAATCTAACGGACAACCTTTTATTAGGATGTATACTAAAAGTCTAGCTTTTGGTATAAACATTTATCTAGAAATAAGAATCATATTGGTCAAATGTCTACATTTTATGATAAATGTAGTTGTTCAATTAATTTATATTGTAGATAACATGGTGTGTGGTGTCACACACAGAGGATCATGTTATCAGTACCTTATAAATTATAAACAGTAGCTCGCGACCAAAATGGAAAGGAACAAACCATTGGAAGGTCGTAGTGTAATTAGGTATTAGTTTATCTTAACTATATAATTACACTAGTACACTTAGAGTGTATTGAGTAGGACCATTAGAGATCGTTTCTTTTATACTGACTTTATAAAGGAACAAAGACCTCAGTTATTATGGAAGTGTGTGCTCTTAATCCTAATATAATAACAAGCACATATATTTGATATTTATTTCTTTATTTTATCAATGGGTGAGATTTAGTTCGATAAATCAATAAGCCCGATAAGTTGGGAAATGATATCACTTATAGTGTGTGTTGTTGATTATAGAAGGAAACTGTGTCCTAGTAATCTAGGTTGAGAATGTCCCCAAGAGGAGCTCATAAGGATTGTCATGTTAAACCCTGCAGGTGGACTTAGTCCGACATGACGATAAGGTTGAGTGGTACTACTCTTGGACTAAAATATTAATTAAATGAGTTGTCAGTAACTCACTTAATTAGTGGACATTCGACATCTTAAACACAGGGAGACTAACACACTCATAATAAGAAGGAGCCCAAAATGTAATTTGGGATTGGTGCGGTAGTTCAATAATAGTTCTCTAGTGGAATGAATTATTATTGATAAAATTAAGTTGTGTGTTCGGGGCGAACACGGGATGCTTAATTTTATCGGGAGACCAAAACCAATTTCTCCTCTTGGTCCCTATCGTAGCCTCTTAATTATAGAGTACTATATCCACCTATACCCACCTTCTTACCAATCCCATAGGGGCCGGCTAAGCTAGCTTGGAGACCAAGCTAGGGCCGGCCAAAGTTTGGTTCATGGGTGCTTCAAGGTGGCCGGCCCTAGCTTGGGTTCAAGCTTGGTGTGGCCGGCCCAAATTAAAATAAAAGGATTTTTATTTTTTTTTAAATTTTCTTATGTGGATAACATGATTTAAAAGAGAGTTTAAAAATTTAAATCTTTCCTTTTATAAGATTCTACAAAAGATTAAGAGAAGAGCTAAATCTCTTTCCTTATTTGTAGTTTAAAAAGGTCGATTTTAATTTTAGTAAAAACTTTCCTTTTAACTATGTTCATGATTTAAAAGTTTAAAAATTATTAATTCTCTTTTATTACTTTCTACAAAAGATTAAGAAAAGATTTGATATCTTTCCTTATTTGTAGATTGAAAGGAGATTTTAATTTTTAGAGATAACTTTCCGGAAATTATCCACATGTTTAAAGAAAGATTTAATTTATAAAAATTCCTTTTAACCAATCATGAAGGGATAAAAATTATTGGAGAAATTTTTTATAAAATTTCCGGAAGCAAATAAGGAAGTTTTAATTTGTGTTTAAAATTTTTATTTGCTTGGAGATTTGGTTTGGCCGGCCATTATAATAATGAGAAGAAAAATTATTTTTAATTAAATAAAATTTTCCTTTTCATGGCAAAAGAATTAAGGAAGTTTTTATTAAAATTTCCTTATTTGCCAAGACCAAGGATTATAAAAGAGGAGGTGGAGGAGCCTTCATGGGTGAACAACCTTTATTCTTTTCCTCCCTCTCTTCCTTGGTTTTGGTGGCCGGCCCTATTTCTCTCCTCTCCTCTTGTTGGCCGAAACCTATCTTCTTGGTGGAGCTCTTGTTTGTGGCCGGATCAAGGAAGGAGAAGAAGAAGAGAAAGCAAGCCTCGGCTCTAGCATCCCTTGGAGCATTGGTGGTGGCCGAAATTCTTCATCCTTGAAGAAATTTATTGTGGCCGAAATCTAGAAGAAAGAAGGAAGGTGGAAAGGTGGTTCTCATCTCGGAAGATCATTGCCCACACAACGTTCGAGGTTAGAAGAGGAATACGGTAGAAGATCAAGAGGTCTTTGTCTTCAAAAGAAAGGTATAACTAGTAATATTTTTCCGCATCATGCTAGTTTTATTTCTTTGTAAAAATACCAAATACAAGAGGCATGCGATTCTAGTATTTCGAATTAGTTTTTGATGTTGTGTTCTTTTGCTTTCTTTTTGAACTTGTGCTTCGATTGCTCTTTTTGGTTGACCTAGAGTTATTTAAGAAAATTAAATATTAGCTTTCCTTAAAAGGCTTTGTCTAGTCGGTGGTGGTTGTTCCCATATCCAAGAAGGTCATGCGCCTCGCCACGTCAGTACTGGAAGCTAATTTTGGAAATAGATATTTAATTATCTTCGTAACTTAGGTGATTTGGATCAAACGTGTTACGTTTCGTAGGAGATCCAAGTCTAAACCTAAAAGAACAAATAAGTTAAATTAGGATCAAATGTGTTAAGTTCCGCAGGCGATCCAAGTTTAATTTAAAAGAACACATGGTAGCTAGGAAAAGGTTTAGACCTTTGTACAAAATTTTTGTACAGTGGAAACATTAGGCTTTCCGAGTAGCACCCAACACCTTTGACCTCCTGGGTGACGTCCAAAGTATCACTGGATGGTAGTGAGACGATCAGTCACTGCGGTCTGAAAGTGGAAAATCTACCAATCTCCCTCATAAAGGTACATGATATAAAAGAATGTGAGCTACTAGTATCTATCAGCATATCAGCAGATAAGGTATAAATGAAAATCGTACCGTGGAAAATGGATCCGTCAGCCCACTGCGCATCCTCTCTGGTAACCGCATGAATCTGTCCAGTCTCTGGTGGAGGTGGTAGCGTTGCTAGCGGCTGCTATATCTGGGCAGGAGCTGGCCACTGAGGCGGTGTTGGATACGGGGCCAGAGGTGGAAGAGAGGAATTGGACTGATACTGTACTAGTGGTTGTGACTGCGCCTAGTACTGAACCAGTGGTTGTAGCTACGTCTGGTACTGAACCAGAGGATGGGGCTGCCAATACTGGACTAGGGGATGAGGCTGCAGCTAATATGGAGATCCCACGACATGACTACTCTGTGGTACTATGAGGGCACTGGGGTGCTCCTGTCCATGCATACCATAAGCAGTTGTTGCAGGGGGAGTTATCCTCTACTAGCAATGCAAAGTTTGGGCTCTGTGCCCTCCTCGCTGAGTCCCTGGCTGACTGAGCTGAACTCCATGACCAGAAACTCCGGAAGCAATATGTTGAGCCTTCAGCGAACAATCTCAGCTCATATACCCAGGTAGTTTGCAATAATAGCAAATTGACTGTCCCAGGGTGTAGGCTGATGTGGTGTGCTCTCTGGACCCACACCAGGCGCAGTGGATGTCACTGGTGGGTTGTTTCCAAGTCTGTTGAGGAGGCCGGAAACGTCTTGATGAAGATCGCCTCGACTTCTGAGTCTGACCAGATGCAGTGGATGTTGTTGGTGCGGGTAGCACTAACGGTCTAACCTAAGTTTTGATGAAAGATAAATACGTTAAGTTAGTTTTGTTGTTGTCTGACACTTTGATCGAGTGTGCAGGAGAAGTCCAGACGGGTCGACGGGCTGACCAGATGTCTGACACGAAGTCCAGCTAGGTCGACGGGCTGACCGGATAGCTGGCGAAAAGTCCAAGCGGGTCGACGGGCTGACCGGACGCTTGGCGAGAAGTCCAGCTAGGTCGACGGGCTGACCGGATAGCTGGCGAGAAGTCCAAGCGGGTCGACGGGCTGACCGGACGCTTGGCGAGAAGTCCAGATGGGTCGACGGGCTGACCGGACGTCTGGTAAGTCACTGGAGGGGAGTGACTGCGAGGATGCGTTCCCGGGAAGGGAACATTAGGCGTCGATCCGGCTTAGATCCATTTCAGATGTCTAAGTCGAGATCGTGACTAGATTCCGGTCTCAGAAAGACGGAATCTAAGTCATACTCTTTGCTATTACTTTGTTGAACTTTAATTGTGCTAACAACTGCTTTCTGAGATATATATTTGCCTCCGGACTAACGTTTGTCGTGCGGGGCGGATTCCGGAGGTCCGGGCGCCCGGAAGGAATCCAGGCGCCCGGAGGTCCGGGCGCCCGGAAGGGATCCGGGCGCCCGGGAGTCAAACTTTATCCTGATTGCGCATCGCCACGTGGAGCATCTCGGTTTGAGCAGCTACGTCACATTCCAGGCGCCCGGAAGGGATCCAGGCGCCCGGAACAGCATATAAAAGAAGCCCCAGGCAGGAGCTTCAGAATCAATCAATCAAGCTGAGAACTCTTCTACTGCTGGTCTTGCTGCTCAATGTTCAGTGCGACGCCAACAAAGCTCCAACACTACGCTCCGTTCTTTTCCCTTTTTGTCGGTATTTATTTTCAGTTTTTATTAGCATTCCCTGTACGGTTCTTTTGTAATCATCATTTCGAATTGCTAGTGATTGCCCAACGAAAGTGGTCAAGGACCACGGGCCTTCGAGTAGGAGTCGTCACAGGCTCCGAACGAAGTAAAAATATCTGTGTCTACTTTATTTTTCCGCTGCGTTTATACTCGTCTTTTTCGAATCGATATTCACCCCCCCTCTATCGAATCTAACGGTCCTACAAGTGGTATCAGAGCAGGTACCGCTCTGATTTGGTGCAACCACCAGTCAGGCAAAGAGGGGTGTTTTTTAAAGAAAAATTAGATATCGTTCGTCTTTAAAATAAAACCTTACGCCTTTCGTTTTTTCCCTCCAAAACTGTTTTTGAAAAACACATCATCATCTTTTCACCGTTGCTTAGTATTGATAAAATATTACATTTTCAAAATTTTGGAATAATATTTTTTATTAATATTTTAATAATATTTTATTATTTTTTTCGAAAATAGTGAAATATTATTTTTTCAGCACTGCTAATCCAAGACCAAGTCTTGGGATTTTTTTTTTCTGTTTCTCTGTGTGCAAGAATAATGACTCTTCAAGAAGGACGGAACCCCCACGAACCACCACCATACGATCAAGATTTCAACTATTGGCAGCGATTAATGGAATGCTTCTTAGGAAGCGTAAACTTTGATTATTGGCTGATATTGAGAAAACCTTCTCAGAACTCAGAACTAAATACAAATGTAAGTAAAATCATTTGTAATGTTTTACCTAACAATGTTTTATGCAGAGTAAAAAAGTACAAAGATGCACATGAGCTTTGGACCCAATTGATCAAACTTCACGAGGAGCCGATGGAGCTTGAGGATCAAGTAAAAATCAAATCTGAACTCGGGTTAGATCCAATCGAAAAGCCTACTGAATTAGGGGTTGCGCTCAAGGTTAGTGATATTTACCAAAATACCCCTGCTAATAGTAGTTTAGAAAATATGAGCATTGATCTGGTTATTTCTGAAAATATATGTGAAAACAATGTAGTTGACAATAATTACAAAAATACCCCTAAGATATTATCTGATAAAACAAATCCAATTAATTTAAAAAATTCAAACTTGAACCTAAACAAATCTGAAAACTCAAATGATAGAGAGGACAAGGTGAATATTGATCTAGATAAAATTAATAAATTATTTAATAATCTAGACAATATTAATCTAGAAAATCCTATCCAAACCCAAGATAATTTAATTAATAAAAAATTAAATTTTAACGATAAGAATAATCTAATAAATTCCACTAATTATATCAACTTAAAAAATAAAGAAAATATAAGAATAAAATCAAACACTTTGATAAAATCAAAATTAAATTTAACAAAATTAAAATTAAATGTTAAGAATAACATATTAAATAAAGATAATCTGAAAAATTCAGAATTAACAATTAATAAAAGGTTAAAAGATAAACCTTTAAGGAAATATAATTCAAACAATTTAATTAATTCAAATTTAAAAATGAATAAAAACTTAAACTTTAAAAATAAGCTATTAAAGAAAAATAATTCAATTAACCTAATAAAAGTGAAAATGAAAGAAAATTTTAAATACATTCTCTTAAAGAAAGATAATTTGACTAATTTAATTAATTCAAAATTAAAAACTTGAATCTAAATTACAAATTAAACATTAAATTTTAACCAAAACTTAACTATAATAATCCCAGAACTAAAAACTAAATTTATGGCCAATAATTCAGGGGGAGGTTCCAGAATAGCTGGCACCTCCAAAACTAACCTACCCGACAGGGTAACCCTAACCAACCTACCCGAAAAGGGTAACCCCAACCAACCTACCCGACAGGGTAATTAGGACTAGTTATAGAGGGTTCAAGTTTAACTTGAATCATGGTACTGGTGAAGTTTTTTGATGATAGTACGTTGGGGAAGCTTGGGCATCGCATGTTTAGAAAGATATGGCTTCAATCTGGTGCATTTGGCCAAGTGGAACCGACCGAAGCTACCTTTAAATGGATCCTAACTAGTTAGACCAAGGTTTAATACTAAGCTCCATGGATAGGACTATTCGGAAAACCTCGAAAGGTTGGTTACTTCTAATGACGTCCAAGTGACTCACCAAGCTTAGAAATTTATCCGAAGAATGCCTATTTGTTGAGACCAAAGCTAAACCTGAATCTAACACAAGTTAAACCAAACTCTGTAATTAAATCTAATTCATCTCACAAAATTATAAGATTCCCTGATTGATAATCTAGATCGGGTGAGATGAATAAGGATTAAATTAATTAATTTTCAAACGAAATTAAAATTAATTAAAATTAAATTTTGAATTTCAAATTAAATTAAAATTAATTAAAATTAAATTTGGAATTTCAAATTCAAATTAAATTAAAACTAATTAAAATTAAATTTCAAATTTCAAATTAAAATTAAATTTCGAATTTCAAATTAAATTAAAATTAATTAAAATTAAATTAAATTAAAATTAATTTTTTTTTAAAAAAAATCTATTTTAAAGATTAAACTTAATTTTTTTTAACTTAAAAATTTATTTTAAAACTTAATTATTTTAACTTAAAAATTTATTTTAACCTAAAAATTACTTTAAAAAATTTATTTTAACCTAAAAATTATTTTAACTTAATTATTTAAAAAAAAAAATCTTTTAAAATTTATTTTAAAAATTCTTTAAAAACTATTTTAAAAATTATTTTTAAAATTCTTTAAAAACTATTTTTAAAATTCTTTAAAAATTATTTTTAAAATTCTTTAAAAACTATTTTTTAAAATTCTTTAAAGACTATTTTAAAAATTCTTTAAAAATTATTTTTAAAATTCTTTAAAAACTATTTTTAAAATTCTTTAAAAACTATTTTAAAAATTCTTTAAAAATTATTTTAAAAATTCTTTAAAAACTATTTTTAAAATTCTTTAAAAACTATTTTTTAAAATTCTTTAAAAACTATTTTAAAAATTCTTTAAAAATTATTTTAAAAATTCTTTAAAAATCATTTTAAAACTATCTAAATTTTTTTTATCATTTTGAAAAATTCTTCTTATTTTCTCACTATAATGAAATTTTGTTAACTTAAAAATAGTAATAATAAATTATTTCTATAGATTATTCTCACTTTAAAAATTATTATTTTGACTTTTAACTCATTTTTAATCTTAAACATCATTTTAACCTTAAAATTAATTTTTAATTTGACTCAACTAAAAATTAAATCTTAAATTAAAACTTAATATTGAAATTACAATTAAAATTAAAATTTTTAACTTAAACTTAAAATTAAACTTAAACTTAAATTAACCACTAATATTAATTTAAATCTAAAATCAAAACTGAATCAAACATAAGTTAATTGACATAAAACATATTATAAAAATCATTTTAAATTCCTTTTAAATGCTGTTTTAGAAATCCCTTTAAAATTTTTTTAATAATAATAATAATTATAACTAACACTTTCTTTGACCAACTCAATCAAGTAATATGAAATTTAAATTATTTCACTAAGTATTAAATTATTAAATCAAGTAAAAACTAATCAATAAATTATTGATAATGCTTAACTGTTATTGAATTAATAACATCTTATCTTATTTAACCTTAAACTAAAGTTAAGCACCTGAATCTAAAATTAATTAATAATTGATTAATCAAATTCAAATAAACAGTTATACCAAGGATACAGAGATAATATTATATGTATTACTAAATTGGACAAATGTATTAGGGCTTTGAAATTTAACACAACCAAACCTTAGTATTAAAGGGGAGATATTAAATTAAGGGTAGTAACCAATTCAGGGGGAGGTTCAATTTCTTTTAAATCCCCTAGAAAAATTAATAAATAAGGAGGATTAATAAAGGAATATCAAATTCAGGGGGAGGTTTATTTTTTAATTATCTCCTTAAGCGTTATTTTTTAATCTTCTCTTTAAAATTTCTCTAGAAAATTCTACCTCATTTAAAAAAAAAATTACTTTGAATATTTTTAGCAAATATTTTCAAAATTTTAAGTATCAAGTTCAGGGGGAGAAATTAATTAAAATTTTGTGTGCTTTTTTACACTTATTCAGTTTTGTAACATATGCTTGAAAATTCAACTTTCCAAACTTAGCTTTTATCAAATTAGCCTTAAAAATTTATTTTGGCAAAAATTTTACTTCTTGAAAAATTATTCTTCTTGTTTAATTTTTTCTTTGTTTTGAAAAATCGAAGTTGAAAATTTACCTTTTTGAAAGGTAAATGTTACTTAAACATGAAAAGTAAATTTGAAAAACCTGATTTGAAAATTTTTTCACGCTTGAAAAGTTAAACTTGATTAACTTTAAATTTATACTTTTCAAAATTCAACTTGTCTCCCCCAAGTCAACTTGACTATTTTTTTAACTTGGTGTTAAAAATTGTACTTTTATCTTTCAATTTTGAACCAAACTTAGATATGTTTCAAAATTTGATTACTTTTTACAGTAACTCTACACTATGATTGTTTACCCTTGCTTATTTTTGATGAATGCCAAAGGGGGAGGGTTAGGTGGTTAAGTTAGCTAAACCAATTTGAAAATACAAACTAACTTTAAAACCACATAAATGCATGTTGTTTCTTGCATATGTTTTCACTAACTTAACCAGGTTGTCATTCCATCAAAAAGGGGGAGATTGTTGGTGCGGGTAGCACTAACGGTCTAACCTAAGTTTTGATGAATGACAAATAGGTTAAGTTAGTTTTGTTGTTGTCTGACACTTTGATCGAGTGTGCAGGAGAAGTCCAAACGGGTCGACGGGCTGACCAGATGTCTGGCACGAAGTCCAGCTAGGTCGACGGGCTGACCGGATAGCTGGTGAAAAGTCCAAGCGGGTCGACGAGCTGACCGGACGCTTGGCGAGAAGTCCAGCTAGGTCGACGGGCTGACCGGATAGCTGGCGAGAAGTCCAAGCGGGTCGACGGGCTGACCGGACGCTTGGCGAGAAGTCCAGACGGGTCGATGGGCTGACCGGACGTCTGACAGGTAAGTGAGGTAAGTCACTGGAGGGGAGTGACTGCGAGGACGCGTTCCCGGGAAGGGAACATTAGGCGTCGATCCGGCTTAGATCCATTTCGGATGTCTAAGTCGAGATCGTGACTAGATTCCGGTCTCAGAAAGACGGAATCTAAGTCATACTCTTTGCTATTACTTTGTTGAACTTTAATTGTGCTAACAATCTGCTTTACAGGATATATATTTGCCTCCGGACTAACTCTATTTTGCAAGAGAAGGAGGTCCGAGCGCCCGGAAGGGATCCGGGCGCCCGGGAGGCAAACTTTATCCTGATTGCGCATCGCCACGTGGAGCATCTCGGTTTGAGCAGCTACGTCACATTCCAGGCACCCGGAAGGGATCCAGGCGCCCGGAACTGCATATAAAAGAAGCCCCAGGCAGGAGCTTCAGAATCAATCAATCAAGCTGAGAACTCTTATACTGCTGGTCTTGCTGCTCAACGTTCAGTGCGACGCCAACAAAGCTCCGACACTACGCTCTGTTCTTTTCCCTTTTTGTCGATATTTGTTTTCAGTTTTCATTAGCATTCCCTGTACGGTTCTTTTGTAATCATCATTTCGAATTGCTAGTGATTGCCCAACGAAAGTGGTCAAGGACCACGGGCCTTTGAGTAGGAGTCGTCATAGGCTCCGAACGAAGTAAAAATATCTGTGTCTACTTTATTTTTCCGCTGCGTTTATACTCGTCTTTTTCGAATCGATATTCACCCCCCCTCTATCGAATCTAACGGTCCTACAGATGTCACTGGTGGGTTGTTTCCAAGTCTGTTGAGGAGGCCGAAAACGTCTTGATGAAGATCGCCTCGACTTCTGAGTCTGACCAGATGCCCCAAAAGTACCCTTACCTATCCGACTGCGACCACTCTACTGTTGTGTAGCCTGTGGCTACTGGATCTGTCTAGATGTCTGGTCCGTCTGTTTCTTTTTCTTGTCTGAGTATGCTCTTTGGTGAGCTAACCCTATCATCAAGGCTTTGTCCAATGTCTCTATTTAGGAAGAATTATCAAAACCGGTAATCTTTACTTGCAGATGTCCATCCAGTCCCTGGACAAACTATAGCATGCAGGAGCTATCCTCATCAACTAATTTTGGACAAAACATGGCCAACCGATTAAACTCAGCATTGTACTTTGTCACCGTACGGTTGTTCTGTCGCAGACTCAAAAAATCCTGCCAGCGAGTCATCTGATATGCTCGTGGGCAATACTGGCTCTCAAAATCCTCTCTGAAACTCGCCCAGGTAATATTCTGCTAGCCTATGATGGAACGCTGCATATCCCGGATCAAATGGAAAGTAGTCAGCTCTGCTCCTCCCACTTGGAGCAAGCCATGTAAAAGAAGGTCCGTTCCATGGTCTCTATCCAGGACTGGACCACACCCTGATAGTCTCCCCATGGAATAGTGTGAATCGACTCTTCATCGACTCTGCCAATGTTGGAATCTAGGCTCGTGCCGCGATAATATCAATGAGGTGGTTAGGGATCGTCGTGGGAACTGGCGAAATCCCTGGAGCTGGTGGTACAGGTAGTACCTCTAGATAGACCGGGGGAGGTACTCCCGGTGCTGCTGCATAAGCTAGAGCATATACCACTGGTGGTACTGTAGGGTCGATATGAGTGGCCGCAGCTGGAGGTACGGTAGGTGGTGATATCGGAAATGGAGCAACCGGTACCGCTGGTGCAGGTGTTGTGTATACTATAGGCACTGGGGGCACGAGTGCCGTTGGTGCCGGGTACATGGTAGGTCCAGGTGACAGTGGTGTCGGGTACGCCGCAGCCTCTGCTGGTGGAGGTATCGGGTTTGCCATGGGTGGTACAGTGTATAATGTATGGGTGGGTACCTCTAACGAAGCCATCGGAGTCTGAGAGCCCGACGCACCCGCAGTATCTTGAGTCGGTCCTTGGCCGATAGGCTCAACCCCAGTAGGGATCTCTAGCGAGTCTGTTGCTAGAGATTCCAAAGTCCTCTTACATGGTCGTCTAGCACCACGTCTCGCAGATACTGCCCGTGTAGATCTTCTCATGTCTATTAAGTTATAACTCAGATATTACTACAAGTAACCAAAATTATAAAATTACCTTTTTACCTATTTACCATTTGGAGATGTTCCGTAAATGTCCAGTCCCTAATTTTGATCTCAAAATTTTGGATGAGAAAATCAATGGAAACCCGTAAAAATCTGAAAAATAAATACCCAAGTTAACTAGCAAACTTGGGCTAACTCTCAAATCCAAAACACGAAAAGCAGGAATCGTAACCCACTCTGATACCAAATAAATTAGTATAAGATTATTTTGAAAATCCAACACATAAAAACTTGACTCGCCACACCTAAAAATACGAAAAACCAAGCATTAGAAACTTGGCTCTGATACTAAATAAATTGTCATGCCTCGGGGGAGTCCCTGTCAGAAGAAATTTTGACAGCATCTCCCCTGTACTTGTGAGAATCTGAGACATACCTACAAGCCCTCTGGGCCACACAAACCTCGGCCAACACAGCCAGAACATTATATATATATATATATATAAAATAAGCAAGCACCCATGCAGTATAATAGTAAACAAACCAAACTAAAGCAACGATAAGGAAATCATCTCAAATATCCTACTCAACTACATCCATAAAACTCAAATCTTATATCCTACTCAACTACGTCCATAAAACTCAAATCACCAGCATACATCCAAATGAAAATCCATCGATAATAAAGGACCATATAAGATCCAAAGTGCCATAAAGATACAAGTCTGGAAACATAGACGATAACATAATAAGAAAATCAAAGAAAATATCCAAAACTGAAATCCTCGCAATTTGGAGGGGGGCTGACTAGCGACTGGAAATCCTCCGGACAACCTCAACCTGAAATTAGTAATATCAACAGGGTGAGTCAACTCCTCAACGGGTAACTACTGACATGTATAGTTCGAAATAACAACTAATAATAAATATGCGTACAATCTCCTGGATATATATCATATAAAAAATACAAAACTGTAAGGAGTAAGTGTATCTGTACTAACCAGGACGTGGTATAGGGATGACAAGGCCGTCAGACCCAGAGTATCATAAATCCTGTATGCATGTCAAACATATGCATCCACCAAATATGCAGCATATAAAGTACAGCAAACTCAAACAATAAATACAGTCGGTGCATATGATGCAACATGTCCTGGTCACCCTTGACGCCAATCAGTCGTCTCACACACGATGGTGAGACCGAGTGGGTAGGGCTGCGATAATCATGCACTCCGCCATCACTGCTCCTGAGTGTCCGAGTGGACGGGATGCTGTTGGAGTACACCTATCCTCCTTATCTCAAACCATAAGTGGGGGAGCACAATGCTCTTATCTCCCTGAGACAATCTAGAGGAGGGATCCCTATCCTGCTACCACGCTGCATCACACTACTCATGAGTGGACCAGCGAAGCCCTTGACAGAGCAACCTGCTATAACACACCCTGCCTGAAAAAAACCACTAATCCATGAGTGGTTGTGTGTGCAGATCCATGTAACTAGTGATGTGCTCAACAATAATAGAGCCAACTATCACACAGCATGCAATCATGCGAGATGATGCATGATACTAAGCATGGAAATATCCTGATCCTATCTACCTCTACATAATGTGTACCAAAAAGGTATATGGATCAAATAGAATATCCTAGGTACACAGGTCAAGTAAAATAAATCAATGTCCTGAACATAATCAGGCATGGTATGTCATTACCTTAAGGACATAAATAATCAAAGGAACATGAATGCAAATCAAGTAATAAATACAACATGCTTAGGTAATAGATAATGACATACCAATATAGAAATGAACATAAATATTACTACTCGTTAAATATTACTATGCATATCAAACGACATTATCTTAAAAGATAAGTCAAAGTACTCGCCTTTAACAGTAGTTCGTATCTGAACAAATCTCATGTCGAGACGTCGTCTCAAATCAAAGTTCGGTAATATATCTTATGGTTTAGCTTGTTGGATTTTTTGGGCAGCGAAAACCAATTTTTCACGTCGTGGAAACCCCGAAACCCCGCCACCGGATCTGTGCGAAGAATAAAACTTTCGAAAAACATTACGAGTACGAGTTTTATGCTAGTTCTAAACTAGATTTACAAGGAGAAAACCTTTTACCCTTGATGCGTGCCCTTCGCGAGTCCCGCTTGTCCAAGGAGATGCCGAATCTCAAGTTGTCAAGGTAGACAACTCTCTATGCATATCCACACGAACCAATTAGGTGGAGAAGACCAAACAATAGGTGTGCTAGCACCTAGATGGTTCGGCCAAGGAGAAGAGGGAGAGGAGAAGGAGAGCTTGAGGAAGAAGATGAAGTGAATGAGAGTTACACTTGCAAAATGAAACTTATTCATCCAATAAAGTGGCCGGCCACACTTATGTGGTTTGTAACCTCCATGGGATACCAAGAGTCACAACTCTTGGTAACTCCCATGAGGTGGCACTTCACTTAAGTAACCATGATGATGTGGAGCATCATCATTGGTCCACTTAATGCCAACTCACCAATGAGGTGGCATAAAGTCAAGTCAAACATGACTCTTCATCTTCCTCTCAAATCAAGCCAAACTTGACTTAATCTCTCTCATGGTTGATCTAATCCAACCATTTAATTCATGCCAATTTAATATAATGAATCTAATTCATTTAATTAAATTGATTCAATGAGTCATAATCTAAATTAGACTCATTGAACACATGAATCAACTTGAGTCCAACTCAATTAGCCCAATTAGGATTACTCTTAATCCAATTTGATTCATCACATGAATCTAATCCTCTTGGTTCATCATATGAACCTAATCTCCATCTAATTGTCCTTAGTGTGTGATCCTATAGGTTCTTGTAACGTTGGCAATGCCCCTAAACCCATTTAGGAGCATAAGTAATGAGCGGTATCTAGCAACACATCATTACTACCCAAGTTACAAGAAGGTTGAGATCCAACATCACCTTGTGACTACTAATTGTGACTCCTCACAATATATGACAAGTGTCCTTCTATCCTAGACATTTAGATTGATCAATGTGAGGCATAGACCGTGTCATCCTCTGACTAATCTAAATCTTGATCTCCAAGTAGACTCACTAAATCAAATGAGCTCAATATCTCATATTGACTCATTTGGGCATGGCCATGCACTTCGTGGTCTCACTCTATCAAGAATATCGATGTCGCTCTCGTCATATAAGAGGGATAGATCCCATCTACATCACTCACATCCCTCTGCATAATTAGTTACATACCCAGTAATCGCCTTTATAGTCCACCCAGTTACGGGTGACGTTTGACGAAACCAAAGTACATAACTCCTTATGTAGGGACCCATGGTGACTTCAGGTCCAAGGACTAGTAGTCATACTAATAGCCACATGAGAAAGTATATGACACTCATATAACGATCCATGATACTTTCTCTGTTAGTTAGAGCCCTAGAGCCAATCATTTGATGATTGTATGGACTCATTGTATCATATTCTTGTATATTAATAAAGGCATTTGTTTGGTTATTATACTTATTTGTATTAGTGCCAAATAGACTAAGTATAATAGCGTCCTTGAGTAGAAGGTTCATACCTATATCAATCTATTAGTTGAATCGATAGTGAGATGATATAGGGAACACTACTCTAAATCATTCCTAGTCTAGTATTAACATTCAGGGACAATGTTAATGCAATAAGACTAGCATGTAGGTCAGCTCGATGAATAAGTTATGGATATAGAGATATCAAGCTGACACATGGGTATACATTGGAGAATGTATACTGAATGACCTGCCATGAGAAAGTATCATGGATCGTTATATGAGTGTCATATACTTTCTCATGTGGCTATTAGTATGACTATTAGTCCTTAGACCTGAAGTCACCATGGATCCCTACATAAGGAGTTATGTACTTTGGTTTCGTCAAACGTCACCCGTAACTGGGTGGACTATAAAGGCGATTACCGGTTATGTAACAAATTATGCAGAGGGATGTGAGTGATGTAGATGGGATCTATCCCTCCCATATGATGGGAGCGACATCAATATTCTTGATAGAGTGAGACCACTAAGTGCATGACCATGCCCAAATGAGTCAACATGAGATGTTGAGCTCATTTGATTGAGTGAGTCTACTTGGGGTTCAAGATTTAGATTGATTAGAGGATGACACGGTCTATGCCTCATATTGATCAATCTAGATGTCTAGGATAGAAGGACACTTGTCATTATTTTGTGAGGAGTCACAATTGGTAGTCACAAGGTGATGTCGGATCTCGACATTCTTGTAACTTGGGTAGTAATGATGTGTTGCTAGATACCGCTCATTACTTATGCTCCTAAATGTGTTTAGGGCATTGCCAACATTACAAGAACCTATAGGGTCACACACTAAGGACAATTAGATGGAGATTAGGTTCATATGATGAACCAAGAGGATTAGATTCATGTGATGAATCAAATTGGATTAAGAGTAATCCTAATTGGGCTAACTTGAGTTGGATTCAAGTTGATTCATGTATTCAATGAGTCTAATTTAGATTATGACTCATTAAATCAACTTAATTTAATGAATTAGATTCATTATATTAAGTTGGCTTGATTCAAATGGTTAGATTAGATCAACCATGGAAGAGATTTGGTCAAGTTTGACTTGACTTGAGAGGAAGTTTAAAAGTCAAGTTTGACTTGACTTTATGTCACCTCATTGGTGAGTTGGCATTGATGTGGACCAATGATGATGCACCACATCATCATTGTTGCCACCTCATGGAAGTTACAAAGCCATTCTCTTTAATGGCTTCATATTAATTGCAATTAATGCAATTAATTTGGGAGTTTTCACAAGGTAGAGTGGCCGGCCACTTTGGGATGAATGTGGATTTCATTTTTCATTCAAGTGGTGTATCTTCTTCTTCCTCCTCTTGAAGCTCTTCCTCTCCCTCTCCTCCTTGCTTGGCCGAACCTTACCAAGGTGCTAGCACACCTTTGTGTGAGGTTTTCTCCACCTACGTGTCCGTGTGGATACTTCTAGAGGACCGACGCTTGACGGTCTTGAGATCCGGCAACTCCTTGGACGAGCGGGAACGCGAAAGGGCTCGCTTCGAAGGTATAACTTTCATCTAGTGTAGATCTAAAGTTTTTACAATCTCGTACAAGAAAAAGGTTTTTCGATAATTTTGTTTACGAATCTTTGCACGAGATCCATGGCTTTGGGTGACTCGGGGTTTCCGCGACGCGGTTTCGAAGAACCCAACAGTGGTATCAGAGCCACGTGCAAAGACTTGTACGAGTTCGTTTGTATTTTTATGAAAAATATACCTTCTGTGATTTTCTGTAAAAATTGAGTTTTTAGAGTTTTTATGAGTAATTTTTTCATAGAAGCGAAGCACAAGTGTCTCGGCACTTGTAGGCTTCGGCTACCGGAAAGTTTTTCGCTAAACGGCTTCGTTTTGCCCCAAATCCGTTTGGGACAGCGGGGTCGGGTGCCATTAGATCGCAAAGGAGCAACTCACGATGGTTAGATCGTGGGTAGGGGCATTTCCCCTAACCCCGCAAGGGAATTTGCTCCGCGATTGCACCCGAAATCGCTAAAAACGAACCCGCCGGGAAGATTTTTCCGAAACGGCAATGTCTCGACCCAAATCGTTTTGGGACAGCAGGTTTAGGCGCTGTTGGATCGCAAAGGAACCCTCGCGATGGTTAGATCGCGGGTAGGGGCGCTGCCCCTGGGCCCCGCAAGGGGATCCGTTCCGCGATTGCGCCCGAAACCGCTAAACGGGACCGCCGGGAAATTTTACTCATAAAAATTGTAAAAATTATTTTTAAAATTACAGAAAATTATGAAAAATATATAATTTTGAATTATATATTAATTTGTGATAGTCATGGCCCAAAATACCCAATAAGATTGGATTTATGTTGTAATTCATAATACGGCCTGCGTGTGTGTGCTGTATTTTTATTTTTTTTCACGGCCTGCGCGTCGTGCCTTTCTCTTATTCTGGTTGTAAATTAGATTTAGACTCGAATGTAACTCGAGTTTCAAATTGTAATGTACAAATTGGAGCGGTGGAGGGTCCACACGAGACGGAGTTCCGAGGCGGGCACGAGCAACACAAGGTGGTCAAAGGGAGGAGCTTGGAGAAGCTGTTGACCCTAGGTTGACCATTCGATCTTCTCATTGGCTTGAGAAGATCGTAGTAGGGCCATGACTAAATCACAAATAGATTAATTAATTAATTGTTATGTATCTGATGCATGTTTAATAATTAATTAATTAATTAGTGCCTTAACGATTAGATTAGATCTAAGTCGTGCACATGATGCACCCTTGCGATTAGATTAGATCTAAGTCGTGCACAAGATGCATCCTTCTCGATTAGATTAGATCTAGATCGAACCAACTCTAAATGGCTAACCGTGCCGTGATACCTATCACTACCTCGATCACATGTATTGTTGAATCTGCCAAAGCAGAGCAATACATATTATCTTGGTAGGGTACGGAGGGACAATCTTGGTCCCGCCTATCAACGCATGGGTGAATACAAACTCAATTAGATTGAGTATTCCTAGTTACTCGGTTGGATCGAGTCAACTATAGGCATTATTCCAACGGTTGGAAAAGGTAGGACAAAATCACGTTTATATTAACTCTCGGGCGTAATAGCCAAAGCTAACTCGAGTTTTAATATAAATATGGATCTTGATCCTATAAACAAGAGTTGCATAGAGATGTAATTGGTAATCGTTACCTACCGATCATACTAAGCCTTGGGCGTATTAGCCAAAGCTAACTCAAGGGTTAGTATGATATGGATCTTGTCCCACATGAATTATAGTATTCAGTGGGAGCATCATTTAGTTAAAGGCCTAATTAAATGATTTTTTAAAGAATATGATATTTATTTCTGCAAATTTTTCTGTTGTAGATAACCATGACGTCGAACACGAATTCCTTCTCCCTGCGATCTGTCCTTGAGAAGGACAAGCTCAACGGAGCGAATTTCCTGGAATGGTACAGGAACTTGAGAATAGTTCTCACCCAGGAACGTAAGCAGCCCATTCCGGAGGCTCCTCCTGCCAATGCCCCGCGAGCAGACAAAGATGCTTACAAGAAGCATCAAGACGACGCATTAGATGTGTCCTGTCTAATGCTCGCGACCATAAACTCTGAGCTTCAGAAGCAACACGAGTTGATGGGCGCTTACGATATGGTTGAGCATCTTCGCCAACTATATCAGGGACAAGTGAGGCATGAGAGATTTGAGATCTCTAAGGCACTGTTTTCAGTGCAAGATGTCAGACGGGGCTCCTATAGGTCCTTATGTAGTCAAGATGATTGGGTACATAGAGAACCTACAAAGACTGGGGTTCCCACTTGGCCAAGAGCTGGCCACTGACTTGATCTTGCAGTCCTTGCCGGATAGCTATAGTCAATTCGTTCTCCACTATAACATGAACGAGATTGACAAGCCACTGCCTGAGCTACTTAGTATGTTACGAACTGCTGAGATTAACCTTAAGAAGGTTAAGCCCATTCTGATGGTCCAGAAGCACAAGGGCAAGGGCAAGCCCAAAGGTAAGGGAAAGTCCCAAACCAAGGGCAAAGGCAAGGCACTGAAGCCTAAAGGAGGGGTCGCCAAGGATGCTACCTGCTTCCACTGTGGTCAGACCGGGCACTGGAAGAGGAACTGCAAGGTATACTTGGAGGATCTTAAGAAGAAGCGAAGTGAGACTTCTACTTCAGGTATATATGTTATAGAAGTCAATCTATCTATTTCTACATCATGGGTATTAGATACTGGATGTGCTTCTCACATTTGTACTGATGTGCAGGCGCTGAGAAATAGAAGAGCATTGGCAAAGGGCGAGGTGGACCTACGAGTAGGCAATGGAGCACGGGTTGTTGCTGTTGCTGTAGGAACTTATCAGCTATCTCTGCCCTCTGGGCTTGTACTAGATTTAGATGATTGTTGTTATGTGCCTGCTCTTACTAAGAACATAGTTTCAGTTTCTTGTTTAGACAAGAAAGGATACTCTTTCATAATAAAAGACAAATGTTGTTCTGTTTATTTGAAAGATATGTTCTATTGTATTGCACCACTAATAAACGGACTCTATATTCTAGACCTTGAGAGCTCTATCTATAACATTAGTACCAAGAGGTTCAAGTCAAATGACATGAACCAAACCTACCTCTGGCACTATCGCTTAGGTCATATAAATGACAAGCGCTTGTCCCAGCTCCATAAGGATGGTTTGCTGGACTCATTTGATTTAGAATCATATGAGATATGCGAGTCATGCCTCCGAGGCAAGATGACCAAGACCCCCTTTAGTGGGCATAGCGAGAGAGCAACTGATTTGTTAGGACTCATACATAGTGATGTATGTGGCCCTTTCAATGTTGCTGCTAGAGGCGGTTATAGATACTTCATCACATTTACTGATGACTTCAGTAGATATGGTTATGTGTACTTGCTGACACATAAGTCTGAATCCTTTGAAAAGTTCAAAGAATTCAAGAATGAAGTACAGAACCAGCTTGGCAAGAGTATTAAGATACTTCGATCAGATCGAGGTGGAGAATACCTTAGCCATGAGTTTCATGACTACCTAGCTGAGTGTGGGATTCTATCCCAACTCACTCCTCCTGGAACACCACAGTGGAATGGTGTATCCGAAAGGAGGAATCGTACCCTATTAGATATGATACGATCTATGATGAGTCACACAGATCTTCCGACATATCTATGGGGATATGCTATAGACACGGCAGCTTTCATACTCAACCGAGTTCCATCAAAGGTCGTGATAAAGACACCATATAGGATATGGACTAGGAGAGAAGCCCAGGTGTCTTTCATAAGAATTTGGGGCTGTGAGGCTTACGTACGACGTCAAGTCTCAGACAAATTAGGACCCAAATCCGACAAGTGCTATTTCATCGGATATCCCAAGGAAACTAAGGGATATTACTTCTACATTCCCAGTCAGCACAAGGTAGTTGTGGCAAAGACTGGGGTCTTTCTAGAAAGGGACTTTGTTTCTAGAAAGACTAGTGGGAGCGCGTTCGATCTTAAAGAAGTTCAAGATGCGAACAATAGCACTAATGCCTCGATGGAAATTGAACTGGAACCACAAAGTGTTGTGGATGATGTTGTTCCACAAGGAGTTGAGGAACAACAACTGGTTCAAGTAGACATACCTCTTCGCAGGTCTAATAGGGTACGTCGTCAGCCTGAGAGACACTCTTTTCTCTTGTCTGACCATGATGACATTGTGCTCATAGAGGATGAGCCTACCACCTATCAAGAAGCTGTGATGAGACCAGATTCTGAGAAATGGCTAGAAGCCATGAGATCCGAGATGGAATCCATGTACACCATCCAAGTATGGACTTTGGTTGATCCACCTAAAGGGGTAAAACCCATTGGGTGCAAGTGGGTCTTTAAGAGAAAGACTGACATGGATGGACTTATCTATAAGGGTCGCTTGGTAGCTAAAGGTTTCAAGCAGATTCATGGTATTGACTATGATGAAACCTTTTCTCCAGTGGCGATGTTTAAGTCCATTCAGATCATGCTTACTATTGCAGCCTACCATGACTATGAGATATGGCAGATGGATGTCAAAACCGCGTTTCTGAATGGAAATCTACTCGAGGATGTGTACATGACACAACCTGAGGGTTTTGTAGATCCACAGCATACTAGTAGAGTATGCAAGATGTTAGTTAGAGCTCTAGAACCAATCATTTGATGATTGTATGGACTCATTGTATCATATTCTTGTATATTAATAAAAGCATTTGGATTTTGGTTATTATACTTACTTTGTATTGGTACCAAATAAACTAAGTATAATAATGTCCTTGAGTAGATGGTTCTCACCTATATCAATCGGTTAGTTGAACCGATAGTGAGATGATATAGGGAACACTACTCTTAATCATTCCTAGTCGAGTATTAACATTCAGGGACAATGTTAATGCAATAAGACTAGCATGTAGGTCAACTCGATGACTTGATCTCACAAGTCATGGATATAGAGATATCAAGTTGACATATGGGTATACATTAGAGAATGTATACTGAATGACCCGCCATGAGAAAGTATCATGGATTGTTATATGAGTGTCATATACTTTCTCATGTGGCTATTAGTATGACTACTAGTCCTTAGACCTGAAGTCACCATGGATCCCTACATAAGAAGTTATGTACTTTGGTTTCGTCAAACGTCACCCGTAACTGGGTGGACTATAAAGGTGATTACTGGGTATATAACGAATTATGTAGAGGGATGTGAGTGATGTAGATGGGATCTATCCCTCCCATATGACGGGAGCGACATCGGTATTCTTGATAGAGTGAGACCACGAAGTGCATGGCCATGCCCAAATGAGTCAATATGGGATATTGAGCTCATTTGATTTAGTGTGTCTACTTGGAGTTCAAGATTTAGATTGATTAGAGGATGACACGGTCTATGCCTCATATTGATCAATCTAGATGTCTAGGATAGAAGGACATTGTCACATATTGTGAGGAGTCACAATTAGTAGTCACAAGGTGATGTTGGATCTCGACATTTCTTGTAACTTGGGTAGTAATGATGTGTTGCTAGATACCGCTCATTACTTATGCTCCTAAATGGGTTTAGGGCATTGCCAACGTTACAAGAACCTATAGGGTCACACACTTAGGACATTTAGATGGAGATTTGGTTCATATGATGAACCAAGAGGATTAGATTCATTTGATGAATCAAATTGGATTAAGAGTAATCCAAATTGGGCTAATTGAGTTAGACTCAAGTTGATTCATGTATTTAATGAGTCTAATTTAGATTATGACTCATTAGATCAATTTAATTTAATGAATTAGATTCATTATATTAAGTTAGCTTGAATCAAATGGTTAGATTAGATCAACCATGAGAGAGATTGAGTCAAGTTTGACTTGACTAGAGAGGAAGAGGAAGAGTCAAGTTTGACTTGACTCTTTGCCACATCATGAGTGAGGTGGCAAGATGTGGACCAATAGTATTGTTCCACATCATCTTGTTTTGCCACCTCATGGAGGTTACAAGCCTCCATTGCATTTAATGTGGGTTGGCCACATTAAATGAGTGGAGGTTACTCATTTGCCACATCATTGTGAGGTGGCAAGATGTGGACCAATGGTAATGGTCCACATCTTCATGTTGTGCCACCTCATGGGAGTTACAAGACACCTCTTAATGGCCTCCACTTAATTGTAATTAAGTGGAAATGGGCTTACACAACCAAATGTGGCCGGCCACTTTAGTGAGGGGAAGGAAATGAATTTTTGATTCATCTCCTCATTTACTCCTTTCTTCTTCCTCAAGCTCTCCCTCTCCCTCTCCTCTTTGCTTGGCCGAATCTCACCAAGGTTCTAGCACACCTTTTCTGTGAGGTTTCTCCACCTACATGTCCATGTGGATACTTCTAGAGGACCGACGCTTGACGGTCTTGAGATCCGGCAACTCCTTGGAAGAGCGGGAACGCGAAAGGGCACGCAACAAGGGTAAAGTTCTCAACACATAGATCTAGGAGTAGATCTAAAGATTTTGAAACTCGTATTCATATTTTCGTTCGGTTTTCCTTGCACGGATCTACGGCTTTGGGTGATTCGGGGTTTCCGCGACGCGAAAAGCGGTTTTCGCGGCCCGAAAAACCCAACAGTGGTATCAGAGCCACGTGCAAGGCGAGTACGAGTTTGTTTTTTGGTTTTATGAAAACTAAAGTTTCTGTAATTTTCTGTAAAATTATGATTTTTGGGTTTTTATGAGTATTTTTCTCGAGTAATCGAAGCACAAGTGTTTAGACGCTTGTAGGCTTCGGCTACCGGAAAGATTTTTCCGAAACGGCTTCGTTTCACCCCAAAATTTTTTGGGACAGCAGGCTTGGGTGCCATTAGATCGCTTAGGAGCAACTCGCAATGGTTAGATCGCGGGTAGGGGTACTGCCCCTAACCCCGCAAGGGGATTTGCTCCGCGATTGCACCCGAAATCGCTAAAAACGAACCCGCCGGGAAGATTTTTCCGAAACGGTAATGTCTCGGCCCAAATCGTTTTGGGACAGCGGGTTTAGGCGCTGTTGGATCGCAAAGGAACCCTCGCGATGGTTAGATCGCGGGTAGGGGCAATGCCCCTGACCCCGCAAGGGGATCCGTTCCGCGATTGCGCCCGAAACCGCTAAACGGATCTGCCGGGAAATTTTACTCGTAAAATTGTAAAAATTATTTTTAAAATTACAGAAAATTATGACAAATATATAATTTTGAATTATATATTAAATTTTGTGATAGTCATGGCCCAAAAACCTAATGTGATTGGATTGTGTTGTAATTCATAATACGGCCTGCGTGCCGTTATGTGTTTGCGAGTGTTGTATTATATTCGCGACCTGCGCGTCGTGCCTTCTCTTATATTCTTTTTGAAAATTAGTTAGACTCGAATGTAACTCGAGTTTCAAATTGTAATGTACAAATTGGAGAGGTGGAGGGTCCACACGAGACGGAGTTCCGAGGCGGGCACGAGCAACACAAGGTGGTCAAAGGGAGGAGCTTGGAGAAGCTGTTGACCCTAGGTTGACCATTTGATCTTCTCATTGGCTTGAGAAGATCGTAGTAGGGCCATGACTAAATCACAAATAGATTAATTAATTGCTTGTGTATGTGATGCATATTTAATAAGTAGTTAATTAATTAGTGCCTTACGATTAGATTAGATCTAAGTCGTGCACATGATGCACCCTTGCGATTAGATTAGATCTAAGTCGTGCACAAGATGCATCCTTTTTTGATTAGATTAGATCTCGATCGAACCAACTCTAAATGCCTAACCGTGCCGTGATACCTATCACTACCTCGATCATATGTATTGTTGAATCTGCCAAAGCAGAGCAATACATATTATCTTGGTAGGGTACGGAGGAACAATCTTGGTCCCGCCTATCAACACATGGGTGAATACAAACTCAATTAGATTGAGTATTCCTAGTTACTCGTTTGGATCGAGTCAACTATAGGCATTATTCCAACGGTTGGAAAAGATAGGTCAAAATCACATCTATATTAACTCTCAGGCGTATTAGCCAAAGCTAACTCGAGTTTTAATATAAATGCGGATATTGATTCTATAAACAAGAGTTGCAAAGAGATGTAATTGGTAATCGTTACCTACCGATCATGCTAAGCCTTGGGCGTATTAGCCAAAGCTAACTCAAGGATTAGTATGATGTGGATCTTGTCCCACAAGAATTATAGAATTCAGTGGGAGCATCATTTAATTAAAGGCCTAATTAAATGATTTTAAGAATATGATATTTATTTCTGCAAATTTTTCTGTTGTAGATAACCATGACGTCGAATACGAACTCTTTCTCCCTGCGTTCTGTCCTTAAGAAGGACAAGCTCAACGGAGCAAATTTCCTGGACTGGTACAGGAACCTGAGAATAGTTCTCACTCAGGAACGTAAACTGTACGTTCTGGAGCAGCCCATTCCGGAGGCTCCTCCTACCACTGCCACGCGAGCTGACCGGGATGCTTACAAGAAGCATCAAGATGACGCATTAGATGTGTCCTGTCTAATGCTCGCAACCATGAACTCTGAGCTTCAGAAGCAACATGAGTTGATGTGTGCTTACGATATGGTTGAACATCTTCGTCAACTATATCAAGGACAAGCAGGGCACTGGAAGAGGAACTTCAAAGGATACCTGGAAGATCTTAACAAGAAGAGAAATAAGATTTCTACTTCAGGTATAAATGTTATAGAAGTCAACCTCTCTATTTCTTCGTCGTGGGTATTAGATACCGGATGTGCTTCGCACATTTGTACTAATGTACAAGCACTGAGAAATAGCAGAGTATTTACAAAGGGCGAGATAGACCTACGAGTAGGCAATGGAGCACGGTTGCTGTTGCTGTAGGGACTTATTTTCTATCTCTGTCCTCTGGGCTTATACTAGAGTTAGACGATTGTTGTTATGTGCCTGCATTAACTAAGAACATTATATCAGTTTCTTGTTTGGACAAGAAAGGATTCTCGTTTATAATAAAGAACAAATGTTGTTCTGTCTATTTAAACGATATGTTCTATTGTAGTGCACCTCTGATGAACGGACTCTATATTCTAGACCTTGAGAGCTCTATCTATAACGTTAGTACCAAGAGGTTCAAATCGAACGATATGAACCACACCTATCTCTGGCACTGTCGCTTAGGTCATATAAATAACAAGCGCTTATCCCAGCTCCATAAGGATGGTTTGCTGGACTCATTTGATTTTGAATCATATGAGATATGCGAGTCATGCCTACGAGGCAAGATGACCAAGACTCCCTTTAGTGGGCACAGCGAGAGAGCGACTGATTTGTTAGGACTCATACATAGTGATGTATGTGGCCCTTTCAATGTCGCTGCTAGAGGCGGTTATAGATACTTCATCACATTTACTGATGACTTCAGTAGATATGGTTATGTGTACTTGATGACACATAAGTCAGAATCCTTTGAAAATTTCAAAGAATTCAAGAATGAAGTACAGAACCAGCTTGGCAAGAGTATTAAAATACTTCGATCAGATCGAGGTGGTGAATACTTAAGCCATGAGTTTCGTGACTATTTAGCTGAGTGTGGGATTCTATCCCAACTCACTCCTCTTGGAACACCACAGTGGAATGGTGTATCCGAAAGGAGGAATCGTACCCTATTAGATATGGTACGATCTATGATGAGTCACACAGATCTTCCGACATATCTATGGGGATATGCTCTAGACCCGGCAGCTTTCATTCTCAACCGAGTTCCATCCAAGGCCGTGATAAAGACACCATATAGGATATGGACTAGGAGAGAAGCCCAGGTGTCTTTCATAAGAATTTGGGGCTGTGAGGCTTACGTACGACGTCAAGTCTCAGACAAATTAGGACCCAAATCCGACAAGTGCTATTTCATCGGATATCCCAAGGAAACTAAGGGATATTACTTCTACATTCCCAGTCAGCACAAGGTAGTTGTGGCAAAGACTGGGGTCTTTCTAGAAAGGGACTTTGTTTCTAGAAAGACTAGTGGGAGCGCGTTCGATCTTAAAGAAGTTCAAGATGCGAACAATAGCACTAATGCCTCGATGGAAATTGAACTGGAACCACAAAGTGTTGTGGATGATGTTGTTCCACAAGGAGTTGAGGAACAACAACTGGTTCAAGTAGACATACCTCTTCGCAGGTCTAATAGGGTACATCGTCAGCCTGAGAGACACTCTTTTCTCTTGTCTGACCATGATGACATTGTGCTCATAGAGGATGAGCCTACCACCTATCAAGAAGCTGTGATGAGACCAGATTCTGAGAAATGGCTAGAAGCCATGAGATCCGAGATGGAATCCATGTACACCATCCAAGTATGGACTTTGGTTGATCCACCTGAAGGGGTAAAACCCATTGGGTGTAAGTGGGTCTTTAAGAGAAAGACTGACATGGATGGACTTATTTATAAGGGTCGCTTGGTAGCTAAAGGTTTCAAACAGATTCATGGTATTGACTATCACTACAAGAAAAACCCTCATAGACATCAGTGGAACAACAACAGTTTTAAGCAAAAACCGATGTCTTTGAGTATTTTACACCGGTTTTTCCAAAAACCGGTGTCTATGAGCGCAGATTTTCGCTCATAGACATCGGTTTTTTTAGCCGATGTCTATGAGCGCCTTTTTTTTCATTAATAGACACCGATTTTAACCGCGGTTTTTAAAACCGGTGTCTATGAACCAAAATTCTAGCGGACTTTCTTAGCGCCCTTTCTTTTGGGTTTCTCCTCGCCTTGGATGAAGCAACCAGCCAATTTATCTCCCCAATTTTGAACAATTCGACATGGCGAAATTAGCACTCCTCTTCCTTTGATCCCATTTCTCGCTCCCTCTTCCCCCTTCTTTTGTTCCTTTTCATTCTGTCGATCTGTTGGCCAGATGAAGAAAGGCCGAGTTCTGGTGGAGCCGGCGGCGGCAGTAGCGGAGACGCGGTTCCGCGGCGTGCGAAAGTGGCCGTGGGGGCGGTTCGCGGCCGAGATCAGGGACCCCTGGAAGAAGGTCAGGGTGTGGCTCGGAACCTTCGACTCGGCCGAGGCTGCCGCTCTGGCCTACGACTCCGCCGCTCGCTTGTTCCGTGGTTCCAAGGCCAAGACCAACTTTCCCCTAGCCGCCGCCGCCGCTGCGTCTCCCACCCCTACTCCTGCATTCCGCTGCCCTCCCTCCGCTGACCCAACCCTAGGGTTTTGATAAGATACAAATTGGAATTAAGCCGACCCACCTCATTCTACGCACTCATCACCGAGAGGTCCGAGACCTTGCAACAGCGGCATCGTCGTCTACAAATCTCGAAGCGAAGATGAAAATTGTGGCGGCTTATCTCCTGGCCGTCCTCGGCGGCAACCCCAACCCCTCCGCTGATGATATCAGATCCATCCTTGAATCAGGTCGAACTCTCTTCCCTCTCATATTTATCTTGGTTTCATTTCGGTGATCCTTGTTTCTTGCTTGTAGTGGGAGCGGAGGCAGAGGATAAGAGGATCAACCACTTCCTCGCGGAAGTCAAGGGCAAGGACATAACGGAAGTCATCGCTGCCGGCCGGGAGAAGTTCGCTTCCGTGCCCTCCGGTGGCTCTGTGGCTGCCATTGGGGTCGCCGCCCCTGGTAGCGGCGGCGCGGGCGGCGCCCCAGCTGCAGAGGAGCCTAAGAAGGAGGAGAAGGTGGAGGAGAAGGAGGAATCCGACGAGGTGAAACTCCCTGTCTTTCCCTCCCGCAAATTTTCGTTTCCGACATAAATTTGTGGTTTTTTTTCTTTCTCGTTTCCAATTTATGTTTTTGGAAAACACAAGCTATGGAGATTGGTTTGATTGCTATTTGTGTAAGTTTTGAAGGTAATGGCAATCTTTTTTATTTTATATACTAGCATATCACTTAAACGGCTACAAGTATGCCACTTTTTCCAAATTTAATAGCACATGGTAAAGTCCTATCTTGTGATCAAGGTTCACAAAGCATATACAGAGGCATAAAGTCATGCAGACAAAGACTGAATATTGTTAGTAAAGTGCATAAACTCTCAAGTATTTGGATTAATTAGAGTTGAAGATGTAAGGGGTGGAGGGAAAAAGGAAATCTTTGTTAGTATTAATGATAAGTCGCCATGATGATTACCATTGTTATTGCTAAATTTGTTGATCTCCTATGTTTAACTCATACCTCAAGTATGTAATTAAATGGTTTAATTTCATACTTTTTCGTATTGTTGTGCATACGTAGGATTTTGTTTCTCTGCAGGGAGTTAGATGAGTGGTTTATAGACACCTAGTTGCATCTCTTATTTTCCTCTACATGTATGCACATTTTTTGACATCGGTTGGCAATTCATGTGTATTTATCTTTATTTTAACATACTTCTAACTTTTAACTATGACCAGTGCTTCTTGAATTATCTTTGAAGGTTTGGAATCTTCAACCCAGCAGTCGTGTATGATCACCTGGGAGAAATTTATTCAGCACTTATTCTGGGAAGCTTAGTGTTCTGCATTTTGTTATACTTGAAAGTGAGCTTCTGTAAATTTCAATCTAGCTTTTCCTATGGTTATTACTGTCCTTTGTTCCTAATTTGAGATAATTGTTTTTCTCCAAAGGGTCATTTGGCACCATCTTCTTTGGATTCTGGTTCATTAGGGAACTTCATAATTGATTTTTATTGGGTGAGCTTTCTTAACCAGACATCATTTGCAGAGTTGTTGTGTCATTGTTTTTTTCTGGATTGATTGCACATAAAATAATCAGATAAATGCATCTAATTGATAATTCGAGATACTATGGAGTATGCAAGGGCCTTGCAAATATCTCAAAAAAAAAAACAAATGAACATATTACAATGGATTTGTTGATTTATTTTTTAATCACTGTTACCTAATCATGGCAGGTTATGTGCCAATGCTTAAACTTTTATTAGCTATATTTGATAGTGAAGGATTTTATCTGTTACTTGTTCCCAGATGTATCACTATTTTTACATATTACAATTATGTTTGCATGGGTGCACTCTATTCTTGCATTTCCATTCTCTGTACTAATGGTTACATGAGATTTCTCCAATCTGCATATAGATTAAACTATATTTGTGTATGTAAGTGTACTTTGTAGAATATGTAGCAGTCTTACTTTCTTCTGGTTGTCTCTTTAACCAATTGATTCTCTTTTGCTTCTTAACTGTGCATGTTTATCCTCAACAAACATTAAAAAAGCACGTCTATTTGCTAAAGTCAAATGTCATAAATTCAATGTAGCCTCATTCATTTTCTTTTTTAGTATAGAAAGTAATATATGCTCTTGATCACAGACTTAAACAGGAAAATCACTCTGTGATTTGTTTTGCTAAATAGTTAACTCTCAATCATTAGCCAACACCAGGGAGCAGAACTACCCAAGACTAGTAGTTAATGCTCTAGATATTTCCATGGGGAATTGTGCTATAACATGTTTTGGTGTTGAGGGTTTTAGTCGTAAAAGGAGTACCATGAGATCAAATTGCATTGGAAAATGCAATTTCCTTAAAAAAAATTAGTTAAATATTTATGTTTGGTAAAAATGAATAACCTTATTTGTGACTTCATTAGTATTTTATTTTCAAATGTTTCATTGCCTACTCTATATGTGTTTGTTCGTGATCCAAGATATGTTGACTTAAGAGTTCAGAGGATATTTTCTAACCATATCTACTTGTGGAACCAACTGAATCACAAAAAACCTTCAAGTATTTTTTCCATTATGTGAAATCTTATGAAATGATTTATTTAGAAATCTAAAACACTTGCCCACCAATATTCAATGTTGCCATATATTCACCGTCATGGAAAAAAAATTCTCTCACATCCTTGGTCTCACTGCCAACTATAATACACATATGCATGTACTTCTGTTGCAACAATAGGATTATTTTTACTATGATGATGGGATCTTATATAATATCACATACATGTAAAAACTCTTTAAACATGGCTTAGAATATGATGTCTTTGATTTCGGCAACCACATTCTAGCTTTCATTATAAGGAATACCCAATGAATTGGGATGTCACAAGTCAATTTGAATATGGCGCATTGGAATACTTTCCTGCCTGGTCTCTATTTAAGCTTTTCAAGCTAGTTCTGCAGTTCCATGAACTTTTCAATCTCTAAAGCTCCATTCATGTTAAGTTGTTGGGAAAAGAGCATCTTGACAGAATTGAAATTCTCCTCTTTTTATCAGTAAAGTTTGATTTCTGGCTATACAATAAACACTTGCCTCACACTGCTTGTTCAATTTTCTTGCACGGAGAAGTATATTCACTAATATGAGGTCCTGGCAGAGGAAACCTTAGGTGGAATAGGTTATTCTTTGCTTTTAAATAATTGCCATTAAAACCACATGAGGATCTTACCTCTTGTTGATATTGTTGGACTTCCTTTTGCTCAACCATTTGGTTTGTGCCTTTCTTCATGCTAGTTTTTCTAGCTATGTGTTGTTATTATGCAAGTTGTATCTCATGTATTAATATCCTTCTATAATGAACAAATGAATTACTTGGCAATGCTTTTCAGCCTAATTTTTCCTATCAATGTAGCTGCAATTTATACAGTTTGTGGACAATTTTTTTTTCTTGTGCAGGGCATGGAACTGTATCCTCGTATCGGCAAAAACTTTGACATCAAGGTTTTTACAAACTGCCGATTTGGTATGATGTCCTGGGCTGTTCTTGCCGTCACATATTGCATCAAACAGGTCAATTTTATCTTTACATCTGTTCTTTGAGCTGTTGATAAATATAGCATATGAGGAAAGCACTAATATGTCAAACAACATCTGGAACAATAAAGAAATTAATTGAGGAAGAAGATGCTGACTTTACAGATGTCTGTATCCCTGGTTTTAAGCTGGGTGATAGTGAGAAATTTTTCTAATTTTCTTAGTTTAAATTGCAAATCCTTCAGATGTCAGCCTACACTTTTTTTTAACTGCTATGGGTTCCTGTAGGTATTACTTACTTGGGGTTAAAAGGCCAATTGATCTTAGTTTTGCCCATCAATGCCTCAGCTTCACGTCCAGTTTGTTAAAAGAACTTTTGGTGGCTTACAAGAGAGTTACAGTTACCCTAATATTTCCAAATGCAGTGTTTAAAGGTGCGCCTTTATAGTTGGGCGTTGCTCTCATGCGAACCATGCTCCATATGACTGACTGTAGTAACCAATAAAGAACAAATGATCATTTGGGGAGTAGGTATTTATTGCCATCGACTTGTTATCTCAAGCAATTAGGCACCTGGATGTAATGCCTTATGTCAAAGGATGGATTCCCCAAGTCGACCTTAAAAAAACATGAGAAAGACAATAATGACTGAAGGTTGTACAGTTGAGAGATTATTTGAAGCAAAACATGTAGAGTTTTCTAGTTAATTCACCTATGATGCTGATATCTGGATCAAAAGACAAGACAAAAAGGATAAATACACATCAACTCTAACTTGTTTGAGTGTTCTAGTTTGAGTCTTCAAAAGGAAGCTCTAACTTGTTGTTTTGAGTGCTGAACTAAGGAGGCAGCTGCCTTCTTGCCGCATTCCTTGCTGCTGTGGTTGGTAGCAGAAATCACAGAAAATAGGGGGCTTAGTGCAGGATATTCAGGATACCAAGATGACATCAGAGGTAGTACAATAAATAGTATATCTCTTCATCAGAGGTAGCTTTGTTCTTCTATGCTTCCTTCACTGGATTTGTTGTGTAGTCATATTTCTTTGTTCAACCATTATCATGCCTAGTAAGTTGTTGTATGATGCTGTCGGTTCTTATCAATCTGTACACTTGAATTAGAAGGAGCAAATTATATATGTTATATTCTAAGCAGCATATACTATGTAATACCCACTAAGCTTGTAAGATAAATATATGAATGTGGGATTTTTCCTTAGAAAAATAATAGGAAGTGAGTTGAAGCAAAAAGAAATAAAATGAAATAAAAAGAAGAGGAGGTCAAGGATTGAACCATAAACCTCTTATATTATATTTCATAGAATTAATTAGTAGAAACCAATTGGGATAGAGAGAAGATGTTGATAACAAAGGAGGGAAACTCATGATAAAGGTAAGAGTAAAAGCTAGCCAAAAGAAAACAAGAAAGGAGCAAGAGAAAGGCAACTTGTCTTCCTCCCTTTCTCTCCTTCTTCCTCTTTGTTGTTGCCAAAAATTTAAAGAGGGAATTAAGAGGATTCAATCCCCCTTATTTCATCATGAATGGTAAGAATAAATGAATAAATAAAATAAATAGGAAATAGGAAAAAAAAAGGCTAAGGGAGAAGGAAAGCAAAAATCAATTTTGCTACCTCTTCCCCCTTAACATAAAAGGGAGCAAGAAAAGAGAAGTTTATTTTTCTCTCATTTTCTCTCATTCTTCCTCTCCCTCACCGAAACCATCAGTTCCCTCTCCTCCATCTTCGGCCCCAAAGCTAAGGGTTTTCTCCTAAGAAAGCTAAAGATACAAGGAGGACTTAGCAAGGGAATCAAGGGAAAGGAACTAGAAGAAGAGGCTAATTCTTCCATCACTATACCTTAGATCCACAAGAGAAAAGGATGTAAGCTTCCCCTCACCTATGGTACAAGTCTTTTTATGTGATTTTCAGATTTTATGAGGATTAGAAAACCTAGGAGAGAATTTAAGAAAATTCGGCTAAAGAAAGGGTTTTCAAATCTAGGAAGGTTTAAACAAGTCCTTATTTCATGATATGTTTTCTATGCTATGTAGGAAGGATTTTCTTCATATTTTTATACCTAAATGATGCTTGATCAGAGGAGTACCTAACCCTAGAATTTCGGCCAAAAATATTTTAAAGAGGTTAGAGAAAACATTGTTTAACCAAACTAGTACAAGATTTCCACTATGAACAACTAAGGGTCTTTTATTGGTTTTCTTGCTTGAAAGTTACTTGGAACCAAAGGAAATCCATTCATATGTTTCGGCTAAGAAAAGGGCTTAGGGTTAGGTAGACCTTTAAATTTAAGTAACAATGTTTGTAAGATAGAATATAGAGTTCTCGTAAAGAATTGCATGTTGAACATTGCTAGAAATTCATGAACTCTTATTTGAGATTTTCGGCTATGATAAGATGGATAGTTTAGAAAAGCTTAAACAAAATTCTAATATGCTCAAGACCTCTGTGATATTATGATATGAAAGTTGTTTAATGCTCTTATGTTTAAATTGAGTATAGAAAATTAGTTACATGATATATGACATGTAAGAGCACAAGGGTCCTAGCTTGTTTATGAACCAACTTTGTATATGATGTTCTTAGTAATTTTTGCCATGAAACTTACTTAGGTTTTCCATGCTTTAGGCCACTTAAAACCTTGTTTAAAGATGGGTAGGTTTCGGCCATGAGGAAAAATAAAAGAAAACGGGAAAGAAACCTACGAAGCCTAAGACACAATTCACATGTATGTTTATTATGCTTGTCTTTATACATGCCATGAAACTTGTATGATTTCTTATGCTTTTAGGCTATTTGAAGAAAGTTTACATACTGTTGAGTTTCGGCCAAGTAGGGTTTAAAAGACCTAGAGGCCTTAGAAATGAAACCAAATGTGTTAAAAGTGCTTCTTATGAAAATAGGATAATGTGTTGATTGTGTCACATGCTTGTATAATTTTTCCATGACCTAAATGGACCATTGTATGTTTCGGCCATGAAGGAATAGATGCCCTAGAAACCCTAGAACAAGAATTAAATATGATTATGTCACTTTACATGGAATATGATAAGTAGAAAGACAAAGTTCCCATGCTATATGTTGTTTAATGACCTAATTGAGGCTAGGGTAAGTTTCGGCCATACATGTTGTATAATGTTTTGTTATGAATTTATACATGATGTTAGTTCAAGTTCACATGCTTGTATGTTTGTTTTTAGCCCTAATGAACACTTGTTAAAAGTTTGACCATGACATATGTTAAGGGCTTGAAGGACTTAGGAACTAGCTCAATATGCTTACTATGTTACTTGGAAAAAAAATGCTATAAATATGGTTTAAGGTTTCCATGCTTTCTTGACATTTGGGACCTTGTCTATATACTGATAGGGTTCGGCCATATGAGTTTAAGGACTTAGAGAACTTAGAAACCAAGTAAATCATACTTATAATGCTTCCTATGAAATTCATGTAATGATAATTTAGGTTCCACATGCTTGGAGATTGTTTTTACCTAAATTGAGACCTAAGGGGGGTTCGGCCATGATAGGAACCCAAGGGTTTAGGAAGCTTAGAACCCAAGTTAACTATGTTACCATGTTTCTTATGATAGTATAATCACATGATACACCCTTATGCTTAACCATGTATGCTTGTGATTTATACCTTTTTATGATATGATATGTGGATAGAGATATGCATATTTTAATGATATGTTATGTGCTTAGAAATATGCATGTTTTAATGATATGTTATGTGCTTAGAAATATGCATGCTTTAATGATATGCTATGTGCTTAGAATATGCATACTTTTATGATATGCTATGTGAGTAGAAATATGCATGCTTTAATGATATTCTATGTGCTTAGAATATGAATGTTTTTATGATATGCTATGTGGATAGAAATATGCATGCTTTAATGATATACTACGTGTTTAAGTGATGCATACTTTCTATGATATGATGTATGCCTAAGTGATGCATACTTTCTTAAGATATGATGTATGCCTAAGTGATGCATACTTTTTATGATATGATGTATGCCTAAGTGATGCATACTTTCTTAAGACATGATGTATGCCTAAGTGATGCATACTTTTTATGATATGATGTATGCCTAAGTGATGCATACTTTTATGATATGATGTATGCCTAAGTGATGCATACTTTTATGACATAATGTATGCCTAAGTGATGCATACTTTTATGCTATGCTATGTGACTAAATGATGCATTTTTATACATGCTACTTTACTTTGTAAGGCTTGTACCAAGGGTGGACTCCTAATCAGTCTATAGGCCTTGCTTTGTGATCTAGGCTAATAAGGGATGGACTCCTTAGTACGCCCCCTAAGCCTTGCTTTGTGATCTAGGCTAATAAGGGATGGGCTCTTTAGTACGTTCCTAGGCCTTGCTTTGTGATCTAGGATGATAAGGGATGGACTCTTTAAGTATGCCCCTAGGCCATGCTTTGTGATCTTGACCTAGTTCCTGGTATGATTCAAGACTTGCTACCTTGGATATACTTAGGACGCGCGCATTTATGTTATGTATGTATGGTACAAGCCGGGGCCCTGAATATGTTGATATTATGTTCAAGTATATATGTAAGAAGAAATGGTTTTAAAGATCATGAGACATATACATGTTTTTCGGATACATGTTTTCAAAGCCATATTACATATACCTTATGATCATGTTGTGATGATGCTATGATTTATGATATGCCATGATTGGATATGAGTATGTTATGTTTTATGCTATGCTTGATATGCCATGTTACTTTATGATGATGCTATGATATGCCATGATTAGATATGAGTATGTTATGTATCATGCTATGCTTTAAGAGATGATATGCCATGACTAGTTATGATTTTGTTATATTGCATGATATGTTTAAAGAGTATGATATGTTATGCCATGACTAGTTGAGATCATGTTATGTCGAGATATTCTTTGATCATGTGATGATTTTTGGTTTTAGTGAGTAGGAAAGGAACTTACTGAGCCATGAGTGCTTATAGCTTACTTTCCTTGTACCGCAGATAAAGGAAAAAGCTGGATGAGCTAAAGGAGCAGCAGGAGAGGCAAGGAGATGTGTGTGGCGGTGGCTAGGCAACCAAATAAGAACCTGCTTTAAGAACTTTTAAGAATTACGCTTTGGTTTCATAAATTGTAGTACTAAATGGGTGACTTGATGTTATGTTTCTATTTCTCTTGTTATCATGTTATGGAAACCATATTAGTGTAGTTCGGATATGAAAATAAAAGAAAAGTTCGGTTTTATTAATCTAAGAAAAATTATTTTAAGTCTTCCGCTGTAATATGTACGTAGAGTATCGTAGCCCCGTCCCTTAGGGTTAGCAGGGAGGGCGGGCGTTACATACTAAGTGTCATATATGAAAGTTTTAGATTCTATGTTATATTCGTTATCTTCCACAGCAGCCTTTAAAAACTCATTATTCTATTTTATTTGATACATGCACACATTTGTTTTAGTTATTTGACATATGGTGGATTTATGTGTTTTTACAGTTTACAAATCTCAAGTACTCCAGAGTTGAAATTGATGAAGTGCGGTTCGAGTGGGCTGAATGCATGCTAGATTACATTTGAGACAGTTGTACCTTGATGTGTTAACAGAATGTTATACTTTTATTTTGATATCTATTAGCTAGCTTTTGATGTAAAAAGAATGTTTGGGTATTTTATGGATATTGTTGTAAGAAGATTATTTAAATAATTTGTGAATATTTGTGTATTTTATGGATATTATTGAATGAAGAATATTTGTACAATTTGTGAATATTTGTGTATTTTTTTTTTGTTATTGTCGGTTTTAAAATCAAATCTGTGCTGTTAAAAAATATACATATTACATCGGTTTTCCACCGATGTAAAACCGGTGTTATAAAGTAATATTACATCGGTCATTTACCGCTGCCAAAACTGGTGTTATTAACATACAATATTACATCGGTTTTACATCGTTGATGAAACGGTGTCGTTAAGTGATACTACACCGGTTAATAACCGATTCGAAGACCGGTGTCGTTAAGTGATACTACACCGGTTTTAACCCTATGTCTAAAATGGCAGACTTTTAACATCGGCTTCATAGACATCGGTCGAAAATCAAATAGACACCGGTGGAAAACCGATGTCTATGAGCGATTTTGTTGTAGTGTATAATGAAACCTTTTCTCCAGTAGCGATGTTTAAATCCATTCGGATCATGCTTGCTATTACAGCCTACCATGACTATGAGATATGGCAGATGGATGTCAAAACCGCGTTTCTGAATGGAAACCTGCTCGAGGATGTGTACATGACACAACCTGAGGGTTTTGTAGATCCACAGCATACTAGCAGAGTATGCAAGCTGCATAGGTCCATTTATGGACTAAAGCAAGCTTCTCGGTGCTGGAATCTTCGATTCGATGATGCAATCAAACAGTTTGGTTTCATCAAGAACGAAGATGAACCTTGTGTCTATAAGAAGGTTGTAGGGGATATAGTTGTCTTCCTCATATTGTATGTCGATGACATACTACTCATTGGGAAGGACATCCCTATGCTTCAGTCTGTCAAGACCTGGCTAGGGAGTTGCTTCTCAATGAAGGACTTAGGTGAGGCATCTCGTATTCTAGGGATACAGATCTATAGAGATAGATCTAAGAGATTGCTTGGCCTAAGTCAGAGTACATACATTGACAAGGTACTCCTTCGGTTTGCCATGCAGAACTCCAAGAAGGGATTTCTGCCAATGTCACATGGCGTGAGTCTTTCGAAAACTCAAGGTCCCTCTTCTAGAGAGGAGAGAGACCGCATGGATCAGATCCCTTATGCCTCAGCCATAGGATCTATCATGTACGTCATGCTATATACTCGACCTGATGTCCCGTATGCTTTGAGAATGACGAGCAGATACCAGTCAGATCCAGATGAAAGTCACTCGATAGCGGTCAAGAATATTCTTAAGTACTTAAGAAGGACTAAAGAATATTTCTTCATATATGGAGGCAATGATGAGCTAGCTGTAAAGGGTTACAGTGATGCCAGCTTCCAGACCGACCAGGATGACTATCGATCGCAGTCAGGGTTTGTGTTTTGCATTAATGGTGTTGCTGTGAGCTGGAAGAGTTCGAAACAGGACACAGTAGCTGATTCTACGATAGAGGCTGAGTACATTGCTGCATCAGAGGCAGCAAAGGAGGCAGTTTGGATCCGCAAGTTCATCACTTAACTTGGGGTGGTTCCCAGTATCGCTGACCCTATTGAGCTCTATTGTGACAACAATGGAGCTATAGCACATGCGAAGGAACCTCTCTCACACCAGCAGACCAAACACATACTACGGCGCTTCCATCTCATTCGAGAGATTATCGAGAGAGGAGATGTGAAGATATGCAGAGTACCTACAGAGGCTAACATCGCAGATCCCTTGACCAAGGCTTTGGCATAGAGAAAGCATGATGGTCACACTAGGTCATTAGGCCTTAGAGCCTATACTGATTGGCACTAGTGCTAGTTGGAGATTGTTAGTTAGAGCCCTAGAGCCAATCATTTGATGATTGTATGGACTCATTGTATCATATTCTTGTATATTAATAAAGGCATTTGGATTTTGGTTATTATACTTACTTTGTATTGGTGCCAAATAAACTAAGTATAATAATGTCCTTGAGTAGATGGTTCTCACCTATATCAATCGGTTAGTTGAACCGATAGTGAGATGATATAGGGAACACTACTCTTAATCATTCCTAGTCGAGTATTAACATTCAGGGACAATGTTAATGCAATAAGACTAGCATGTAGGTCAACTCGATGACTTGATCTCACAAGTCATGGATATAGAGATATCAAGTTGACACATGGGTATACATTAGAGAATGTATACTGAAGGACCCGCCATGAGAAAGTATCATGGATCATTATATGAGTGTCATATACTTTCTCATGTGATTATTAGTATGACTACTAGTCCTTAGACCTGAAGTCACCATGGATCCCTACATAAGGAGTTATGTACTTTGGTTTCGTCAAACGTCACCCGTAACTGGGTGGACTATAAAGGCGATTACTGGGTATATAATAAATTATGTAGAGGGATGTGAGTGATGTAGATGGGATCTATCCCTCCCATATGACGGGAGCGACATCGGTATTCTTGATAGAGTGAGACCACGAAGTGCATGACCATGACCAAATGAGTCAATATGGGATATTGAGCTCATTTGATTTAGTGTGTCTACTTGGAGTTCAAGATTTAGATTGATTAGAGGATGACATGGTCTATGCCTCATATTGATCAATCTAGATGTCTAGGATAGAAGGACATTGTCACATATTGTGAGGAGTCACAATTAGTAGTCACAAGGTGATGTTGGATCTCGACATTTCTTGTAACTTGGGTAGTAATGATGTGTTGCTAGATACCGCTCATTACTTATGCTCCTAAATGGGTTTAGGGCATTGCCAACGTTACAAGAACCTATAGGGTCACACACTTAGGACATTTAGATGGAGATTTGGTTCATATGATGAACCAAGAGGATTAGATTCATTTGATGAATCAAATTGGATTAAGAGTAATCCAAATTGGGCTAATAAAGTTAGACTCAAGTTGATTCATGTATTTAATGAGTCTAATTTAGATTATGACTCATTAGATCAATTCAATTTAATGAATTAGATTCATTATATTAAGTTATCTTGAATCAAATGGTTAGATTAGATCAACCATGAGAGAGATTGAGTCAAGTTTGACTTGACTAGAGAGGAAGAGGAAGAGTCAAGTTTGACTTGACTCTTTGCCACATCATGAGTGAGGTGGCAAGATGTGGACCAATAGTGTTGTTCCACATCATCTTGTTTTGCCACCTCATGGAGGTTACAAGCCTCCATTGCATTTAATGTGGGTTGGCCACATTAAATGAGTGGAGGTTACTCATTTGCCACATCATTGTGAGGTGGCAAGATGTGGACCAATGGTAATGGTCCACATCTTCATGGTGTGCCACCTCATGGGAGTTACAAGACACCTCTTAATGGCCTCCACTTAATTGTAATTAAGTGGAAATGGGCTTACACAACCAAATGTGGCCGGCCACTTTAGTGAGGGGAAGGAAATGAATTTTTGATTCATCGCCTCATTTACTCCTTTCTTCTTCCTCAAGCTCTCCCTCTCCCTCTCCTCTTTGCTTGGCCGAATCTCACCAAGGTGCTAGCACACCTTTTGTGTGAGGTTTCTCCACCTACGTGTCCGTGTGGATACTTCTAGAGGACCGACGCTTGACGGTCTTGAGATCCGGCAACTCCTTGGAAGAGCGGGAACGCGAAAGGGCACGCAACAAGGGTAAAGTTCTCAACACATAGATCTAGGAGTAGATCTAAAGATTTTGAAACTCGTATTCGTATTTTCGTTCGATTTTTTCCCTTGCACGGATCCGTTGGCCTTGGGTGATTCGGGGTTTTCGCGACGCGAAAAGCGGTTTTCGCGGCCCGAAAGACCCAACACAAGCTGCATAGGTCCATTTATGGACTAAAGCAAGCTTCTCGGAGCTGGAATCTTCGATTCGATGATGCGATCAAACAGTTTGGTTTCATCAAGAACGAAGATGAGCCTTGTGTCTACAAGAAGGTTGTAGGGGACATAGTTGTCTTCCTCATATTGTATGTGGATGACATACTACTCATTGGGAAGGACATCCCTATGCTTCAGTCTGTCAAGACCTGGCTAGGGAGTTGCTTCTCAATGAAGGACTTAGGTGAGGTATCCCGTATTCTAGGGATACAGATCTATAGAGATAGATCTAAGAGATGGCTTGGCCTAAGTCAGAGTACATACATTGACAAGGTACTCCTTCGGTTTGCCATGCAGAATTCCAAGAAGGGATTTCTGTCAATGTCACATGGCGTGAGTCTTTCGAAGACTCAAGGTCCCTCTTCTAGAGAGGAGAGAGATCGCATGGATCAGATCCCTTATGCCTCAGCTATAGGATCGATCATGTAAGCCATGTTATGTACTCGACCTGATGTCTCGTATGCTTTGAGCATGACGAGCAGATACCAGTCAGATCCAGGTGAAAGTCACTGGATAGCGGTCAAGAATATTCTTAAGTACTTACGAAGGACTAAAGAATATTTCTTGATATATGGAGGCAATGATGAGCTAACTGTAAAGGGTTACAGTGATGCCAGCTTCCAGACCGATCAGGATGATTACCGATCGCAGTCAGGGTTCGTGTTTTGCTTAAATGGTGGTGCTGTGAGCTGGAATAGTTCGAAGCAGGACACAGTAGCTGATTCTACAACAGAGGCCGAGTATATTGCTGCATCAAAGGCAGCAAAAGAGGCAGTTTGGATCCGCAAGTTCATCACTAAACTTGGGGTGGTTCCTAGCATCGCTGATCCAGTTGAGCTCTATTGTGACAACAATGGAGCTATAGCACAGGCGAAGGAACCTCACTCACACCAGCGGACCAAGCACATACTACGGCGCTTCCATCTCATTCGAGAGATTATCGACAGAGGAAATGTGAAGATTTGCAGAGTACCTATAGAGGCTAACATCGCAGATCCCTTGACCAAGGCTTTGGCACAGAGGAAGCATGATGGTCACAGTAGGTCATTAGGCCTTAAAGCCTATACTGATTGGCACTAGTGCTAGTGGCAGACTGTTAGTTAGAGCCCTAGAGCCAATCATTTGATGATTGTATGAACTCATTGTATCATATTCTTGTATATTAATAAAGGCATTTGTTTGGTTATTATACTTATTTGTATTAGTGCCAAATAGACTAAGTATAATAGCCTCCTTGAGTAGAAGGTTCATACCTATATCAATCGATTAGTTGAATCGGTAGTGAGATGATATAGGGAACACTACTCTAAATCATTCCTAGTCGAGTATTAACATTCAGGGATAATGTTAATGCAATAAGACTAGCATGTAGGTCAGCTCGATGACTTGATCTCATAAGTCATGGATATAGAGATATCAAGCTGACACATGGGTATACATTGGAGAATGTATACTGAATGACCTGCCATGAGAAAGTATCATGGATCGTTATATGAGTGTCATATACTTTCTCATGTGGCTATTAGTATGACTATTAGTCCTTAGACCTGAAGTCACCATGGATCCCTACATAAGGAGTTATGTACTTTGGTTTCGTCAAACGTCACCCGTAACTGGGTGGACTATAAAGACGATTACCGGGTATGTAACAAATTATGCAGAGGGATGTTAGTGATGTAGATGGGATCTATCCCTCCCATATGACGGGAGCGACATCAATATTCTTAATAGAGTGAGACCACTAAGTGCATGGCCTTGCCCAAATGAGTCAACTTGAGATGTTGAGCTCATTTGATTGAGTGAGTCTACTTGGGGTTCAAGATTTAGATTGATTAGAGGATGACACGGTCTATGCCTCATATTGATCAATCTAGATGTCTAGGATAGAAGGACACTTGTCATTATTTTGTGAGGAGTCACAATTGGTAGTCACAAGGTGATGTCGGATCTCGACATTCTTGTAACTTGGGCAGTAATGATGTGTTGCTAGATACCGCTCATTACTTATGCTCCTAAATGTGTTTAGGGCATTGCCAACGTTACAAGAACCTATAGGGTCACACACTAAGGACAATTAGATGGAGATTAGGTTCATATGATGAACCAAGAGGATTAGATTCATTTGATGAATCAAATTGGATTAAGAGTAATCCTAATTGGGCTAACTTGAGTTGGATTCAAGTTGATTCATGTATTCAATGAGTCTAATTTAGATTATGACTCATTAAATCAACTTAATTTAATGAATTAGATTCATTATATTAAGTTGGCTTGATTCAAATGGTTAGATTAGATCAACCATGGAAGAGATTTGGTCAAGTTTGACTTGACTTGAGAGGAAGTTTAAAAGTCAAGTTTGACTTGACTTTATGCCACCTCATTGGTGAGTTGGCATTGATGTGGACCAATGATGATGCACCACATCATCATGGTTGCCACCTCATGGAAGTTACAAAGCCATTCTCTTTAATGGCTTCATATTAATTGCAATTAATGCAATTAATTTGGGAGTTTTCACAAGGTAGAGTGGCCGGCCACTTTGGGATGAATGTGGATTTCATTTTTCATTCAAGTGGTGTATCTTCTTCTTCCTCCTCTTGAAGCTCTTCCTCTCCCTCTCCTCCTTGCTTGGCCGAACCTTACCAAGGTGCTAGCACACCTTTGTGTGAGGTTTTCTCCACCTACGTGTCCGTGTGGATACTTCTAGAGGACCGACGCTTGATGGTCTTGAGATCCGGGAACTCCTTGGACGAGCGGGAACGCGAAAGGGCTCGCTTCGAAGGTATAACTTTCATCTAGTGTAGATCTAAAGTTTTTACAAACTCGTACAAGAAAAAGGTTTTTCGATAATTTTGTTTACGAATCTTTGCACGAGATCCATGGCTTTGGGTGACTCGGGGTTTCCGCGACGCGAAAAAGTGGTTTTCGCGGCCCGAAGAACCCAACATTCTCATGGCGGGTCATTCAGTATACATTCTCCAATGCATACCCATGTGTCAACTTGATATCTCTATATCCATGACTTGTGAGATCAAATCATCGAGTTGACCTACATGCTAGTCTTATTGCATTAACATTGTCCCTGAATGTTAATACTCGACTAGGAATGATTAAGAGTAGTGTTCCATATATCATCTCACTATCGGTTCAACTAACTGATTGATATAGGTGAGAACCTTCTACTCAAGGACGTTATTATACTTAGTTTATTTGGCACCAATACAAATAAGTATAATAACCAAAACCAAATGCCTTTATTTATATAAGAATATGATACAACAAGTCCATAATAAAATCATCAAATGATTGGCTCTAGGGCTCTAACTAACAATCTCCCGCTAGCACTAGTGCCAATCAGTGTAGGCTCTAAGCCCCAATGACCTAGTGTGACCATCATGCTTCCTCTGTGCCAAAGCCTTGGTCAAGGGATTTGCGATGTTAGCCTCTGTAGGTACTCTGCAAATCTTCACATCTCCTCTCTCGATAATCTCTCGAATGAGATGGAAGCGCCGTAGTATGTGTTTGGTCCGCTGGTGTGAGCGAGGTTCCTTCGCCTGTGCTATAGCTCCATTGTTGTCATAATAGAGCTCAATAGGGTCAGCGATACTGGGAACCACCCCAAGTTCAGTGATGAACTTGCGAATCCAAACTGCCTCCTTTGCTGCCTCTGATGCAGCAATGTACTCGACCTCTATCGTAGAATCAGCTACTGTGTCCTCCTTCAAACTCTTCCAGCTCACAACACCACCATTTATGCTAAATATGAACCCAGACTACGATCGATAATCATCCTGATCAGTCTTGAAGCTGGCATCACTGTAACCCTTTATAGCTAGCTCATCATTGCCTCCATATATCAAGAAATATTCTTTAGTCCTTCTTAAGTACTTAAGAATATTCTTGACCACTATCCAGTGACTTTCACCTGGATTTGACTGGTACCTGCTCGTCATGCTCAAAACATACGAAACATTAGGTCGAGTACATAGCATGGCGTACATGATAGATCCTATGGCTGAGGCATAAGGGATCTGATCCATGCGGTCTCTCTCCTCTCTAGAAGAGGGGCCTTGAGTCTTCGAAAGACTCACGCCATGTGACATCGGCAGAAATCCCTTCTTGGAGTTCTACATGGCAAACTGAAGGAGTACCTTGTCAATGTATGTACTTTGACTTAGGCCAAGCAATCTCTTAGATCTATCTCTATAGATCTGTATCCCTAGAATGCGGGATGCCTCACCTAAGTCCTTCATTGAGAAGCAACTCCCTAGCCAGGTCTTGACAGACTGAAGCAAAGGGATGTCCTTCCCAATGAGTAGTATGTCATCCACATACAATATGAGGAAGACAACTATATCCCCTACAACCTTCTTGTAGACACAAGACTCATCTTTGTTCTTAATGAAACCAAACTGTTTGATTGCATCATCGAATCGAAGATTCCAGCTCCGAGAAGCTTGCTTTAGTCCATAAATGGACCTATGCAGCTTGCATACTCTGCTAGTATGCTGTGGATCTACAAAACCCTCAGGTTGTGTCATGTACACATCCTCGAGTAGGTTTCCATTCAGAAACACAGTTTTGACATCTATCGGACATATCTCATAGTCATGGTAAGCTGCAATAGCAAGCATGATCCGAATGGACTTAAACATCGCTACTGGAGAAAAGGTTTCATCATAGTCAATACCATGAATCTGCTTGAAACCTTTAGCTACCAAGCGACCCTTATAGATAAGTCCATCCATGTCAGTCTTTCTCTTAAAGACCCACTTACACCGAATGGGTTTTACCCCTTCAGGTGGATCAACCAAAGTCCATATTTGGTTGGTTTACATGGATTCCATCTCGGATCTCATGGCCTCTAGCCATTTCTCGGAATCTGGTCTCATCACAGCTTCTTGATAGGTGGTAGGCTCATCATCTATGAGCACAACGTCATCATGGTTAGACAAGAGAAATTAGTATCTCTCAGGCTGACGACGTACCCTATCAGATCTGCGAAGAGGTATGTCTACTTGAACTGGTTGTTGTTCCTCAACTCCTTATGGAACAACATCATCCAGAACACTTTGTGGTTCCAATTCAACTTCCATCGAGGCTTCAGTGCTATGGTCTGCATCTTGAGTTTCTTCAAGATCGAATGTACTCCCACTAGTCTTTATAGAAACAAAGTCCCTTTCTAGAAAGACTCCAGTCTTTCCCACAACTACCTTGTGCTGACTGGGAATGTAGAATTAATATCCCTTAGTTTCCTTGGGATATCCAATGAAATATCACTTGTCGGATTTGGGTCCTAACTTGTCTGAGACTTGACGTCGAACGTAAGCCTCACAACCCCCAAATCCTCATGAAAGACACCTGGGCATCTCTCCCAGTCCATATCCTATATGATGTCTTTATCACGACCTTGGATGGAACTCGGTAGAGTATAAAAGCTGTCATGTCTAGAGCATAGCCCCAAAGGTATGTCGGAAGATCTGTGTGACTCATCATAGATCATACCATATCTAATAGGGTACGATTCCTCCTTTCGAATACACCATTCCACTATGGTGTTCCAGGAGGAGTGAGTTGGGATAGAATTCCACACTCAGCTAGGTAGTCATGAAACTCATGGCTAAGGTATTCTCCACCTCGATCTGATCGAAGTATCTTAATACTCTTGCCAAGCTGGTTCTGTACTTCATTCTTGAATTCTTTGAACTTTTCAAAGGATTCAGACTCATGTGTCATCAAGTACACATAACCATATTTACTAAAGTCATCAGTAAATGTGATGAAGTACCTATAAGCGCCTCTAGCAGCGACATTGAAAGGGCCACATACATCACTATGTATAAGACCTAACAAGTCAGTCGCTCTCTCACCGTGCCCACTAAAGGGAGTCTTGGTCATCTTGCCTAGTAGGCATGACTCGCACGTCTCATAAGATTCAAAATCAAATGAGTCCAGCAGACCATCCTTATGGAGCTGGGATAAGCGCTTGTCATTTATATGACCTAAACGACAGTGCCAAAGATAGGTTTGATTCAAGTCATTTGACTTGAACCTCTTGGTATTTATGTTATAGATAGGACTTTCAAGGTCTAGAATGTAGAGTCCATTCATCAGAGGTGCACTACAATAGAACATATCTTTTAAATAAATAAAACAATATTTGTCCTTTATAATAAAAGAGAAACTTTTCTTGTCCAAACAAGAAACTAAAATTATGTTCTTAGTTAATGCAGGCACATAACAACAATAATCCAACTCTAATACATGCCCAGAGGGCAGAGATAGAAAATAAGTCCCTACAGCAACAGCAGCAACCCGTGCTCCATTGCCTACGCGTAGGTCCACCTCGCCCTTCACCAATGCCCTGCTATTTCTCAGCGCCTACACATTAGTACAAATGTGAGAAGCACATTCGGTATCTAATACCCATGATGAAGAAATAGATAAATTGACTTCTATAACATATATACCTGAAGTGGAAGTCTCACTTCGCTTCTTCTTAAGATCTTTCAGGTACACCTTGCAGTTCCTCTTCCAGTGCCCGATCTGACCGCAGTGGAAGCAGGTAGCATCCTTGGTGACCCCTCCTTTAGGCTTCAGTGCCTTGCCTTTGCCCTTGGCTTGGGACTTTCCTTTGCCTTTCGGCTTGCCCTTGCCCTTGTGTTTCTGAACCATCAAAACAGAGTGGGGCTTTGCCTTCTTAAGGTTCAGCTCAGCAGTTCTTAACATGCTAAGCAGCTCGGGTAGTGGCTTGTTAATTTCGTTCATATTGTAGTTTAGAACGAACTGACTATAGCTATCCGGCAAGGATTGCAAGATCAGGTCAGTGGCCAGCTCTTGGCCAAGCGGGAATCCCAACCTCTGTAGGTTTTCTATGTATACAATTATTTTGAGTACATATGGGCCTACGGGAGCCCCATCTGACATCTTGCACTGAAATAGTGCCCTTGAGATCTCAAATCTCTCATGCCGCGCTTGTCCTTGATACAGTTGACGAAGATGTTCAACTATATTGTAAGCGCCCATCAACTCGTGTTGCTTCTGAAGCTTAGAGTTCATGGTCGCGAGCATTAGACAGGACACATCTAATGCGTCATCTTGATGCTTCTTATAAGCATCTTTGTCAGCTCGCGGGGCATTGGCAGGAGGAGCCTCCGGAATGGGCTGCTCCAGAACGTATAGTTTACGTTCCTAGGTGAAAACTATTCTCAAGTTCCTGTACCAGTCCAGGAAATTTGCTCCATTGAGCTTGTCCTTCTCAAGGACAGATCGCAGGGAGAAAGTGTTTGTATTTGACGTCATGGTTATCTACAATAGAAAAATGCAGAAAATAAATTATCATATTCTTTTAAATCATTTAATTAGGCCTTTAACTAAATGATGCTCCCACTGAATTCTATAATTCATGTGGGACAAGATCCACATCATATTAACCCTTGATTTAGCTTTGGCTAATACGCCCAAGATTTAGTATGATCGGTAGGTAACGATTTACCAATTACATCTCTATGCAACTCTTGTTTATAGAATCATTATCCGCAGTTATATTAAAACTTGAGTTAGCTTTGGCCAATACGCCCAAGAATTAATATAAATGTGATTTATGTCCTATCTTTCCAACCATTGGAAAGAATGCCTATAGTTGTACTCGATCCAACCAAGTTAACTAGGAATACTCAATCTAATTGAGTTTGTATTCGCCCATGAGTTGATAAGCGGGACCAAGATTGTACCTCCGTACCCTACCAAGATAATATGTGTTGCTCTGCTTTGGCAGATTCAACAACACATGTGATCGAGGTAGTGATAGGTATCACGGCACGGTAGGCATTAGAGTTGACGTGATTTAGATCTAATCTAATCGTTGATGTGTATCAAATACATGATAGATCTAATCTACTAGAAAGGGTGCATCATGTACACGATTTAGATCTAATCTAATCATTAGGCACTAATTAATTACTAATCATGCATCACATACACATAAGCAATTAATTAAATTAATTTGTGATTAGTCATGGCCCTACTACGATCTTCTCAAGTAAATGAGAAGATCGGATGGTCAACCTAGGGTCAATAGCTTCTCAAGCTCCTCCCTTTGACCACCTTGTGTTGCTCGCGCCCTCCTCGTAACTCCGTCTCGAGTGGACCTTCCACGGCTCCAATTTTGTACATTACAATTTTGAAACTCGAGTTACATTCAAGTCTAAACTAATTTACAACAAGAATATATAATAGAGAAAGGCACGACGCGCAGGTCGCGAATCAAATGTACAACACGCACAACACAAATGACGGCGCGCAGGCCGTAATATGAATTACAACACAAATCCAATCAGATTGGATCTTTTTGGGCCATGACTATCACAAATTATATATAATTCTAAATTATGTAATTTCCATAATTTTCTGTAATTTCAATACTAATTTTTATAATTTTTACGAGTAAAATTTCCCGGCGGTCCCGTATAGCAGTTTTCGGACGCAATCGGGGAACGAATCCCCTTGCGGGGCCAGGGGCAGCGCCCCTACCCGCGATCTAACCATCGCGAGTGTCCCTAAGCTATCCTACAGTGCCTTAGCCCGCTGTCCCAAAAAGTTTTGGGGCGAAACCTTGCCGTTTCGGAAAAATCTTCTCAGTAGTCGAAGCCTACAAGTGTCGAAACACTTGTGCTTCGCTTCTACGAGAAAATTACCCATAAAAACCATAAAATACTTAAAATTACAGAATATTACAGAATCTATATTTTCATAAAAATAAAAACTAAACTCGTACAATTCTTCGCACATGGCTCTGATACCACTGATGGATTTTTCGGGCCGCGAAAACCGCTTTTTCGCGTCGCCGAAACCCCGAAACCCCGCCACCGAATCCGTGCGAAGAATAAAACTTTCAAAAAACATTAGGAGTACGAGTTTTATGCTAGTTCTAAACTAGATTTACAAGGAGAAAACCTTTTACCCTTGATGTGTGCCCTTCGCGGGTCCCGCTTGTCCAAGGAGATGCCGGATCTCAAGTTGTCAAGGTAGACAACTCTCTATGCGTATCTACACGAACCAATTAGGTGGAGAAGGCCAAACAATAGGTGTGCTAGCACCTAGATGGTTCGGCCAAGGAGAAGAGGGAGAGGAGAAGGAGAGCTTGAGGAAGAAGATGAAGTGAATGAGAGTTACACTTGCAAAATGAAACTTATTCATCCAATAAAGTGGCCGGCCACACTTATGTGGTTTGTAACCTCCATGGGATACCAAGAGTCACATCTCTTGGTAACTCCCATGAGGTGGCACTTCACTTAAGTAACCATGATGATGTGGAGCATCATCATTGGTCCACTTAATGCCAACTCACCAATGAGGTGGCATAAAGTCAAGTCAAACTTGACTCTTCATCTTCCTCTCAAATCAAGTCAAACTTGACTTAATATCTCTCATGGTTGATCTAATCCAACCATTTAATTCAAGACAATTTAATATAATGAATCTAATTCATTTAATTAAATTGATTCAATGAGTCATAATCTAAATTAGACTCATTGAACACATGAATCAACTTGAGTCTAACTCAATTAGCCCAATTAGGATTACTTTTAATCCAATTTGATTCATCACATGAATCTAATCCTCTTGGTTCATCATATGAACCTAATCTCTATCTAATTGTCCTTAGTGTGTGACCCTATAGGTTCTTGTAACGTTGGCAATGCCCCTAAACCCATTTAGGAGCATAAGTAATGAGCGATATCTAGCAACACATCATTACTACCCAAGTTACAAGAATGTTTAGATCCAACATCACCTTGTGGCTACTAATTGTGACTCCTCACAATATATGACAAGTGTCCTTCTATCCTAGACATCTAGATTGATCAATGTGAGGCATAGACCGTGTCATCCTCTGACCAATCTAAATCTTAATCTCCAAGTAGACTCACTAAATCAAATGAGCTCAATATCTCAAATTGACTCATTTGGGCAAGGCCATGCACTTCGTGGTTTCACTCTATCAAGAATATCGCTGTCGCTCCCGTCATATAGGAGGGATAGATCCCATCTACATCACTCACATCCCTCTGCATAATTCGTTACATACCCAGTAATCGCCTTTATAGTCCACCCAGTTACGGGTGACATTTGACAAAACCAAAGTACATAACTCCTTATGTAGGGACACATTGTGACTTCAAGTCCAAGGACTAGTAGTCATACTAATAGCCACATGAGAAAGTATATGACACTCATATAATGATCCATGATACTTTCTCATGGCGGGTCATTCAGTATACATTCTCCAATGCATACCCATGTGTCAACTTGATATCTCTATATCCATGACTTGTGAGATCAAGTCATCGAGTTGACCTACATGCTAGTCTTATTGCATTAATATTGTCCCTGAATGTTAATACTCGACTAGAAATGATTAAGAGTAGTGTTCCCTATATCATCTCATTATCGGTTCAACTAACCGATTGATATAGGTGAGAACCTTCTACTCAAGGACGTTATTATACTTAGTTTATTTGGCACCAATACAAGTAAGTATAATAACCAAAAACCAAATACCTTTATTTATATAAGAATATGATACAATAATTCCATAATACAATCATCAAATGATTGGCTCTAGGGCTCTAACTAACATAGCTAAGTTTTTATTATAACAAAAATAGCTAAACAAAATCCTTATTTATCAGAAACCCTAATTCAATATAACTCAACATTCAACTAGGGTTAGTTTCCTTAACCTAGTTATTCCATTTAGATTTAAATCTATACTTAAATCGATTCTAGTGGCAATTCATTAATAATTACTAACCATTCCACAATCCAATAGATTATCTAAACGTAGATCAATGTCAACCACTCACCCAAAATCTAGATATGCCCTCTCGATTTACCTTCGAAGGAGATGGCTATGATCAAACTACTACGCCTAATTCCCCACTTCCATTTGGAAAGCAAACAATCCATAATACCAACTAGTTAGGAATCCTAACCATAATTTTTTCCTAAATCTACACTACTATTGCAGTTAACAAGAATCCTTACCTAACCTCCTCTTCTTCAGTGATGGCAGCATAACAAGAAATCAGATGCTGGTGGTGGCATTATGTTAAGAGACGCTAACTCACAGTGAGTTCATGCCAGAACTGATCCTCATCGACCAAAGCAGAGAGTTAACAGAAGAGGAAATCAACTGCTAGGTCAAAATGGATGGCTCGGCAGAACCTGGTAGCAACAAGCAGTGATTAGGGCATAGCTTGGAGACGACGTGCTTGAGAAGTACAAGAGTCGACGACATCAGCGCTAGGGCAGAGAGACAGCGACACTGAGGCGTGAGACTGGCAGAGGCTGAAGTCGAGAATTAGGGCACGGCGATGGACACATGGTGTCGGCGTGATCAAGATGACGGAAAGATCAGTGAAGAAGTGCTCTGCTGGGGTGCATCCGTGTGGAGGTGACCGAGAAAGAGAGGGGAAACGGGCGGATCGAGGGTCGGCGTCGGCTGTGGCACAAGCTCGACGAAGGGGAAGAGGAAAGGGTTGTGTGCGGCGGTGGAGAGGCTAGGGCAGAGATCATGAGAGAAGAGGAAGAGAGGAAGGGAGAAGAAATAGGAGGAGTAGGAGAAGAATCGACGTCGACAATTTGGGGAGATGGAAACTGTCGGGTTGCTTAGGGCACGGTGAAAACGAAGAAGGGTGGCGTCGGGGAAATGGCTCGGGCACGCGGGGAAGTAAAAGAAAAAGAAAAGGAAAAATAAAAAGAAAATTAAACATTTTCTCGTTAATATGGGGTAGCCTAAACAGGCTTTCTCGTGGCCCAATTTTTATCCCCGTAACCTACACTATACTGTCTTCGAAAAATTCTAAGAAAATTTCTAAAAATTTCTAAAAATTCCAAAAAATACTCTTATGATTATTCACCCTTTTCCGATAATTTACAACCAGTCGACTACTCCACACTGGTCAAGCGAACAGAAGCATTCTGTTCGCTCCCAATCGACTGCCCAGTCGACTACACCAGTTGACTGATGAAAACACCAGTCGACTGCTATAATAACTATTATAGTACTGCTATAGTAATTACTACAGTGTTGTTACAGTAACTGCTATAGTAAAACCCTAAACCTAGGATTTTACCCTGAGTACAATCTCTCATGCACTCGTACCCTCATGACTCACTTGACCCTTCATTACAGCCTTGAATTTTAGCCTTCAAGCCTACTTCCTTTGGCTCTCATCCCTCGAATGCATCCAAGCCTGCTGCTCGTCCCCAATACCATCCTTCACGTATGTCTCGAAGTCGCTTCCCTCGGCCCTTGTCCTTGTTGCTTTATCCACGGTCCCTCGAATGCTCCATCCTTCACCAAACCCAAAGCCATCAACCTGAGTTATCCTGCAAACCTACACAACTCAAATACACATATCAAATACAAGGATGAACTTAACTTAAACCCTTTGCCTAAACACCAAAACACATGGTCGCACAGACCATTGGGATTGCTCCAACAACGACCATGTCTTTAGGGGGAGCTACTCTTTAAAGGCATGGAAATTATTTTCCGAAACCATGGAAGGTGGTATATCCTTCTTTTGAACAAATGCTCAAGGTTGAGCATAGGACACAATGGAGATTGGATATCTTCATTGTTTAGTCGTGTATGCTCAAGGGCGAGCATTGGATACAATGAAGGGTATGAGATCTTCATTGTGATATTGTGAACAACATGTGAGGTTGTGAACAATGTTGGGTAACTCTTCAGGGGAAGAGTGTTTAATGTGTGTCAATAGGGGGAGAATATAGGGTTTAAGTTAGGCCTTTGCCCCTCTAAGAAAGTTAGGGGGAGAAGGCAGGGTCTGGGTTTGTATTATGTTTTCATTACCTTAAGAAGGAGTTTGCCCTCTAGGAAAGGGAGAAAATGAAGGAAACCCTCATTCATGCCTTAGCATGAAAGGAAGTTGAGGTTATGAGATTAGCCTAACTTAAAGGTATAGTCAAACATCAAAAAGGGAGAAATTATTAGTGCAATATCCCTAGGTCAAGGTTGACATGGTTGACTAAGCTTGAATTGGCTCAAGCCTGAGTCTTGATGTTTGGGTTTCGATGTTTGACAATACGTGGAGATTGCAGGTGCAATCGTCCGATTAGGGAGATTGCTGGTGTAATTCTCCTCTGGTCAGAGTTTGACCAGATTAGTATAAAGAAGAGTCAAGTAGGTCAAGGCTGACCGAATAGTTGATTGGGAAAGTCCTGGTGAGTGAAGTCAGGCAGAAGAAAGTCCTGGGGAGTAAAGTTAGGTGAAAGTCCCGGTGAGCGAAGACGGGCAATGTGAAAGTCTCAGTGAGCGAAGCCGGGCAGTGTGAAAGTCCTGGTGAGTGAAGTCAGGCAGAATAAAATCCTGGTGTGTGAAGTCAAGTGAAAATCCTAGTGAGTGAAGCTAGGTGAAAGTCCTGGTGAGTGAACCCAGGCAGAGGAAAATCCTGGTGAGTGAAGCCAGGTGAAAATCCTAGTGAGTGAAGTTAGGTGAAAGTCTTGGTGAGTGAAACCAGGCAGATGGTAAGTCCTGGTGAGTGAAGCCAGACACGTAGAAATCTAGGTGGGCCACAATTGACCGGACACCTGGTGTTGGGAAGTCCAAGTAGGTCAAAGGATTGACCGGATACTTGGCACGAGAAAATCTAGATGGGTCAAGGATTGACCAGACATCTGGTGGAAGTCCAAGTGGGTCATGGAGGACCAGACATTTGGCACGAGACGGTAAGTCCAAGTGGGTCAAGGATGATCGGACATTTGGCACAAGGAGAAAAGTCCAAATAGGTCAAAGGAATTGACCGGAGACTTGGTGAAGGAGTCCTAGCAGGTCAAGGTTGACCGGATGGTAGGCATGAGGTTCCAACATGTCACGATTGACTGGATTTTGGATTTAAGGACCCTAGACTTGGTTTAAGCAAGTCAGGGGGAGACCAATCGATCAACCGATTAATTGAACAGTGGTTCAATCGATCAGCTGATCGATTGACACTGTGCTACGACAAGTGCTACGAAAATCGATCGATCGATTGGGAGCCTTTGTCACAGGCACAGAACACTTCCCAATTGATCATCCAATCGATTGGGTACATCCAATCGATCGGTCGATCGATTGGGGGCTGATGTTTCTCACACGATCGCAAGAAAGCCTGAATCGATCGGTCGATAGATTTAGGCATTTTCCATAGAGAACAAAAGAAGGCTGAATCGATCAGCCAATCAATTTAGCCTCCCTAATCGATCAATCAATCGATTAGGAGTCGACCGTTGCGCCGGATAAAGTCGTTGGCAAGCATCTTTCTCCACAGATCTTCCTCTCCACTTCTCACGATCACTCTCAGCTGTCCACACCAGTTCTTGAAGCTTTCTTGGAGTAAAGTGTTGTTGCACTTCCAAGGTCAAGAGGCATTCCATAAGGAGAAGAAGCAAGCTATGGTTTCATAAATTTTGTAAGATTTATATTGTATAAACTTGTTTTTCTTTACTTGTTGTATTGAGAGTTTGTGTAAGGCTTCTCCGCCTTCGGTAGTTACCATAAAGGAGTGTTTTCATTAGTGGAGTGTGTGTCACGTGTGGATCCTTGGATTAGTCATCTCTTCTTGAGGTGGATACCAAGTAAATCCGTGTGTTAGCATTGTAAGTTTGCTTCGAGTTCATTCCGTTGCATACCATCATCACGAAGCAATACAACGAGCGCACGATGAGCTATTCATCCCCCCCCCTCTAGCACCAAATGACCCTAACAAATGCATTTATCACATTCATTGATCTGAAATCCATTTTCCTTCATGACATTATAAATATTTCATACCATTGCTTCGGAACTTGTTTCAAGCTGTATAATCACTTGACTAAGCTGCAAACCTTATTTTTCTGCCCTGACATAAAAACCCCTTCAAGTTGCTCCATGTTGATTTCCTCTTCTAAATCTCCATTTAGAAAAGCAGTATTTATATCCATTTGATGTATCTCTAAATTTCATAGAGCGACAATAGCCAACAATACTTTGATGGAGGTTATTCTTAATACTGGAGAATAAGTATCAAAGTAATCAAGGTCTTCATGTTGTCGATAACATTTAATTACTAATCTATCCTTATACTTATTAATCATGTCATCTAATTTCTTTTTCTTCTTGAAAATCCACTTGCAACCGAGTGATTTATTTCTCAGAGGAAGAACCATATGTAGGATGGAGGTGCACTAGAGGGGGGGTGAATATCTCTCATGGCTTTCACGTTCATTTTAAAACAATCGGAGAGAGTAAATGCAACGGAATAAAGAAAGAGACAAAAGAATAACGCTAACTCGACCAAGATTTACTTGGTTCGGACCCTGTGGTAACTCCTGCTCCATGACCCACACATGAAAGTACTTTTGTTGGGAAAATACTAATTAATCAAAAAGTTACAATAGATGATTTCAATTTGAACACAAGTAACTTGAATAAAAATAATACCGACGACTTGGAGGATTAGATCTTTAGTGTAGTCGTCGTCAGAGTAGCCTTTGAGTGTTGAGGAGGTGTTTTCTGAGTAGCATGAAGCGAAAGTTGTTTAGAATGCTATTTAAATGCTTGGTCAAGGCCTCCTTTTATAGCTAAGTTGAGTCTAATCCAGATCTAATGATCTCGGGATCAGGTTTGACTCAACACTGATCGGTCAATCGATCCTCCTTGATCGGTCGAGCAAACCTTCTAAATTTTCCCTACTTCCCATCTAGATTTTGATGCTTCGGATAAATCCTTCGTTCGGTCGATCGATCCCACCATTTAGTTGATCAATCCTATTATCCTCACTGGCTTAGTTGGTCTGATCAACCTGGTCCAATCATGTCACTTCTTATCCACTGTTAGGTCAACTGAATCCAAGGTTTGCTCGATCGATCCTTTGGTTGAAGCTTCACTGTTAGCTGATCTGATCTCTGTGGTTCGGTCAACTGATCCTAACGTTCAATCAATCGAACAAGGCAAATTCTGACCCTGCAAAATGTTAGTCGTCCTGTAAAACAAAATTATAATAATATACAAATAGTATATAAAAATTAATCTTTTGACAGCCTCTAAGCTGTCCGGTCCTGACTTTGAGTTTTGCTGAATCTCTAGGTTGGACAAACACCTATTATTCCCTCTTTAGGGAATGCATCCTCACCTACTCCTCTCAGGAGAGTTTACCTTTTGTCATACCAATCCTCCAGACCATCTGGACTTTTGATTAGTGTTTGATCCACCGGGATTTCATGCTAGACATTTGATCCCCAACCCATCCAGAATTCCACCTGGTGTCTGCGACCCCCAGAATTTTCACCTAAAGTCCTTGACTCTAGGATTTCACCCAACGTTCTCGACCCGCCAAAACTTCGTCCAATACCCTGGACCAAGACTTTATTACCTAACCGCAGCTAAGACTTTACATAACCTAGGATTACCTCCCCCTAGGGTTTTTTACCTGCCTAGAATCTACTAAGACTTTTTCCTAAGAACACTTAGGACTTTCCTACAAGCTCAGTCACATTTATTAGATCACAAGATATCTTAACTTTTGAACCCTTTGCCATTATCAAAACTCATGTTCGATTGTCTGGTGCTCCCTGCACCAACACCACAAGTTCCCAGGTGTGGTTTTGCAAGATAGAGTCAATTTCAAAGGTAATTACCTCTTTCCATTGAGGTCCTCAGAATAGCATACTGCTTATAAATAACCTTGGAGGTCACTTTTCAACATAAAAAGTGATAAAATCTGTTCTAAAGGATTTTTCCACTTGAGCACTTTTGCTTCGTCTAAATTCAACCTCAATAGGTTCATCAACTTCTTCTTTTCTTTGTGTTTTATATGCCTGATTTGAGGAGCTAGCATTCTCTTGGGTCTTATACTGAAACATATATTTAAAAAATAAGATATTTCTTGATTCAATAATTGGGTTCTTATGAATTTCCAAAATTTAAGATTTAAACACAAGGAATCTATAAGCACTGTTGTTATATGCCTATCTAAGAAATATGCAATCAATAGTCTTTGGCCCTTTTCAGATCAAGAGCCAATACTTTAGCAAGACACCTCCATAGTCGTAAGTATTTATAGGATGGTTATTTTCCAGTCCACTCATACAGACTATTTTTTATTTTCTTTTAGGGCATCCTATTTAAAAGGTAATTAGCCGTGAGCATAACCCTCCCCCTTTTGCTCTGGCAGTCTAAAACTTAAAAGAAGAGCATTCATCATCTCTTTCAAAGTATGATTCTTTCACTCAGCAACACCATTTTGCTGAGAATAGGGAGCTGTTGTTTAGTGTCTGATCCCATAGTCAGCACACAAGTCAGCAAACTGTGACACATATTCACTGCCTCGGTCACTCTGAACCACCTTAATTTTCCTATTAAGTTAGTTTTCAACCTCACTCTTATAAAGAATAAATTTCTCGATAGCTTCATTCTTACGCTCAAGAAGATACACATAATCATATTTTGTGTGATTATCTACAAAAGTGATGAGGCACTTATTCCCACCATAGGTCAGTGTGAATTAGGCCGAGTAGTTTAGTACTTCTTTCAACGTGTTGAAATGATGACCTTGTCATTTTTACTTCAACACATATCTTACACTTGTGTTTCAAGTCAAGGTGGAAAGTAGGTATGCTGTGCATGTTACTTAATTTATGTAATACATCGTAGTTCACATGTCCTAGTCTCCCATGCCACAAACTAGAAGACTCAAGCATATAAACATAATGTTGGATCGTAGAATTCGCTAGAGGGGGGGTTGAATAGCGATCTTCGAGAATTCGAAAATTGAATTGAGTATGCAGCGGAAAAATAAAAGGCACAATGCTAACATAAACTAGTTTTACTTGGTTCAGAGCCTTCGTCAACTCCTACTCCAAGGTCCGCACTCGTTGAGTGCTTTCGTTGGGCAATTCACTAGCAGTTCAAAGAATGATTACAAATATAAGTACAAGAACTCTTTAAAAAATACCAACAACAGAAAATAAACTCGAGTCACAGGTTGTCGGAGAAGCCTCGCAGTGTCACAGGAGTAGTGTGCAATAGAGCAGTCGTAGAAGAAGTTGTTTTTTTTTGCTCCATGTGGTGGCCTCCTTATATAGGAAGCTCCGGGCACTCGGATCCCTTCCAGGCGCCTGGAGCATGACGTCAGCCCAGCCATTTAGCGCATTCCATGTTGCGTCGGGATAGAATTTTGCATTATGGGCGCCCGGATCCCTTCCGGGTGCTTGGACCACCATTTTTCAACAAATCAATTTCCTGCAAGAAAATGTTAGTCTAAGGCAAATGCAAATTATACTACATTGTAAAACAAAGTGTTAGCACAATTATAGAGTAGTAATTAGATTTCATCTCACCGAGACCAGAATCTAATCACGATCTCAACTTAGATTCCTCAAATGGTTCTAAGTTGGATCGACGCCTAAGTTCCCTAACTGGGAACGCATCCTCACCAAGTCACTCCCCTCCAGTGACTTACCTTAACTTACCAGCCAGACATCCAGTCAGCCCGTCGACCTGTCTGGACTTCGTGTCAGCTATCCGGTCAGCCCGTCGACCTAACTGGAGTTTATGCCAGCTATCCGATCGGTCCGTTGACCTAGCTAGACTTCGTGCTAGCTATCTGGTCAGCCCGTCGACCTAGTTGGGCTTCATGCTAGATATCCGGTCAGCCCGTCAACCTATCTAGACTTCTCCTGTACACTCATTCAAAGTGTTAGATCACAATGAAACTAACTTAACCTACTTTGTCATTCATCAAAACCTGAGTTGGACCGTTAACGCTAACCGCACCAATAATTTTCTCCTTTTTGATGCAATGACAACCTGGGTTAAGTTAGTAAAAATATGCAAAAATAACTATTACCAAAGAAATGACTTTTTATTTACTTTTTAATTAGTTTGGTGTTTGTTTAGTCTAGTTTTTGCTAACTTAAGCCACCTAACGCTTCCGCTTTGACATTCATCAAAAAAATAACAGGCATAAACAGGTTTAAGAAAAGTGGCTAAGTAAAGGAAAGACAAAAATTTAACAGAAATTTGTCAGGATTACTGGGGAAGTTTAACTTTCAAGAATTCAAATAAAGTTTTTTAATAAAGAAAAAATAATTTTCAAAATTTACAAAATGTACTATCTTTTCAAAGGATATAAAATTTGAAAATGCTAAAAAGAGTTAGACGATTAAAGGTATATAAAAAAATTGAAAATGAATTTTGAAACATTTAAAATAATTTTCAAACCATTTGAAAAACACTTTCAAAAATTGAAATATGAAAACAGAATAATTTCAAAAATGTCTTGTTAAAAATATAAGGCTTTCAAAAATAAGATGATAAAGGTAGATTTTGAAAAAACATTTTGAAAACAAGGGATACTTTGAAATATATTTTGAAAATGAATTTTTTGAAAAGATATAAGAGAAGTTTTTTAAAATCGAACTGTAAAACTTTAAGTAAGATTTTGAAATATTAAAATTGATTTTTAAAGCTATCTTTAGGACTTATCATTTTAATAATTTTTGAAATAAAGTTTTGTAAAATATTTTCAATAATAATTCTCCCCCTAAACTTGACATTACTTTTAAAATAACATAGTTAGAAAGTGTCCTTAACTATCTAACCATTTGCTACTTACTAACTATCAGAAGATAACAACTTTCACTTGGTTAGTCAGATTAAGTTAATGTATTCAGTTAGTGTTTGACTAAGCTGGATAACTTAACCTGATTAATATTAGTTTAGTATTTAACGCTCAGACTTATGTTGATGCACTGATATAAGTATCTTAAGTCCAAGCAATCTGCCTATACATCTCGTCCCTTTCTAAGTTTAGTAATTCACAAACAAGGTAGTCCTAGTGTGTTGGTGAGATGCTCAAGTTCTAGACTTATAGAAAAATGCTTTCTAAGGGATTGATCTAGTCTAAGGCTAAAACTGATTTTTTAAAATTCTAAAAATAGGAAATTTTGAAAAATATAAAAAGTTTTACCCTAGAATTTAAGAAAAACATTTTTTTAAATAATTTTGTAATTTAAGAATCCTAGTCTATTAATCATAACATGACAAGTCAATATCGAGATGAAACATAAAGAAGTCAATATATAAGTCAAGGTAAAATACACGTAGATAGTGGCAATCTAATCTATCGAGATGATGAGGAGGTTAGTCCAGAACCCAAAGAGCATAACATCTCTATCAGCTCAGAGTGATGAGTCCAGTCTGTTAGAGTGTATATTGAAAGCCTAAGCTTTTGTAGACATTTATTTTGAATAAAGAATCACATTTGGTCAAATTATCTACATTTAATTGTAGTTGTTCAATTAATTTATATTGTAGATAACATAGTATGTGGTGTCACATACAGAAGATAATGTTATCAGTACCTTATAAATTATAAACAGTAGCTCACGACCAAGATGGAAAGGAACAAACTATTGGAAGGTTGTAGTGTAATTAGGTATTAGTTTATCTTAACTATATAATTACACTAGTACACTTAGAGTGTATTGAGTAGGACCATTAGAGGTCGTTTCTTTTATACTGACTTTATAAAGGAACAAAGACCTCAGTTATTATGGAAGTGTGTGCTCTTAATCCTAATATAATAACAAGCACATATATTTGATATTTATTTCTTTAATTTGTCAATGGGTGAGATTTAGTTCGATAAATCAATAAGCCCGATAAGTTGGGAAATGATATCACTTATAGTGTCTGTTGTTGATTATAGAAGGAAACTGTGTCCTAGTGATCTAGGTTGATAATGTCCCCAAGAGGAGCTCATAAGGATTGTCATGTTAAGCCCTACAGGTGGACTTAGTCTGACATGATGATAAGGTTGAGTGGTACTACTCTTGAACTAAGATATTAATTAAATGAGTTGTCAGTAACTCACTTAATTAGTGGACATTAGACATCTTAAACACAGGGAGACTAACACACTCATAATAAGAAGGAGCCCAAAAATGTAATTTGGGATTGGTGCGGTAGTTCAATAATAGTTCTCTAGTGGAATGAATTATTATTGATAAAATTAAGATGTGTGTTCGGGGTGAACACGGGATGCTTAATTTTATCGGGAGACCAAAACCAATTCCTCCTCTCGGTCCCTATCGTAGCCTCTTATTTATAGAGTACTATACCCACCTATACCCACCTTCAGACCCATCTAAAGGGGGCCGGCCAAGCCTTGCTTGGAGCCCAAGCAAGGGGCCGGCCAAACCATATTGATTGTGGCCGGCTCAAGCATGGGTTCAACCTATGTGTGGCCGACCATTAAAAATAGAAAAGGAATTTTAATTTTCTTATTTGGAATACATGATTTAAAAGAGAGTTTAAAAATTAAAATATTTCCTTTTATAAGATTCTACAAAAGATTAAGAGAAGAGTTAAATCTCTTTCCTTATTTGTAGATAAAAAGGTTGATTTTAATTTTGGTAAAAACTTTCCTTATAAATCATTCACATGTTGAAAAGATAAATTTTAAAATTATAGAAATTTCCTTTTATAGCATCAACCATGAAGGGATTATTAAAGAGAAATTTTATTTTAAAATTTTTTCGGAAGCAAATTAGGAAGCTTTAATTTTTCTAGCGAAAAATTTCCTTGTTTGCTTGTTTGATGTGACCGTCCATATACACTAAGAAAAGGATTTTAATTTTAATTAATTAAAATTTTCTTTTTCAATGGCAAAAGAATTAAGGAAGGTTTTATTAAATTTTCCTTATTTGCCAAAACTAAGGATTATAAAAGAGGGGGTTTGGGTGCCTTCATGGACACAACCTCTATTCTATTTTCTCCCTCTTTTCTTCCTTGGTGTGGCCGACCTCTTCAAATTCTCTCCTCTCCTTGGTGTGGCCAAACCTCTCATCTTTCTTGGAGATCAAGTGGTGGCCGGATCTTAGCTTGGAGAAGAAGGAGAGAAAGCTTGCATCTCTTGGCGCTTGGTTGGTGGAAAAGGTTCTTCATCCTTTAGAAGTTTTGTGCTTGGCCAAAACTTGAAGGAAGGAGAAGAAGGTGCTAGGTGGTTCTCGTCTCGTAAGATCGTTGCCCACACAACATCCAAGATTAGAAGAGGAATACGGTAGGAGATCAAGAGGTCATTATTCACAAAGAAAGGTATAACTAATAATTGTTTTCCGCATCATGTTAGTTTTGTTTCTTTGTAATTCTTTGTAAAAATACCAAATATAAGAGGCATACAATTCTAGTTTTTCGAATTAGTTTTCGAAGTTGTGTTCTTTTGTTTTTTCTTTTCCTTGTGATTTGATTGTTCTTAGCGGTTAACCTAGGGTTACTATGGGAAGGTTAAATATTTAATTTCCTTAAAAGGCTTTGTCTAGTCGGTGGTGGTTGCTCCCATATCCAAGAAGGCCAAGTGCCTCGCCATACAGTACTGGAAGCCAATTTTGGAAATAGATATTTAATTATCTTCGTGACCTAGGTGATTTGGATCTAACATGTTAAGTTCCGCAGGAGATCCAAGTCTAAACCTAAAAGAACAAATAAATTAAACTTAGGATCAAACGTGTTAAGTTCCGCAGGAGATCCAAGTTTAATTTAAAAGAACACATGGTAGCTAGGAAAAGGTTCAGACTTTTGTATAAAATTTTTGTACTGTGGAACCGTTAGGTTTTCCGAGTAGCAACCAACAATTGGTATCAGAGCTAGGGTTTTGCCTCTGTGTATTTGGTATTAGTTTAATTATGAACATGTCATACATAATTTAGGCAGGATAATAGTAGGATGTGCTAACTTTATGGATGCAGGATCCAACTATTATGGCTTATAGTTATTGTGTGTGTGATTGGTGTTAGCTAGAGCCCTAGAGCCAATCATTTGATGATTGTATTTTTGGACTTATTGTATCATATTCTATATAAATAAAGGCATTTGGATTTTGGTTATTATACTTACTTGTATTGGTGCCAAATAAACTAAGTATAATAATGTCCTTGAGTAGATGGTTCTCACCTATATCAATCGGTTAGTTGAACCGATAGTGAGATGATATAGGGAACACTACTCTTAATCATTCCAAGTCGAGTATTAACATTCAGGGACAATGTTAATGCAATAAGACTAGCATGTAGGTCAACTCGATGAGTTGATCTCACAAGTCATGGATATAGAGATATCAAGTTGACACATGGGTATACATTAGAGAATGTATACTGAATGACCCGCCATGAGAAAGTATCATGGATCGTTATATGAGTGTCATATACTTTCTCATGTGACTATTAGTATGACTATTGATCCTTAGACCTGAAGTCACCATGGTTCCCTACATAAGGAGTTATGTACTTTGGTTTCGTCAAACGTCACCCGTAACTGGGTGGACTATAAAGGTGATTATTGGGTATATAACGAATTATGCAGAGGGATGTGAGTGATGTAGATGAGATCTATCCCTCCCATATGACGGGAGCGACATCGGTAATCTTGATAGAGTTAGACCACGAAGTGTATGGCCATGCCCAAATGAGTCAACATGAGATGTTGAGCTCATTTGATCGAGTGAGTCTACTTGGAGTTCAAGATTTAGATTGATTAGAGGATGACACGGTATATGCCTCACATTGATCAATCTAGGTGTCTAGGATAGAAGGACATTGTCACATATTGTGAGGAGTCACAATTAGTAGTCACAAGGTGATGTTGGATCTAAACATTCTTGTAACATTGGGTAGTAATGATGTGTTGCTAGATACTGCTCATTACTTATGCTTCTAAATGGGTTTAGGGGCATTGCCAACGTTACAAGAACCTATAGGGTCACACACTAAGGACATTTAGATGGAGATTAGGTTCATATGACGAACCAAGAGGATTAGATTCATTTGATGAATCAAATTGGATTAAGAGTAATCTTAATTGGGCTAATTGAGTTAGACTCAAGTTGATTCATGTGTTTAATGAGTCTAATTTGGGTTATGACTCATTAAATCAATTTAATTAAATGAATTAGATTCATTATATTAAATTGGCTTGAATTAAATGGTTGGATTAGATCAACCATGAGAGATATTAAGTCAAGTTTGACTTGACTTGAGAGGAAGATGAAGAGTCAAGTTTGACTTGACTTTATGCCACCTCATTGGTGAGTGGGCAAGATGTGGACCAATGATAATGCTCCGCATCATCATGGTTGCTTATGTGGAATGCCACCTCATGGGAGTTACCAAGAGTTGTGACTCTTGGCATTCCATGGGAGTTACTCATGCTCTTAATGTGGCCGGCCACATGAATGGGTGAGATAAGTTTCATTTTTGGAATTAATCTCATTTATTCCTTCATCTTCTTCCTTGCTCCAATTTTGCTCTCCCTCTCCTCTCTTGGCCGAACCATCCAAAGGTGCTAGCACACCTTGTTTTGGTCATCTCCACCTAGTGTGTTTGTGTGGATACATATAGAGAAGTATCTATCCTTGATACTTTCGAGATCCGACGAATCTTGGACGAGCGGGATACGAAAAGGGCACGCATCGAAGGTAAAGATCTTCATCATGTAGATCTAGAAGTTTTGTAACTCGTACTCGTATGTCTTCGAATTTTTCTTCGCACGAGATCCGTTGGCTAGGGTGATTCGGGGTTTCCGCGACGCGAAAAAGCGGTTTTCGCGGCCCGAAAAACCCAACAGTGGTATCAGAGCCACGTGCGAAGCTTGTACGAGTTTAGTTTGATTTTTATGAAAAATTAAAGCTTCTTTACATTTCTGTAAATTTATGATTTTTATAGTTTTAAGAGTAATATTTCTCGTAGAAGCGAAGCACAAGTGTTTATACACTTGTAGGCTTCGACTACCGAGAAGTTTTTCCCAAAATGGCATCGTTTCGACCCAAATCCTTTTGGGACAGCGGGATAAGGTGCTCTTGGATCGCTTAGGAGCAACTCGCGATGGTTAGATCGCGGGTAGGGGTACTGCCCCTAACCCCGCAAGGGGATTTGCTCCGCAATTGCGCCCGAAATCGCTAATCGGGACTGCCGGGAAAAATTTACTCATAAAATCTGTAAAATTATGAAAAATTACAGAAAAATTACAGAAATATATAATTTTGAATTATATATTAATTTTATGATAGTCATGGCCCAAAGACCCAATTCGATTGGACAATTGTGTTGTAATTCATAATACGACCTGCGTGCCGTTATGTGATGTGCGTGCTTGTATTTTATTTTTATTTTATTTTTCGTGACCTGCGCGTCATGCCTTTATTTTATTCTGGTTGTAAATTAGATCTAGACTCGAATGTAACTCGAGTTTCAAAATTGTAATGTACAAAAATTGGAGCTGTGGAAGGTCCACTCGAGACCGAGTTACGAAGAAAGCGCGAGCAACACAAGGTGGTCAAAAGGAAGGCGCTTGAGAAGTTGACCTTAGGTTGACCATCCGGTCTTCTCATTGGCTTGATAAGATCGTAGTAGGGACATGACTAATCACAAAACTTAGTTAATTACTTGTGTATATGATGCATGTTTAATTAAGTAATTAATTAGTGCTAGCGATTAAGATTAGATCTAAATCGTGCACAAGATGCACCCTTACGATTAGATTAGATCTATATCATGTACAAGATGCACTCTATCGATTAGATTAGATCTATTGCGTGTATATGATACAACATCATTTAGATTAGATCTAAATCACGACAACTCAAAATGCCTACCATGCCGTGATACCTACCACTACCTCGATCGCATGTAGTTGTTGAATCTGCCAAAGCAGAGCAACACATACTATCTTGGTAGGGTACGGAGGGACAACCTTGGTCCCGCCTATCAACGCATGGGTGAGTACAAACTCAATTAGATTGAGTATTCCTAGTTTACTCGGTTGGATCGAGTACAACTATAGGCATTCTTCCAATGGTTGGAAAGGTAGGACAAAATCACGTTTATATTAATTCTCGGGCGCATTAGCCAAAGCTAACTCGAGTTTTAATATAAATGTGGATTTTATCCTATAAACAAGAGTTGCATAGAGATGTAATTGGTAATCGTTACCTACCGATCATACTAAGTCTTGGGCGTATTAGCCAAAGCTAACTCAAGGGTTAGTATGATGTGGATCTTGTCCCACATGAATTATAGAATTCAGTGGGAGCATCATTTAGTTAAAGGCCTAATTAAATGATTTAGAATATGATATTTATTTCTGCTTTTATTTCTGTTGTAGATTACCATGACGTCGAATACGAACACCTTCTCTCTGCGATCTGTCCTTGATAAGGACAAGCTCAACGGAGCAAACTTCCTGGACTGGTACAGGAACCTGAGAATAGTTCTCACTCAGGAACGTAAACTGTACATTCTGAAGCAGCCCATTCCGGAGGCTCCTCCTGCCAATGCCCCGCGAGCTGACAAAGATGCTTACAAGAAGCATCAAGATGACGCATTAGATGTGTCATGTCTAATGCTCGCGACCATGAACTCTGAGCTTCAGAAGCAACATGAGTTAATGGGCGCTTACGATATGGTTGAACATCTTCGTCAACTGTATCAAGGTCAAGCGAGGCATGAGAGATTTGAGATCTCAAGGGCACTGTTTCAGTGCAAGAGGCCCTAGTAGGCCCATATGTACTCAAAATGATTGGGTACATTGAGAACCTACAAAGGTTGGGGTTCCCTCTTGGCCAAGAGCTGGCTACTGACCTTATCTTGCAATCCTTGCCGGATAGCCACAGTCAATTCGTTCTAAACTACAATATGAACGAGATTGACAAGCCACTGCCCGAGCTGCTTAACATGTTGAGAACTGCTGAGCTAAACCTTAAGAAGGCTAAGCCCAACACTGTTCTAATGGTTCAGAAACATAAGGGCAAGGGCAAGCCCAAAGGCAAGGGAAAGTCCCAAGCCAAGGGAAAGTCCCAAGCCAAGGGCAAAGGCAAGGCACTGAAGCCTAAAGGAGGGGTCGGGCACTGGAAGAAGAACTGCAAGGTATACTTGGAAGATCTTAAGAAGAAGCGAAGTGAGACTTCCACTTCAGGTATATATGTTATAGAAGTCAATCTATCTATTTCTACATCATGGGTATTAGATACTGGATGTGCTTCTCACATTTGCAGGCGCTGAGAAATAGCAGGGCATTGACAAAGGGCGAGGTGGACCTACGAGTAGGCAATGGAGCACGGGTTGATGCTGTTGCTGTAGGGACTTACTTTTTATCTCTGCCCTCTGGGCTTGTACTAGAGTTAGTCGATTGTTGTTATGTGTCTGCATTAACTAAGAACATTATATCAGTTTCTTGTTTGGACAAGAAAGGTTTCTCGTTTACTATAAAGAACAAATGTTATTCCGTCTATTTAAACGATATGTTCTATTGTAGTGCACATCTGATAAACGGACTCTATATTCTAGACCTTGAGAGCCCTATCTATAACGTAAATACCAAGAAGTTCAAGTCTAATGACATGAACCAAACCTACCTTTGGCACTGTCGCTTAGGTCATATAAATGACAAGCGCTTATCCCAGCTCCATAAGGATGGTTTGTTGGACTCATTTGATTTTGAATCATATGAGATATGCGAGTCATGCCTACGAGGCAAGATGACCAAGACTCCCTTTAGTGGGCACAGCGAGAGAGCAACTGATTTGTTAACACTCATACATAGTGATGTATGTGGCCCTTTCAATGTTGCTGCTAAAGGAGGTTATAGGTACTTCATCACATTTACTGATGACTTCAGTAGATATGGTTATGTGTACTTGATGACACATAAGTCTGAATCCTTTGAAAAGTTCAAAGAATTCAAAAATGAAGTACAGAACCAGCTTGGCAAGAGTATTAAGATACTTCGATCCGATCGAGGTGGAGAATACCTTAGCCATGAGTTTCGTGGCTATCTAGCTGAGTGTGGGATTCTATCCCAGCTCACTCCTCCTGGAACACCATAGTGGAATGGTGTATCCGAAAGGAGGAATCGTACCCTATTAGATATGGTGCGATCTATGATGAGTCACACAGATCTTCCGACATACCTTTGGGGTTATGCTCTAGACACGGCAGCTTTTATACTCAACCGAGTTCCATCCAAGGCCGTGATAAAGAAACCATATAGGATATGGACTGGGAGAGATGCCCAGGTGTCTTTCATGAGGATTTGGGGTTGTGAGGCTTACGTTCGACGTCAAGTCTCAGACAAGTTAGGACCCAAATCCGACAAGTGCTACTTTATTGGATATCTCAAGGAAACTAAGGGATATTACTTCTACATTCCCAGTCAGCACAAGGTAGTTGTGGCAAAGACTGGGGTCTTTCTAGAAAGGGACTTTGTTTCTAGAAAGACTAGTGGGAGCGCGTTCGATCTTGAAGAAGTTCAAGATGTGAACAATAGCACTGATGCCTCGATGGAAATTGAACTGGAACCACAAAGTGTTGTGGATGATGTTGTTCCACAAGGAGTTGAGGAACAACAACCAGTTCAAGTAGACATACCTCTTCGCAGGTCTGATAGGGTACGTCGTCAACCTGAGAGATACTCATTTCTCTTGTCTGACCATGATGACGTTGTGCTCATAGAGGATGAGCCTACCACCTATCAGGAAGCTGTGATGAGACCAGATTCCAAGAAATGGCTAGAGGCCATGAGATCCGAGATGGAATCCATGTACACCAACCAAGTATGGACTTTGGTTGATCCACCTGAAGGGGTAAAACCCATTGGGTGTAAGTGGGTCTTTAAGAGAAAGACTGACATGGATGGACTTATCTATAAGGGTCGCTTGGTAGCTAAAGGTTTCAAGCAGATTCATGGTATTGACTATGATGAAACCTTTTCTCCAGTAGCGATGTTTAAGTCCATTCGGATCATGCTTGCTATTGCAGCCTACTATGACTATGAGATATGGCAGATGGATGTCAAAACCGCGTTTCTGAATGGAAACCTACTCGAGGATGTGTACATGACACAACCTGAGGGTTTTGTAGATCCACAGCATACTAGCAGAGTATGCAAGCTGCATAGATCCATTTATGGATTAAAGCAAGCTTCTCGGAGCTGGAATCTTTGATTCGATGATGCAATCAAACAGTTTGGTTTCATCAAGAATGAAGATGAGCCTTGTGTCTACAAGAAGGTTGTAGGGGATATAGTTGTCTTCCTCATATTGTATGTGTATGACATACTACTCATTGGGAAGGACATCCCTATGCTTCAGTCTGTCAAGACTTGGCTAGGAAGTTGCTTCTCAATGAAGGACTTAGGTGAAGCATCCCGCATTCTAGGGATACAGATCTATAGAGATAGATCTAAGAGATTGCTTGGCCTAAGTCAGAGTACATACATTGACAAGGTACTCCTTCGGTTTGCCATGCAGAACTCCAAGAAGGGATTTCTGCCAATGTCACATGGCGTGAGTCTTTCGAAGACTCAAGGTCCCTCTTCTAGAGAGGAGAGAGACCGCATGGATCAGATCCCTTATGCCTCAGCCATAGGATCGATCATGTACGCCATGCTATGTACTCGACCTGATGTCTCGTATGCTTTGAGCATGGCGAGCAGATACCAGTCAGATCCAGGTGAAAGTCACTGGATAGCGGTCAAGAATATTCTTAAGTACTTAAAAAGGACTAAAGAATACTTCTTGATATATGGAGGCAGTGATGAGCTAGCTGTAAAGGGTTACTGATGCTAGCCTCGGGCACCGGATGACTATAGATCGCGATCGAGGTTCGTATTTTGCATTAATGGTGGTCCTGTCACCTGGAAGAGTTAAGGATCATGGCTGATTCTACAATGAAATGAAGGAAAGGAGGCGATTTGGATCCAAGTTCATCAGAACTTGGGGTGGTTCCTAGCATTGTTGACCCCATTGAGCTCTATTGTGACAACAATGGAGCTATAGCACGGGCGAAGCTCACACCACCGGACCAAACACATACTACGGCGCTTCCATCTCATTCGAGAGATCATCGAGAGAGGAGATGTGAAGATTTGCAGAGTACCAACAGAGGCTAACATCGCAGATCCCTTGACCAAGGCTTTGGCACAGAAGAAGCATGATGGTCACACTAGGTCATTTGGGCTTAGAGCCTACACTGATTGGCACTAGTGCTAGTGGGAGATTGTTAGCTAGAGCCCTAAAGTCTATCATTTGATGATTGTATTTTTGGACCTATTGTATCATATTCTATATAAATAAAGACATTTGGATTTTGGTTATTATACTTGTATTGGTGCCAAATAAACTAAGTATAATAATATCCTTGAGTAGATGGTTCTCACCTATATCAATCGGTTAGTTGAACCGATAGTGAGATGATATAGGGAACACTACTCTTAATCATTCCTAGTCGAGTATTAACATTCAGGTACAATGTTAATGCAATAAGACTAGCATGTAGGTCAACTCGATGACTTGATCTCACAAGTCATGGATATAGAGATATCAAGTTGATACATGGGTATACATTAGAGAATGTATACTGAATGACCCGCCATGAGAAAGTATCATGGATCGTTATATGAGTGTCATATACTTTCTCATGTGACTATTAGTATGACTATTGGTCCTTAGACCTGAAGTCACCATGGTTCCCTATATAAGGAGTTATGTACTTTGGTTTCGTCAAACGTCACCCGTAACTGGGTGGACTATAAAGGCAATTACTGGGTATATAACGAATTATGCAGAGGGATGTGAGTGATGTAGATGAGATCTATCCCTCCCATATGACGGGAGCGACATCGGTATTCTTGATAGAGTTAGACCACGAAGTGCATGGCCATGCCCAAATGAGTCAACATGAGATGTTGAGCTCATTTGATCGAGTGAGTCTACTTGGAGTTCAAGATTTAGATTGATTAGAGGATGACACGGTATATGCCTCACATTGATCAATCTAGGTGTCTAGGATAGAAGGACAATGTCACATATTGTGAGGAGTCACAATTATTAGTCACAAGGTGATGTTGGATCTCAACATTCTTGTAACATTGGGTAGTAATGATGTGTTGCTAGATATCGCTCATTACTTATTCTTCTAAATGGGTTTAGGGGCATTGCCAACGTTACAAGAACCTATAGGGTCACACACTAAGGACATTTAGATGGAGATTAGGTTCATCTGATGAACCAAGAGGATTAGATTCATTTGATGAATCAAATTGGATTAAGAGTAATCCTAATTGGGCTAATTGAGTTAGACTCAAGTTGATTCATGTGTTTAATGAGTCTAATTTGGGTTATGACTCATTAAATCAATTTAATTAAATGAATTAGATTCATTATATTAAATTGGCTTGAATTAAATGGTTGGATTAGATCAACCATGAGAGAGATTAAGTCAAGTTTGACTTGACTTGAGAGGAAGATGAAGAGTCAAGTTTGACTTGGCTTTATGCCACCTCATTGGTGAGTGGGCAAGATGTGGACCAATGATAATGCTCCACATCATCATGGTTGCTTATGTGGAATGCCACCTCATGGGAGTTACCAAGAGTTGTGACTCTTGGCATTCCATGTGTAACACCCACTAAGCTTTTAAGATAAATATGAGAATAATGAATTTGCCTTAGAAAAATATTAGTAGAATGTTGAACCAAAAAGAAATAAAAAGAAATAAAAATAGGGAGTGGTCAAGGATTGAACCTTGAACCTCTCATGATGTAAATGATAGGATTAATGGGTAATAACCAGTTGGGATAGGAATGATATATTGATAGCAAAGGAGGGAAACTCATGATAAGGATGAGAGTAAAAGCTAGCCAAAAGAAAGCAAGAAAAGAGCAAGAGAAAGGCAACTTGCCTTCCTTCTTTTCTCTCCCTCTTCCTCTCCCTTTGCCATGACTTAAAGAGGACAATTAAGGGGATTCATTCCCCCTTGTTTCATCATGAATAATGAGAACAAATAAATAAATTAAAAAAAAAAAAGGGCTAAGGGAGAAGGAAAGCAAAAACCAATTTTGCTACCTCTTCCCCCTTAACATAAAAGGGAGCATGTAAAGAGAAGATTTTATTTTTCTCTTATTTCTCTCATTCTCTCCTCTCCACCACCGAGAGCCTCAGCCCCCTCTCCTCCATTTTCGGCCCCCAAAACAAGGTTCCTCCTAGGATACAAGGAGGGTACCAAGGGAAATCAAAGGAGGAGAACAAGAAGAAGAGACCCTTTCTTCCATCACCACACTTTAGAACCACAAGAGAAAAGGAAGTAAGTATCCCCTCACCTGTGGTACAAGTGGTTTTAATGTGTTTTTGGATTTTATGAGGATTTCAAAACCTAGAAACAAAGTTGTGAAAATTTGGCCAAAGAAAGGACTTGTTGATCCTAGGAATGTTTAATATAAGCCTTGATTCATGATAATTTTTCTATGCTTTGTAAGAAGGTTTGCTCTCATATTTTTATATATATGTGATGCTGGATTAGAGATGTACCTAACCCTAGAGTTTCAGCCAAAAAGGTTTTATAAGGGCTAGGGAATTTATTTGTTTACCTAACTTGCACAAAACCCTCTAAATAAATGGTTAAGGATCCATTATTGTTTTCATACTTGAAGGTTACTTGGAACCAAAAGTACCCCACTCACAAGTTTTGGCCAAGGAAGGGTTTAGGGTTAGGAAGACTTTGAATTTAAACTCACCATGTTTATATGATAGAATATAGAGTTTCTTAAAGAGTTGCATGCTTGTATGTTGATAGAAACTCATGAACATCACTTTTAATGTTTCGGCCATGGTAAGGTGGATGGTTTAGAATAGCTTAAACCGATTTTTTTTAACATGCTTAAAACCTCCATGACAATAAGATATGAAAGTTGTTTGATGCTCCCATGCTTAATTAGAGTATAGGAAAATTGGTTGCATGATATATGATAATTATGACCACAAGGGTCCTAGCTTGTTTGTGAACCAAACTTATATGTATAGTTCCTTTGATGTTTTTGCCATAAAACTTGTTTAGGTTTTCCATACTTTAGGCCACCTAAAACCTAGTTTAAAGACTTGGAAGGTTTCGGCCAAACATATGCTATGAGATAAAGAAAGGAAAAACCTAGGAAACCTAAGACACAATTTAAATGTATGCTTATAGTGCTTGACTTTTATACATGTTATGAAATGTGTTATGACTTTCTATGCTTTTATGCCATTTGAACAAATTCCATGCTTGATGAGGTTCGGCCATGTAGGGTTTAAAGACCTAGAAACCTTAAAATTTAGACCTCATGTGTTAAAGATGCTTCTTATGAAATTGAGATAACATGTTGATTGTGTTCACATGCTTATATATTTAACTATGATTCAAATGGACACCTTAAAGTCTCGGCCATGAAGGGATACATGCCTTAGAAACCCTAGAACTTACATTGAACATGCTCATGTCACTCTCCATGGAATATGAAATGTAGAAAGCTAAAAAAATTCACATGCTATATGTTGTTAGTGACCTAAATTGATGCAAAGGGAAGTTTCGGCCATGACCACTTGTATGATGCCATTTATAAATTTATACATGATGTTAGAGTAAGTTCACATGCTTGTCTGCTTGCTTGAAAACCTAAATGAGTACTTGTAAGTTTCGGCCATGACATAATTTTAAGGGCTTAAAGGATTTAGGAACTAACTCAATTGTGCTTACCATATTCCTTGAAACAAATGCTATAAATATGGTTAAGGTTTCCATACTTTATGTCATTTAGAACCTTGTTTCACACTTGTTAAGGTTCGGCCAAATGAGGTTTAAGGATTTGGAGAACTTAGAGTCCAAGTAAATCTTGTTTATAATACTTCCTATGAAAATGATATGTGGATGAATTAG